>NW_024884733.1:20359278-20553678 GCF_019232065.1 Centrocercus urophasianus | reverse complement strand
TTCCTGCCTCGGCGGAAAGTTTGCCGAGCCCTACGCCGCTCCGCTGGCGGCGCACCGTGTCAGTGAGGGGCGCGGGGGCAGAGGCCGGGGTAAAGTCCCCGGGGCCGCGCCGGGCTTCTGCGTGGCGGCGCCGCGAGCGCGAGTTGGAAACGAAAGTGGGAGAGTCGGGCCGAGGGCCGATCCGCCGCCGTTCCGCGGTGGTTGGTCGGCTGGGGGGGGGGGGAGGAGATCGGCGGCGACACGCGTGCCCGGCCTGGCGGAAGAAGGCCGGAGCCCCCGGGTGCCGCCCGGCCGCGTGCGGCTCCGGGTGCTGCGCCGTGTGGGGCGGTGGCGCCGGGCTCCGGGCCGCCGCTGAGGGCTTTGAGTTTTGGTTCCCGCGGCAACTTCGGAGCGGCTGTTCGTGCGGCCGAGAGCTTTTCAGCGGCTCGAGGCGAGCGGCCGCTGCCGAAATCCTTCCGGCCGTGGCGGAATTTCTTAAAAACATCGGCTGCAAATCGCCTCGGATAAGCTGACCAGGTCAGCTGGCGCCGCCCTCGAGCTTCTAGTGACACAGGCGTTAGTAATGCCGATAATATTCCGGGAGGTTGGAAGCGGCCGAGGCAGGGACGTAAACACGGGCTGGGAGCGCACCTGGGCGGCTCGGAGCGGGTGGGGCTGCGGCGGGGCCCGGCGCCGCCTGCCTGCATCCCGGCTGCGGCCCGCAGCGCTGCTGGGAGCGCCGGGCGCGGGGGTGGGAGCGCTGTGCTCGGCTCTTGTGTCTGCCGAGAGGGGCTGGAAACGTCAGGTGTGGGGCGGGGGGAGAGAAAACATCGCCGTTCAACAAAAATAACCCTGTTTTTTAACGTTACTTCAGATCGCTTATAGAGAAAACTGCCTTATGAGAACTTCTAGAAGTTTTTTTTTTTTTTTTCCTAGAGAAAGCATTCGTTGGCATTTTCCTCATTTACTTAAAGCTGCTTCTAAGGAAGCACGACCTTTGCATATTTTATACATCTGGTTTGTAGTCTTAATCCTGCGTGGCACTGGAGTTTCCATTGCAGATATTCTGCTTGGACTTGGAGTGAAAATATGCAGGGAACAGATGGCATTTAGAAAAAAAAGAAGTCCTGTTTGTTGGTTGTTGTTTTTTTTTTTCTATGAATGTTTCTGAAATAAGGAAGGAGCAGCGTGCAGATGTGATACGTATCACAAACTCAATGGATGTGCATGCTGTGCCGACTGCTGGGAGAAGTGCCTTCCTTGGAGATGTGTTTCAGGTTGCTGTCACCTCGTCTTGGTGATGGCACTGCTTGGTGCTCGGCTTGAGTGCCTCTTGAAATCGGTGTTTTAAATGAGGGGATGAAGTCACGAAAGGGAACTGATCTTCACAAACAGCTTTGGGAAATGTTAAAAATACTTTGAGAGCTGTGGGTTATCTTTTTTTTTTTTTTTTCTTTTTTTTTTCTTTTTTTTTTAAGAAAGCAGTGCTGTGGATGGATCTGTGAATTTCTTTGGGAATGTGGGATGTCGGATAGCAACGACAAGAGTGCCACAAGAGAACAAACACTTCCCTGGATCAAGAGCTCAAGTTGCATTTTTTTAACGTAGTTTCAGCATTAGGGGATTTTTGAAGCTGCTGAATGGTTTGGTTGCAGGGTGCACTTCAGGGCGTGCTGTATTCATTCATATGAGCAGATTGGTTATGTTAAGCAGGGCTAAAACACGAAGCACTCTTCTCAGCAAAGCGCTGGTGGTTCCTGCACCGGTACGGCTTTGTCTGTGAAGGCACAGACGTGGGCTGGTTGTTGCTGTAGGTTACAATGAGCAAGGTCATTGCTAGCGAGCTCTCCAGCTGGTGAGGCGCTCTGCGTGCAGAGGAGTTTCTTTGGGGTTTGTAAGTCCTGTGCTAACTTATTTGGCATCGAGTGCTTTCTCTCTTTTAGATATTGTCCTTCTAACATGGTGGGGTAAGGAGCTGCAGCAGCGTCACTTGTGCAGCGCCTGGCATTCTGAGTAAGTGGTGCACATCTGTCTTTTGCAGAGTCGCACCAGTTTGGGTTCTCCTTACTTGTCAGGTTTGACGAAAGGCAGCGAAGTTGGCAGAAACATGGTTCTGCTCAGCACGCCTCCCAAACGCCAGCGTGTTGTTTCACTGGTGTTCTGGAAGGTAACGTGTTCCTGTGACAGTGTGCCAAACTTGAACGAGTTATTGTATGGTCAGAGGGTAAATTTACATTTTTGGGAGTGGATTTAGATGGGCCGATAGCAGCCAAATGCTCACTGTCCTGTATGTGCAAACACTGTGCAGGCTGAGAAGTTTAGGTCACGTCAAGGCTGCTAATGTGGTGGTAAGGGGGGGGGAAAGCCTATCAGCTACATTAATCATATATATTAGCAATTGGTCTACATGACTACAAATTGGGTTTCTTAATTAAAGCGTGCTTAACGTTGTTCAGTTCCTGCCTTCTCTAGCTGGGCTCCAAAAGTGTTTGGCAAAGAGAAGAACTTCAATGCCTTATACTTCTCAGGCTTTTCTGTAATTAAGCAGCAAAAAGACTTTGTAGGATGTCGGTGTGTGCAGTTCCCTAAAATGACTAATGTGAAATGGTTGCACTCCCAAGGTCTGGCTTAGGACAAACTCTTTGAAGCGGTGCATCCAGATGTAACTGAGGCTGTGTACAAGAAGTGATGATCAGGCCCAAATAGTTTGCGGGATACGACCCAGAGCCTCTGGGACTGCTGGGCTCACCAGGAGCTGCTGAAGTCCTAGCAATAGTGCCATTCTAGCAGCACTACCAGCAGCTTTCTGTGTATTTTTAATTCCATCCTTGAATCTTGTGCTCCATTTCCGTTTGGGGCTTTCATTGCCTTATCCTCCACCTTGAAAGGAACATCCCAGCTGTGTGGTGCGGTGTTGGTGCCTCCTGATAAGCAGAGGTGTGTGCGCACAGGGTCTAGCTTCATGTCCTTGTTTTTTTTTGGAATCTACTTTTTCTAATACAAGAAATGGCCAAATATTTTAATGGATTTCCCATAGAGCACTTTTATTTTCAGCTATGTGCAGCAGGTTTAGGTAGATAGTGTCAGAGGACGGTAATGGTGTGGCCGGGGTGGGTGATGCTGGGAACAGAGGCTCGGTGTGGCAGGGGCTGCTTTCCTGGGTATCTCTGTGACCCACATAGCACACAGCATGTGACAGTGACCATAGTGCTCTGGTGCTTTGTCATCCTTAGTTCCTAATGAGCAGCTCTCTTGTAAACAAAGGGCTGAGTCTGCTGTGGGGCATCTGCTGTTCTTTTGGACGCAGATTATCGATACCCAGAAAGTTGTGGGTGAATTTATAGTCAAGTTATCAGCAGACTTCTGGCAGTAAACACTCCAGAAAGAGCGTTCTGCCATTGTGTTCCAGTGCACCATCCATCACCCAGAGATTAATCAGTATTCACATGAGGTGGTCTGAAAAGTTTTTCAGTGCTAATCTTTAAAAGCTTGGTGGGGGAATTCTTGTACCCTGCAAATGTTAAATATATTATGCTTTTGACTTTTGGTTCTGGAAAACTGTCTTTTCTGTATATTGAACTCCATTTAAGTAGAAGAATTGGGTTAAGGATGCCTTAAATGACTTAAGATTGGCTGGGCCTTATGGAATGTATCCCACGGTACTTCGGGAGCTGAGAGTCTGTGGGGATGGGAGAAGTTCCAGCTGAGGAGTGGTGGGGAGCAAATCCACTCCCAGCATTTGGAAAAAGACAGGACAGGAGCCTGTCTGTTCAACTCGTCACAGGGAGACAAGTGATGAGAGCTCGTATCAGGAACCTCTGCTGGGTCATGTACTGCTTGGTGTTTTGTTTTTCTGTTTTGAAATGATTTTGTTGCTAAATGCAGATGGTATGATCTTGGGAAATTCAAGAAATAGTGTGAAGTCAATCCTGTTTAGCGTAGGTGAGGTTCAAATTGTAAAGTTTAGGCATATTACCTCATGCAGACACGTAGCAGCTGGCGAGGCAGCAGTTCTGTGAGAGAGTATTTGGGGTTTGTAGTGGTTCCTAAATTACCATGAATCAGCAGCATTGCTGTCATGAAAATTCACTTGTCGTACTGGAATACATCGAAGCATCATAAATGAGGTCATGAGGCAGTTTTTCCATTCCTCTGAGGAGCTGTAGGTCTCCAGCAAAAGTGTTTTGTTCAGTTTGTCAAACTTTAAGAAAGGTTATAGCTGGGTGAGAAGAACTGTAATGAAGGCCTGAAAAGAGAACCTCTGAGTGAGGATTGAAAAGCTGTTGAGCCTGGCATGGTTTTGTACCACTGGTGGCTCATCAGACATCAGCAGGTTAAAGTTACGTGCAGGTGGAAGTGGGAGCCAGCTGTCTGCAAGCTGTCAGGTGTGCTAGGTGGGTCACATTCGTTGTTATCACCATCAGTACTTTGAACCTAAATAGCTTCAGCAGTAAAATTGGAGTGGTCGTGACATGTATTCATTTATCAAGAAACAAATGTGACTATATCCAATCCTATAATGCACTGTTACATCCTTTTTCTGCTGGGATAAATACCGACGTGGAGAGATGTCTTCAGAGGTGGCTGTAAAGAGAAGTGAGCTTGCCATGTCCCTGGTGAGCAGAGCAGGTAGTCAGGGGCTGAGGAGGCAGCTGGAGGTGTTCAGTTGGGCACTGGCTGCAGGGACAGGCTTCCAAGCTGTAGGAACAGCCAAAACGAATTGTAGAGATGCTCTGGAGAGCGCTGATGTGGTAATCTTCTGTGATGTATGGCTCCTAAAAAAATACTCCAGTGTGGGTGTGAAAACCTGCATAATGAATTCTAGTCCGCTGATAGTAAACTTGTTTTTCTGGTGATTTTTTTGAGACATTTTAAGATTAATTTTAGGATTATTTTTTGGACCTCTGCAGTCTGAAGGTGACTGTACAGATTCTTTAGGGAGACACTGTTTAATTTATTTTCAAAGACATCCAGTGTGAGAGAGTAGAAGGTCTTTTAAGCCCCAGGAGAAGAAGATGATCTATGAAACCTCTCAGGGTCCTTCCTATGCACTTTCCTGGTATTCCCTAGCTTACTGTAGGGCACAGGGGTAGAAGAATGACATTGCTTAACTTTTGACTCACACAGTGTACATGCAGAATAGCAAGGCAGTAATTCTCTGCAATAGAAACAGCCTTAAAGACCAACTCCAACCAGCTGAACAATATGTTGTCAGTATCTCCTTGGTTTATTTTATGGAAGTCTGTCAGAGCTTCGCTGCCCAGATCACAGAGCTCTCACCCAGAGAGGAGCTCCCTGCCCGATGCAGCAGGTCAGCACAGCTCGTTCCTCTTCTGAATTTTCGAGGCCAAAGCCAAACAAGTGGAATATTATTGCAGTTTATTTTATATGTGTAGGACTCGTTTTAAACAGGGCTGTCTTTGGTGGTATTTCTGCACCTTTTGATAGTATTTTATTAGAGAGTGCACTGAAAATTTTAAGCTTCCTTACTGGAAGGAAAAACGTAGCAGAGAACGTAAACTTTGATAACGCGGGTGCTGTATGTGTGCTGAGAAGTGCTGAGTGAGTGTGTTTTTGTCATATCATAGCCACAGATGAATAAATACTATGTTTCTTTGAATGGTCCTGGACTTGAGGTAGAATGGTTTGGGAATAATCCTATAATAAGGGAGGGGTAGAGATTGTGTTAGTGGGGCAGGAAGTAACAACAACTGGAATGCGCTGCCCTGCCAGTCTGCAGTGCTGGGGAAATGGTTTGAGGGGAAGAATTACTGTAATACCCTTTGGGAGAACAGTCTTTGACTTCTGGATGTCCTTCTCTGTTCTCTTCATTGGCTGCTTTTTCTCTTTACAAGTGACGTGCCTTCTGTTCTTTTCTTATCCTTCATCTGGAATGCAGCTCTGTACTCCCCTGTATGAGATCTATGGTCTGGCTTGCCTTGACACAAATATTTGATATACTCTGCCTGTATTTAATGTTCTTTTCCAAAGGAAATATGGTTTTTCTCTGCTCTGAACTGAATATATTTAAATGTAAATGTGCTACGGTAGTTTAAATAACACTGGTAAAATACTGAGTTACAAAATACCCGTGGTGAGCAGCACTCATCCTGTTCTTTTAAGGTATTGGAGAACTTTTTGTTTCATTTGTTTGCCATCAATGTCTCTAGAAGGCAGGTAGGCAGGAGTTATGTAGCATGTAGCAGGGATAAGGCAGTAATTACATATTTGCAATTCCTTCTTTATGATGAAGAGCATTACCCCAGTGTACGTTACTGAGAGTCAGAAGGGGCTGTCCGTAAGGCTCTGGGCAGGCTGTGCAGATACACTGTTCAGTGCCACAAGGTTTTCTGCTTTGTAATGTTCTGCTCTGTGCTGACCTCAGGTGTTTTCCAATGGTCTGTAGATGAAAGTGCGCTGTAAGATGGTTTTTTTTGGTGTTTTTTTGCTCTTCAAAAGCTAAAGAGACCTTTGGATCTGATGAAAACTAGCAGGATGGCTTCTTTGGTTTTTAAAATATCTTACAGTGCAAAATGCTAAAACTGTTTGAAAGTTCAGAACATTCAACTCAATTTTAAAGCATAACACTGTTTAAATTAGCATAGCACTGGGTGTGGGGTGTTATTTTGTTATCAGTAATGTCAGTGGCCATGCTTGTTTAACAGCAGATATGTATAGAACACCCAGGGCTCCCCTCCATGCAGTAGGGGACAGCAGTGAGCAGGCTTCAGTGTGTCGGGTAACTTGCTGTTCTCCAGTATCAGCAGCACTGAGGACTGCTAAAGGGCCACCGAACAGGAATGGAGTCATGAGTGGCACAGGAGAGGTGCATAAGGGGTGACACTGTCACCACTAACTGTAGGTTGTGCAGGCTGAGGGAATAATTGTAGGCGCAGTACCCACGTCCCAGTGTGTGCCTGGTAGGTGCTGAGTCGTCTTGTTTCTCTGTGTTAAAATAGTGCCATCTTTGGACTCGGTGTAAACTCTTCAGATCCCACTGGTATGGTTCAGTTGTAAAGTTCACGCTTGCTGAGGTTCTGAGCCTCATCACCTCACACAGGCTGTTGTAAAGGCTGCCCAGAAGCAGTCTTTTCCAAAGTGTGCTTTGGGCTTTTGTACAAAACGCAGCTTGCTTTTGTAGGCAGACGTGCTGCCTCTGGGGGCTGTGTTCTGCTTGGTGCATCCAGGAGCATTGCTAAAGCTGAGTTGTTTGTCAGTGGTGTTTCCTTGCTTGATGGAGAATCTTTCTGTTGTTGTAAACCTAGAAGTCACTTTTGTATGATTTGGTTCTGTTACTCTCGTGCATCCTTGTGTCTTTGCTGGTAAGAACGAAATGACCTTTCCTCAGACCTTGCTGTCAGTAATTATTCACAAGCCCAGGCGATGCAAGATGTGTGGTTGGGTGGATGCATGTATTTGTTTGAGAAGTTCAGAAGCAGGTAGGGTTTGGTCAGCGTGACCTTAGAAATGGGAAGAAAGCTGTGAGTGGAGAGCTGTTTGTGAGGCAGCTCTGTACCAGGCACCTGCCTCGGGAGGCGTGCAGGTACTGCAGAGGACTTTAAGGTGTAGATGTGTCCTCGTGGACCTTTCTCAACCTGGTTTAACATCACTGAAATTAGTCATCTGCTTTGCAAGAGAGGTCAGACGGATAACAGGTGGGGATCTTCCCCCAGCCCCTACCTGTTACTCTGCAAAGCCATCTGTATTGGTAAGCTTCTGGTGATTTTTGTCTTGGAGCACACAGGTGCAGCGCCGCTTCTGGAGCACAGCACAGCTCTGGTGGTTCTGCAGGACAGGTTAATTTGCTTTGAACTTGAAAAGTAAGCTGTTAATCTTTCAGCAACAGATGGTTTTCGCACACAAAAAAAGAATTTTAGTATCTGCATTTCTGTGCATTTTTTGATGCATTATGAGCATTTTAGCACGTTATGTGTGGTTTTAACGGGCTTGTAGTTCCTTGATTCTGTAAATCCAAGTTGGGTGATGCTGTGCGTTTTTAGATGGTACTTTTTTTCAGCCAATAGGTACAATTCAAACAACGCTTCTGAATGGTATTTTTATTTGTGTAATTGTCAGTTGTGTTCAGATAACCCTTTGGGGCTGTGGTTGTGTGGTGCCACAGACAAAGAAGGGTGTCAGCTCCGTGTTCTGCGGTGCACCACGGCACGGGGAGCACTGCTGGTTGTTCATGTCATTCTGCAACGCCTCCGCTGGTCGTCTCCAAGTGCAGCCGTGTTTCAGCAGCAGGATGGGCTGCAGGTGTGTCTGCATGGTTGCCTTAATGGAAGCTGAAGGCAGAATGAAAGTAAGTTTGTTTTGCAGACACTTTGTGTAGGTACAAATAACCCATTGCAACCGGAGACGGTTCAGCTCAGCAGTTGTTATGACAACTCTTGAACTCGTAATGCTGCAGTTGTCTTTTATAGTAAGGCTCAATAATATATGCAAGGTTGGAGCAAGATTTGTAATTATGTTATTTTAAAATAACTATGTGCACAAATATGATTATCTTATTGAAAAGAAAAAGTTTCTATTAATACCAAGCTGTGTTCTCTCTGAGTTTTTTTGTTTGCCAGCTAACTTACACCTGGAAATGACACTATGCTCTAAAGAGTAGCTAAGTAGGAAGTTCTTTTATGTATGTTTAGGCGTGTCTGCTTTATTGAATAACTTTAAAAGAGCTGCACAGAAAGAAAACTGATGAGGGAAGTAAATTCTGTTCTGCCTTATGCATCCATTAAATTGCTCACTAATTTTTCTGAATGCATTTGCAACCCAGCTGACATCTGATCGTTAGGAATACTGTTGAAATCCCAGTTGAGTTTATAAAGATGACCAGTTAGGAAAACAAATCTTATTAAGCAAATGCGTTCTAGTTGGAGAAATACATAGGAGGGCAGTGAGGTGGACTGAAATTGTGGCAGGGATAGACAGATACTGTCTCTCTGACCTATTACAGCTGCCGTGGGCTGGATTGATAAATGTATAATGAAGGGTAAAAGTTTGTCCAGTTGTTTTCAGTAGAGGCTCCAAGACTTGTATTTGCTGCTGTGTGAGAGGAGAGATTGAATTAGGTGCTATGTTTGATAGGATTCTACCTAAATACAGTTGAAGGGACCTGAGGAGGCTCGCAGAGAAACCTGAAGCAGGAAAAGCATCCAGTAAAACTTGGAAATGTGCTGGAATATGTAATGTGAGCAAAGGCCAGAAGGGCGCCGCACAGCTGGCGGCCTGGGATCTGGTCGGTAGCTCAGGGCAGCTCTTCTGCCTGGGAGCAGGAGGTGGGAGGTGGGAGAGGAAGCACAGGAACAATGCACGGCTGGTTGTGCCAATCCCTGCCATTTCCTTACAGCTTTAGGAACATCTTCATCCATTTCTCGTTGTCTTCAGCTTGTTTCTCTCGTCTTATGTTCTTGGCTTACTGAATGCTTCCCTGGTTCCTACTGTCTGGTTTATATGGAAGGCTCAGCTTGGGAATCAAAGTTTCAGAGACTAAAGGACAGGGAAGGGTTGCAGTGCCTGGACGGCTGTTGGGAGCTGTAGCACAGAAGGGAACTTTATGGGTGGCGTATTGGGGGTATGCTTGACCTGAACTGTGTGTACTTACCTTAATCTGTGTCGCTTTTAAATGCCTGTGAGTTCCTTCCATTTTCACGTTAAGCCTTTAATATTTACTTAGACAAATACACAATGACATTTAATTATATAAAATAGCATTTGGTTTCTTTTTCATTCGCTTCTTTCTGACTCCAATGTTAGAAGTATGGGAGAAGATGTGGCTTTTAGTTGAAAGATTTCTAATGCAACATGTGAATAATGATCATTTAAATCATTTTTCAAGAGATTAGAACTGTTAGCAAGTCGAACCCAAGTGCTCATACAGAGTAACTATTTTATGTCCTTGTCAAAAAAGTCTGCCTTTTGATCAGTGAAAGAGTATTTTGAGGTGCATGACAGCCTTTTTTATTTTTTCCACCAGAGCTCCTTACAGTGAATATAATTGTTCTGAGAGGAGGTGAGACTTTAGAGTGCCTCATTTGATGGTACTCTGCTTCACATTTCCAGAAAGAAGTCAACCACGAGCACGTGGAAGAGAGAATGGGTTAAACTTGCATTGACAAGCACTGTTGGTCGACTTTTTTTTTTTTTTGCCTGGAATTGGGAGTGGCCATCAGGGCTGATCTTTGTCCTTGCTGCTTTCCATACAGTGAAGCAGTTAAAGAGCAGATTGGCTGAGCTGTGAGTGCAGGACGGCGGAACTTCTTGGGCTGTGCGTGTTTGCTCCGCACACGGACCCACCGCTGCGTGGAGGCTCTCTGCTGGCTGGCAGAGGTCACCTCAGTTCTGCATGGGAATCAAACAAACAGGACGTGGTGTATTGGGAAGAAAGATTTGAAAAATGCAGAATTGTGACTATAGCTGTTCAGACTGTGAGCACTTTGTGCGTTTTTTTGCTAAGGTTGAGAGTGTGGTGTAGAAGAGAGAGCAGGGTGTGATTGGGCGCTGGGAACACCAGGGAACGTCTGCTTGAAGCCAGGCTGATGGTTGTATTGCCCCAAATGGACTTCCACACAGAGCACAAGTGAGCTCTGCCCCCTCTCAGATGTGATTGAAAAGGAAACAATTTTACACCGAAGCACTGATAATAAACTGTAGTACCATCTGGCTTAAATTCTACACAGCTGAGAAGGTATTTCAGCTGGGATTTCAGCTGCTATTCGTGCTTGTTCTTGCAGTTTTTTATTAATGATTTACTGTAAGTTGCTGTCAGAGAAGGTTATCGATAGACTCTTGGCCTTGCTTGTTGTGATTTAGTGGTATTGGTGCTGCCAGTGGTACGATAGGTTATAGGAGCGCTCTGTGGATGTGTGGAAGGAGTAATGTTGGTCAGGATTCAGTGTGTGTGAGAGAAACCTATGGATTAATACCAGAGATTGAAGTGCTTCAGCAGTATTATCTACAGCAATTCATCTAATGGCAAGCTTTTGCTTTAACTGAAAGCAAGCATTGTGTTTTCATGTGTCACATACCTTACTTTTTGTGATGCTGCATGCAGAGGAAGGTGATAACCGAAGAGCAGTTTGTTTGTCTGATGGAATTAGGAGCCATCTGCAGGCTGCATTGGCACACAGCCTTCCCTGCTCTGCTCAGGCCAGGAAATAAACTCAGGCACAACTCTGAATTTCCAATTTGAAACCTATCATCTGTATGCTGCTTGAAAAGGGTGGAGATGAGCTTAAGCATCTTGCTTTAATTTGCAGCTCCTTTCATGCAGATTTTTGTAAACCCTCCTGTAATGGTGACACCCACGAGTGAGATTGTTTCCCAGTAGAAGTTACATAAGTACCAAAATACTTGCTTAGAAAGTTGGAGAGGATGTGGAGGTCCTTCCTGTAACAAAAGTGAAGTATTTTGGTTTGGTGGTTCATGGGAATAGCAAAAGCACAACACTTGTAGGACTTAAACAGCAGTTCAAAGTATCACGTCTGTGAGTTGTGCTGGCCTGTCTGCGTGCACGTGAGAGATTGCTCCTTAGTGAACTGCTCTGATCACTGGTAATCCCAGGGCTACCAAAATAGCAGATTAAGAGGTCTGCATGCGTGTTGGTGTCAGAGTTTTGCATGGAGTTTCACCATGCTTCTGGCTGCGCTGAGATACAAAGCTGCCTGTTTTGCTGACTGCTGATAGGCTCTTTCATTTCTGGAAAGTCCTGGAAGCCTTTCTCTGAAGTGAAACCTGGTCACTGTAATTCAGTTGTGGTTTTACTTCTGAACTCAGACCTCCTTCCTGCTACGGAATGGATACAGAATTCTGTAGCCTTGGTTTATCTGGCTCCCTTTAAAGACAAGGAACAGTTTTGTATGGGTTTTGCCGCTTGGTCCATTCTTCACTTCAGTGTGAATCATTCTTGAGGTACATTAAATCAACATCTTTCAACGATACTACTTGCCTCTGTCAATAATTTGACAAGGCTTAATTGCTATGCAGGTTGTTTGTAAAGCATATTTATTCAGAGGGGGAAGTAATTAATCTTACATAAATATATTCAACTGTGCACTGACTGTCCCTGTTTTATCCTCCACTTATGCTGAATTGTGTGGTAGCAGCCTCAGAAGGTCACATCTGAAGGAGTCAGACCCGTGCTGAGTTCAGCACGGAAGGCAAATTGTTTTGTCTGCAGCAGACGTTCCATGCTGCAGTGTGCGCACTGAAAAATTACCTGTTAATATAAAAACAGCTCTTGATAGGGTGGCACTTGTGTTGTTTGCAGTGTTGTGACGCTTAGGAGATTGTGGCAGTGGATGTGGTGCTCACGGAGCTTCCAGGTCTGTATTGCGTGTGCCAGAACTCTGTTCTTTCATCAACAACAACATCTTGTTTCAGATAGATCCCCTCATTCTCATATCATTGTTTTCTGTTCTATTAAAAGGAATTACCTAGAGGATGAAAATGTGATGATTCTTACAGTATCCCTTTTCTTTGTTTATATTCAGCTTCTATCAAAACAGCCTTATACTCGCGCACACAAAAAAGGCATACCCTGCATGCTCAGCAGAGTAAAGAATGGCATAGCAAATGCAACAAAAACCAGAATTGTTCAAAGAATGGAACCATACCCAGGCAAGGAAAACAAACCCTGATAAGTCAATTATAAAGGCAGAATGAGGCCTGCCTGAAGGGATCCTGAGAAATGGAATGGCTTGAAAACAGTGACAAATCATTTCAAATGTTTCGGGAGTGGTAGACCTGTCAGTTTTCTGCTGGTTAGGTAAGATGGTTGAAGGGAAAAAAGCCATGACAAGAAAAATAGTTTTGTTCTGCTGCTCCCCAGTGTGGAGGCTCACCTTACCATGAAGTTGAGTTACATCAAACTGATGTTTACACATTCAGAAGAATTGATAAAATCAATAGCAAAAAATTACTGGTGTCATGTGGCATTTGTCAGGCTGGAAACCAAAGGGAAAAGCTTCAGAGGAGCTGTGTTACTGGGGGCAGAGACACTGGGGTGCCTGTGGGACCCTTCTGTACAAGCGTCTCGTTATTTGTTCTGTTCTCATTAAACCATGTTAAAAATGAATAAGAAAAGAACAAAGCCTGGTGTTCTCTGTTAGAAACCCATGGTATACCCCCTCTTGAACCTTCCATAAAAGCCTGATGACTTGGAAGGATTGAGTTCATAGGTGTGGGGAAAAATGACAAGGATTGCCATTGAATATCCTTTCATTCTGCTCTCTGAGTGGAGAGAGCATTCCTTACAAATGCTGGTTTTGCTTCTTTCAGCTTTTGCTGAGACATCGATATCGGGGATGATTTTATTTAATAGCCTGATGGTTTGTGAGGCTGACTTTGAGTTTGTAGACGAAGCTTTCCTATCCTGTCTTAGTACTTCAGTGCCTCTTGTGGCATTGAAGATGGAGAGCGTGGGTAAAGGGGTTTAACTTTTTTATGGTTTGGTTTTAGATGATTAAATTATTTCTGCCTTGCTTGTGATCAGAGATCAGATAGGTTTTGGCACTTATGCAGTAGTTGCTCTGTTTCTCTTTTTGTTCTTCTCTCTAGTCATTATTTATCGTGTTTCTGCCACTTGTATTGATGGTTGTGTTTTTGTATTTTTTTTTTTTCAGTGACTACAGTTCCTGTCTCACCTCTTTGATGGAAGAGGACTATGACCCAGAAGTGAACTCTCTACTGTAGAACAAGAAGCTCTTGTGGAATAATTTGTCTCCCTTTAAAAGCAGTACCCAGTCTAGAAAAAATAGAGTAGAAGAGATTATTTTTTGACCTAGCATTTTTCTGTTCATATGACCTATATTTCAGCATGTAAATGGTGAAAAACAGGAATATAAACATTTGTGCCTGCTTTTGAGCTTTTACATCAAGTAGTGCTTAGCTTTGTGGAGCATTAACCAAGCTACGTGAAGCCTAGAGTATATCCTAACATTCATTTAAAAAAAAAAAAAACTATACTTTTTTTTTTTTTTTTTTTAGCCAATGTATCTGGTAAAAATGAAGTTTATCTTTTAAGAGCACTTTGGCGGATGCTTCTTATTTAGATCTCAGCATTTGGGGCAAGCTTTTTCATACGTGTTGATCCTTTCTTCAGAGTGTTTGGGCTGATCTGCTGCAGACCATGAGCTGCCCAGCAGACTTGGGTGTACGTGTTCAGTGTTAACCATGGCGCTGTTCTGAATGCTGTCATTCAGGCTTGGCAAACCTTTTTGTAATGTAACTGACTTCTGTAGTAGCACAACTAGAGGATATTTAATGAGGTGAACGTGGTCGTGGCTTTTTTTAAAATATAAATTACCTTCTTAGGTTGTTTTTTTTTTTTGTAGTGAGAGTGCAAAAAGAGGTTAAAATGAGCAGCTGAGGGGGTGGAGGGTACAGTTGGCACGAAGTGCGGCCTCTCGTGCTCTGCTTTGAGACGCACTATTGCCTCAAGGCTGGCCTTAGAGTATACTGGAGAAGAAAGGAACCAGAAGGTTGTTGAAGCAAAGGAAAAGTGAGGACATTGGACTGGAGAGGCCAAACTCTGGGTGAGTTATCATATTTATTTTTTTTCCTTTGCTTATGTAGTATTGACTTGTTTGTGGCTGAACTGAAGGTTGTAAAAATCAACTAACGCTGTAAACCAGGGAGCCTTCTATTAAAGGACGAAATTCAGTTATGTAGAGTAGTAGTGGAGCTATGTTTGCTTTAAGCAGAGAAAGTTGCTGTGACAAGCTGGAGAGAAAATTTGGTTTCGGGTTCCTCAGTGGGAGACACATCTGCTGCTCTTTGGTGGAACTTCCGTTAAGATACAGAGCTTTCAGCCAGCTTGTGTTCTGCTCCTAAGCATTTGGTTTCTTTGCTATGAAAGCAGTTCTGACATAAGACGTTCTGTGGAGTGTGGAAATTGGTGTGCTGGGGTGCAGGAGCTGGGCTGCGGTGGATCCTTCAGGACTCTGATCTTAGTGTCTCTGTCAGCATTGTGGGCTTGATCGTGTTCACTGTACAACCTTTGCAATAAAATCGGAAGTGATCACTCTTGTGTGGGCTGTGAGACAAAAAGCAGTGAAGGAACGTACCAAATTCTGGCACATTTCAGTTTTACAGATCACTGATTGCTGTTTGTTCTGTCTTCCTCCATCTCCAGACCTATCCTATCATGGATTTCATGGGTGTGGCTTTAGAATGGAATTATAAACAGGAAGTAGGTGGGAATGTTTTAAGTTCTTACCTGTTTTGTTCAGAGGAACAAAGTCAGCAGGAAAAAAGTCATTTTCAAGCGCAGTACAAAAAATTAGAGTGCTTTTTCCCCTCTTAGTAGTGTAGAGCAGGTTTGAGGTTCTGGAAGAGATGTGAGTCAGGGAATGTTCTCTTCATTTACAGATCCTGGCCATGAGGTTTGATGCCTCATTTTATTGAAGGGAGACACTGGACCTAAATGGCGCAGCATGACTTTGTTCCTGCCTGGCTTAACTTCTCAACACCACAGTCAACCAAGGTAACTCAGTTACAGATTGCTTGCTCTCAGAGCTATGGTAATGTTGATACACTTGTCCCAGTGTTAGATTGAACTTAAAATGTTTGTTGTTGCTTTTTTAACTACTTTTTTGATTTTGAGGGAAGTCTTCTGGAAACATTAAGGTGGAGGTCTTTTTTTGTTTGTTTCCACAAATGTATCCCTTCCATTTCAGAGGAGGAAATATCCTTTGCATTCAGACATGGAAGAAGTTCAGTGTTACTGTGTTGAGAATTGAATGGAATCCCAAATAGAAAATGATTAAGAACCCCCCTTCCCCCAATAATGTGGAGTGGTCAAGACTTGAGCTGGCACTCACGATACAATTCTTTGGATTTCATTTATGAAAGTGGCCATTGCTGTGGCCATTGCTGTGCAGTACACTGATATGCCTTGGACTCCAACTCCAAATTCAGAAATACTCACTGGTTTGTTCAGGGCTTTTTTTTTTGTTTGCTTTATTGTTTTTGTTTTTTACATTTTTAATGTGGAGATATCTTCTGATTCCAGAAAAAGCTTCGGTTGACCCAGGAGTTCTCTTTTCAGGTCTCTTTTCTTCAGTGACTTTTACATTACTTGCAAATGACAATGGTGAAAAATATTTTAATGGTTAATCAGGTCGTGATGGACCAGGTGGTTGTTAATGGTGTTGGCTAAGCTGTACAGATATGCATGCTATATTGAGAACTAGAACAGGAATGTGGGCTTGGGAGTGTTTTCTTACATCATCTTTTTCCTTATACAGTCCCCTGCAGCCACCTTTGAGAAACATGGAGAGCATCTTCCACGGGGAGAAGGACGCTTTGGGGTGAGCCGAAGGAGACACAACTCTTCTGATGGATTTTTCAATAATGGGCCCCTCCGAACTGCAGGAGGTAAATATTGGATTGGAGTGCAGTCTGAGAGCAGCTGTGTTGGAGTATTTTACGGAATTTAGAGTTCTGTGGAGTAGAAATGTTTTTCAAAACTGTATCTTTCAAGACATCCCATGAGAAATTTGCACTGTTCTGTTCTCCCATGACACGTGCCAAGGCCTTTAGGGGTTTCTGTGGAAGCTGTATGTGCACTGTATGGCTTGGTTGATTTTTTTGGGAGATGGTCACACAGTTGTTGAATAATCTGGGCCTAGGAGTTACTTAGTGAACGCTAACTTAACAAGAAAAACATTCTGCATGCAGTGTTGACGTTTTATTATTTGAATACTTATCTCCTTTTGTTTAGACTGCTGGCATCAGCCATCCCTTCTCCGCCATGATTCTGTAGATTCTGGTGTTTCTAAAGGAGCTCATGTTGGGCTTTCTGGCAGTCAGCCTGGCTGGCATGGTCCCTCGCGGGGCCATGATGGCGTGAACCAGCGTGGTGGAGGAGGAACTGGAGTTCATCGCCACTGGAATGGCAACTTCCATTCGCGGAAAAGTTCTGCCTTTCAAGAAAAGCTGCCTGTTGAAGCCAGGGAAGAGAAGAAGGAAGACAAAGAGCATTTGCAATTTGAAGAAGAAGATTTTGTAAGTGTGTAGCTTCTCACTACAAGTGGCAGCTGTGAGAAGTTGGCTTTTCGGATTTCATTTTTTATTATCATCGATAGATGGCTAGGATCTAGAGTTGCATTCCATTCCATGCTTGAGATCCCTACAGATTTAACAGTGATTCCAGTGCTTGCAGGACACTAATTGATACCCAGAGACTGGGGAACTCGATGACCTTTTGCATTGGTTTTGGCACAGTATTGGATTTTGTGGTAGTTTTGAACTTGAAGGCAGCTTTGTAACTCAAGCATTAAGTCCAGATCTTTGTTAGAACTCAGAAGATGACGCTTTGATCTGCTACAGGAATGGTAGCTATGTTTTTGCCCTTGTGGCTTTGCTTACAAAGCCCTTTTTGCTCCTAAGAACATCTGTATAGCTTATCTTCAGTCTTGCTGTTCCTGTCTCCTGTTCTGGTACATGCTGGTGTGTGTGATAACCTCCCCCAGCTTGATCACGATGCGTGCCCAGACCTTTGCAACCATCTTCTTTAAAACCTCTGGAATAGCATTTTTTTGTCTGAGATATTTTCTAATCTCTGTGAATCATTGTTTCTTCAGCCATCTCTTCCATCAGTGTCTACAGTTCATCCACCTTTTTCCAGCGTTCTGATCCCCATGGTATTGTTAGTTCTAACAGTCTCTTTTATCCTGGCTCTGTTTTTACTGGAATACCTTTAGTTTTCAAAACTGCTCCAAGTGTGAAGATGTAAGCACCATTTCTGCTCTTGCTTTCCAATTTAGTTTCTTCTTGTCCTTTTGTCACCCCTTAAAAAGATCTTATTTTTATCAGACCTTGATTTTTGCTTTTTGCATCTTGTTTTTCACTTTCCTCCAGGCTCTCGTTGATCAGTGTAATGAGGCCAGTGTTATCTGTACCTTTCTGGTAACTCAGTCTCTCCTCCTAATGTGATTCCTCTAACTGCATCATCAGTGCTTAAGCCATTACTGCTTCCAGTCAAGAGAGTCTCTAGTGATAGTGTGCACACTTACGTAGATCATCTTGAGCTTTTTGCTTCCTTCTTCAGTTTTTATTTTTGGAAGGTTGTTTATATCTGAAATTCTCATGGCAGTTTGATGTTACTGCTTCTGTTTGGAAGGTTAGAAGTTGGAGTGAAATATATGAATGCCATGCAGATGCTTCAGGACAGAATCTAGTGTCTCAGCTTAAATTGCTCCAAGAGCCAAGTTAGATTTAAACTGCTGGGTTTTTCACTGGAGTGCCCAGGCAGTGATTGCATGCTCTTGTTCAGCTGCTTCTGCTGTAGGAGTGGTAGCCTGCATCAGAGCTTAGTTAACACCTGGAGATCAGTGATGAAGCTTACCTGTAGATTTCTGTTAATCTGATTCTCAAGCATGCTATAAGCTGGTTCTTTAGGCAGACAAAAGCCTCTTGAAATGTAGAAAGTTATTGTAATGATTGCAGCCACACTGTTGTAGTCAATCTAAATCTTTCTTCATTCTCTTCGGTACCTTGAGAAGTGTCTTTTTCCAACCAGGTGGCTGTTTCTTCTGTAAATATGTTTTCCTTCTTTTTTTCTCTGAAGAAGATAATACCTTGCATCTGCTGTCTAGAAGCAAACTTTGCTAGGCAGCTCTCCTGTCGCCTTTGCTTTGGTGTGACACTAAGGTACACTGTGGTTAAGTGTGCAGCTTTTAGGCCTGTGTGGCTGACAGACCCTGACCCCGTAAAACAGGCTGCTGTTCTGAGTTCTGTGGTGTGAGCAGCACTGCTATAAAACTGCCCTGTAACTAAAAAGTGAAGTGCTGGAACAGGAATTCCTAGGGTCTGAGGAGGGCATTCATGCTATGGTGTAACATTTGTTCCTAATTCTTATAGAACAGGAATGGCTACTGCTTCAGAATCTCGTCATTGGAGACTTAGTCTGTAGCTGTAGTAACTAACGTGAAGGATACATAAAAAAGAGGAAAAGTGGCTTTTTTCTTTTCACTGAACTTATTTGGTACAGGGGAAGAGGAATAGCTGATCGGGAGCACTTGTCATTGAATGCTTGGATTTTCTGTACTCTTTTTTGAGCTTGAGCATGTCCTTAGTTGTTCCACTGAGTTCTGATACTGAATCAAAGGTAAGTCTGCAGAGAATAGTGGGTCTGAATGCAGTTGCCCTGAAAAGTGGATTCTAAAGCTTAATGTGAATAGTTTAGCTTTTTTGTCTATAAATATATAGATTTTTTCGTTTTTCTTTTTTATTAGGAATCTAATATTGCCAGGCTGATGATTAAATGCCTGAATCTTTTATGGGTATATCAGTTTATTGTGTAGTAGAATGCTGAAGGGCCTCTCCTCAATTTTCTAATGGTTCTGTTGGAAATACTGCAAAAGCAAATGAGAATATGAGCTTTTTAGGTGTCTTCTGACAGAGTGCTCTTCTAACTCGGGTGCTGCTCAAGAGAAATAGACTGTGGTTTCCTAGAAGCATGTTATGTTAATACAAAAGCTTTATTTGTTATGTGCAGTATAATGAATATACTCACTTGCATGTTCTGTGTGTTTACAGCCATCTTTGAATCCAGAGGCAGGAAGACACAACAACCAGAACAAACCTTTAGGGACACCTTCCGGAGTTTGGGGTAGGTGAAGTTATCTACATTGCTGTCTGCAATGCTGATATCAAAGCAGAAAGTGATAAATATTATTAACTGTATAAATAATTCTGCTCTAGAAAATGTGTTTGACCTGAGAAGTACTAATTGCTTGTTTATGTAAGTGCTGCAGCTTGTAAGGTGCAAGTTACACAAAATATTTTTTGGTGAGTTAACAGCTGATCCATGGTTGCTCAAAAAAGTATTAATCTGTTCTGATCTCTGTTTTATAGTGGGAGGTTGTTAGCTGGCATCACTGTTGGCTTTTCACTTATGAGTCAAGGGAGATGTTGTGGTTAAGTGAAAAAAGATTGGACTTTAATGTCATTATCTAATATCCTTTCTCAAAACTGAAACAAAAGCGTATCAGCTGTAATGTCTGAGGTTTGGAAGGGAGAAACTGGAGCGTTATACTGAAGCTGTTATGAAACAGAACATTTGTATTTCAAGTTCTTTGTTTTGTTTTGACAGAAAACCCCCCTAGTGCCAAGCAACCTACCAAGATGCTGGTCATCAAAAAGGTTTCAAAAGAGGATCCTGCTGCTGCCTTCTCAGCTGCATTTACATCACCTGTTTCTCACCTGGCAAATGGCAACAAAGCCACCACCATTGTCCCAAGTGTCTACAAAAATCTGGTTCCTAAACCTGCAGCTCCTCCTTCCAAGGTACAAGAGTTTCCAGCCAAGTTAACTGTGGGTCAAGGGAAAAGTCTCTCCCTGGACATGGGAACTACAGATGCTTTAGAAATTTTGTAGGATTGATATTACAAGTATTCAAGAAGTTAAGGAAAATTATTTGTTTTTTAAAAACAGTGTGCAGATGCTGGAGTTCTAAAATATGTTAATTGCTAATGCTGGCTGCTGCATTGCTGCAGAACCTCTGTGATTAGTGAAGAAGGTGTTACGCTCTTCAAAGATGAAAGTGTAACAACTCTTTCTACGTGGAAGCAAACCCAGAATTTCCTACCCTTTCCTAAGTTCTTGATTCAGACCGAATTCTGCCAACTTGAGGAGAAATTCTAATAGTTTAAATGATTATCAAGTGGGGTAATCTAAACCTTTATTCCTTTACATGGGATAAATTGGGCTAACATGAAGTTATCAGTAGAAGAGTTTTCTGTTCACTGAATCAACCCATTATGTATCTCAGTCCATATCCATACTTGTTCAGAATAGCTGAATAAGATGCAGTTGTAGTGCAGTGAGTAATGCAGCTGTCACTTGTCCTTGTACAGCTTGGATGATAAAAGTATCCAGACAGCCTTAGTAGTTTTTAATCTGGATGTTTTAAATGGTGTTTGAAACAAAAAGCCAAAGGTGCTGTTTGTCCAAACCATTGCATTGTCTTTTTGATTGCTTCAAAGAGTGAAAAGGAGTGCAAACAGCTTTTCTAACTTTGCTGCTGTTTTTGTGTGTAAAGATAATTGTGAGGTTTGAAAACTAGTGCTGTACTGGCACTAGAGCTCAAGAGATTGAAATGTGCTTCTGAAAGCTGTATAAAGGTCTGCTGTGCTGCTACATGTGTACCCACTGCCTTGGAATTGTGGAAGTCAAACATAAATATTTTCATAGCTGTTAGTCCTTGCCATGTTGTTGCCACTGCACTTGTTTTCATTACTTCTAAAACCCTTTGCAGAAGTTTTTCTGTTAATTCAATCTAGAAGAGCTGCTCTTAAGGCTTTTCCAAACTGTTCTCTGAAATTACCCTTTAAATTTTAATTTTTTATTGAAACAAAAGAAAAAAGCATTAATCTGTGCTCACAGTTGGAATAAACCCTTTAATTTTCATAGATAATTTAGAAAGTATGATCAGGCTTTTGCAGACAGTCTTGCGACTGTGGTATGGAAGTTCAACTAATGTTAAAAGTGCAGGGTTTGTTTTTGGGGGGATTTTGAGTTTTGACATCTTTCTCACTTGTGTTCCAGCTTATACATCTATATTTAATTCAGAATTATGGCCATATGTTACGGTAGCTGCCTCACTTTCCTTTTGGTGAAGGATATTCTGTTCAGAACAGTTACTAGGTGTGGGTTACACCTGGATTCATGCTGTAGATGTGACAATACTGATAACACATTAAGGCTATTGTGCTACTGGAGCAGGTATTGACTCGTGATGCATGGCAGCTCCCAGCAGATCACCATCGTGTTAATTGTGATATAAACATGTTTTCTGGTCATTAAGTGTGTATGCATTGAAACGGTGCTGGGATTGTAGAGGGAGTGTGGTGCTGCTCACTGGTGGGGATTGCAACAGCTAGGAGTTGTGTGCTGTCTCATCTTGTGTGTTAGTGAATGATGACCACTGATAGAAGGAGAGGTGGAGATCTGCGTGTCCTTAGGTAGAAAACCTGTGTGCATGATGCCTTGTTCTAAAGGTAGAGACAGAAGGAAGCTGTGGTAGGATACATCGTTCTGAAGAGTCCAGAAAGTTGTGTGGAAGTTGTAGTGCATGAAGCATTAAGAGTCAGAACGCTCCTTTTGGTGAGGTCAGCAGTACTGGAAAGCTGTCAGAGGCAAACGGGATGAAATATGCTTGTTAGCTGTACCGAAGGAGGAGAACACAGTGGCAGTGATAGAGGCACGTTCTTCCTTTAGATGTGGCTGAATTGTTCACAGTTGAGCAGTGAGTGAAGGGCATAATATGCAAGTGATTCCTTTTGGTGCTCAGCTGTGGCTGCTGTCCTTGAATCCAGCAGTCTCTCTAAGAAAGTAACAGTGATCAGTGTTTGAATTTGCGTAAGCTGCCACTTTGTGGAAGGTGGGAGAATAACAATTAGCAGCCAAGAGCCAGGTGCCTGAACAAGTGCATCTGTGTGAGTATGCGGAGGGAAGCTTCTTCTCAAACTAGTTCTCCACTCCTAAGAAACTTACTACAGGCAGTATTGTGGAGACTAGGGTCTTTTTGGGGTTTGAAAGGGATGTTCAGAATCGAGTATGAGTGCTGAATTATTTATTCAGCACTGTGGACTACTTCTAAAGTTGGTGTGGAAGGCTGCTAATGAGACCAGAATGATGGCGATGCGTTTATTTTAAAAGGAATAAAGCAGCCCATAGGGAAATTGTGGCTTCTGCTTTCATTGCTCCCAGAATACAAGATCTATTTTATGTCAGATACAACTTAATCAAACTGTGCATGAATTATTTTGCTATCAAGTTGGCTTCAGAAGTGTAATGGTTCAGAGGAACCGTTATGCCTTAACGCTTTGACAAATGTATTTTTTACGCTGCTTGATACAAGTCATTTGTTAGAATCATTGCAGTAAGAGCTGCCACTTCAGTGTTCGTCCTTGGTTGCCAAGACAGGCCCAAGAAAAATCTTCCACGTAACAAAAAGTTATCTTGAAGTCTGCTTTTCAGCCAGATTGCCATTGTATCTAAGGAACACTGCAGAGTATCCAGAGCAGAACAGTAGGTGCTCATCCACATTGGCTAAATCAGTGCAGTGATGGACACTTCCAGAGCCCTAGGAAATTTACATTCTTGGCTTGGACAGAAAGATTCCTTGAGGTGCTTCTTTCTTGCACAGGGGAAATTCCTGTCAAGCGAGGCAAACCTTTTCTTTGAGGCATACAGTGTTCCTATATGAAATGTGGTTTTAATTGGCATCTTTGCTTCCTATCTGTGCCTAGCTGCAGGATGTACTAATTCCCTCAGTGGTGATTCCAGTTAATGAAGAGCTGCACTGGATTTTCTCCTTAGGCTCCAACTGCATTTTTTTGCTACAGGGTCGTGCCTGTGAAGCAGAACTTGCTGTGACTTGGAGGAAAAAGGAGATGATAATGGGGGAAAAAATGTATTTAGAGGTGAACTTGCTGGGAATGTTCTTGGAGAGGGAGGAGAAAACTCCACACAACAGACAATTTCTATCAATGCAGTTTTTGCTTTACTGCTTGCAAGCAACCCATTGGAGTGTCTTACCACTTACTGTCTTGTGTGTTCTTTTCAACATAGCCAAGTCCATGGAAAGCCAACAGAAACGAACACAAGCCAGGCTCGCTTTCCTCCAGCCGTGACTCTGCCTTTACCAGTCCAGTGTCTGTAACCAAACCAGCGGTACTGGCAAGTGGCTCAGTCCTCACCTCTCCCAAAGAGGTAAGAAATTGGGTTTGGGTGGAGGAAGGGAACTTTATCACCGTCACCTACTGTAGCTTCAACAAAATAAGATCTCTCCTGCATGTGATACCTGGCTTTGTACCCTGGATAACGCACTTGTGTGTTCTTAGCACATCTTTAGTGCATCTTTGATATGCTGAATTAAGAGATCTGGTTGTAAAGCTATTGCCTTTTGGGGTTTGCCCAAACATACTAAAATTTCTTGGCAATTTAAAAATAAACAACCTCACACTTAATAGCCTTGTGTTGTTGGACACACATGGACTTACGAAATTGCAGACACCAAGAAAAGATGTGCACTGAAAGATAAACTGATTCCCATGCTGTTCTTCAGTACTTTCTTTTCCTATGAAGTGAAAGTGATCTGCCTCGCTGCTTTTCTCTAGAAAAGCAACAGCACAGGCAATGAGCTTTGAGGGGTTCAGCCTGTAAGGTTTCAGCTTAGTGTCTGCTTTTAACATTGGTGGGAGGTGATCTGCTGAGCCTGAGGCTGGCTTACCTCTGGTTTTGGTGTGATGTGCGGAGAGAATCTCCAAATGTAAATTACGTACTACTTCAGTGGCAACTGTGACTTGATGTGTTTTGGCCAGCATCCTATGGTTCACTTCATAGCTTGTATGCAAAATGCTCTTCTGAATCTTGAAATTCAATGAATCTTAATAGAAAAGTGACATCGAATAACTTTTCCCCATCGTGAACCAAAAGTTGGTGGTCATAATTAAAAAGTATTAAAATCAATAATTGACTAATTCAGGAAATTTGTAATTTGTGTGGTTTGCATTTCAAGTGTAATAGCTTATGGGGGGGAGGGTTGAAGTGTTTGCTTTTGGTTTTTTTTTAGTTGTGCATCTGACTTTGTCCTTAACAAAAACCTTCTTTGTCGTGTTTATGGTTCTCTGCTTTGTGGGCTTTACTCTGAAACAACCTGTGCTTTTCTGCTATAGCTGTTCCTGAGTATAAAAGCAGTGGTTAAAAAGCCTGCATCTGTCCCTTGAAGAAGTAGATCTGGTGCTGTATCCCTTCTCCTTACCTTTTGTCTGTCCTTTGGCTGAGTCTCTGTGCTACTGACAGCCTTCCTTTTTGTGTAATATGCAGTAGAGTACAGACACCTTTACAGTATAAACACGTAAGCCATATAGGCTTTTACCTCAAGTAGATACCAACGAAACATGCACTTTGTATCATACACTGGTGGCACAAGTGGTCTGGCTATGTTTTTCATTCTTTCTAAGAAAGTTGTGGCTGAAACTTTAGTCAGCAAAGCTGTTGGATACTGTACTGCTCTGACAGGAGGAGTGCAGCTGGGCTTTTTCTCAGAGCAATACTTCCTTTAATATTTCTGTTACCAGCATTAGTCAGCTGAACAAAAAGCTACAATTGCTACAATTCATCACAGCTGAAATTGAACACTTGCAATGTGTTTTTCTATGAATCTATTGGAGACTGGCAGTGTGGAAACACAGGGCTGTGGCCAGCAAGTAGTCCAGTAATCCCGGCTCTGCAGGACTACCAATCTGTCCTTTTATTTCTGAGACAGGGATAAAGTCTGTCCCGCAGAAGTGTTGAAGACAGACCTCTGGTCATAAGGGACCACAACGTCTTGTAAGCTGGAAGGTACTGGGCAGCACTGGCACTGTGTCATAGCCAGTGCTTGACAACAGATTCAAGACCGTCTGAAGTTTTAAGATGGCGTAGGATGACTTTTGTGTATGAGTAAATGTTCATAGACTGGTGTCTGAACAGACTGGATGTTATGCATTGTTCTCATTTAGAATATCTGAGAGATGCCCTGATATTTCATTCAAATGGCTAAACCTACCTTTAGAAAAGATGCCAAAAATCAACTACTTGTACAAATTTACGTAACAGTCTCTTCTGGTGTTAAAAGCCTTCTAGAGAATCTGAATAAAATGAGAAGAGAAATGAAAGTCAGTTCCCTTTCAGTAATGTTGTAACAAAAAGCTCAAATGCTTCAGCAGAGCGTTCAGAATTACCCACAGATCCTAGTTTTCATTTTCCTTTGCTCACTGCTACCTTCCATCACTTGCAGTCAAACTAATTACCATGTTGAGAGCTTTAAGGACTACAGTAGCTTCTCATCCTAACATTTGGTCTTTTGTGTCTTTTACCATTGTTGATTTGTTCAATACAGTGTTAAACAGGGCAAAATAAAGAAGGCTACCTGAGAAGAGTGAGGCGTTATGTTCAGCACGCTTCTCTCAATGGCATTATTGCACATCAGTGTTTTATGTGCAGCAGGCATGAGAAATGTAAGCAGCTGTTGCTGCTTGGTTATGTTTGCTAAATATTTTAGTTTCCTTGATCTTTGCTCAGAGCACCGTGTGGTATGATAACAACACTTCTTTATAAAGGAGATTTATTTTTGAGAGCCTGAATTTACAACCCTCCCACCTCAGCTTGAATAAAAAAAAAAGGGAGGGGAGAAGCCACATGCTTTAGGAAATTGTGCTTTTTTTTTTAATTGAGAAAAAGATAAAAATCAAAGCCAGTAAATAAAGAAAAAGAATGTCTGCATATGAAGTTCTAGAGTCAGGTATCCACACAAGTAGCTAGACTCCTTACCAGTAGGCAGCCATGAAGTCCATGTATGAACAGAAGGTTAGGATGCAGGAAGGTTTTTCGTGATGTTTTAAATTTTCTTTGCACGGCCAGTCAAAAAGATGAAACATGAAATTGAAAGCTCATCTTGCTTATCGCTGTTTTAATTGCAATGTCGTGGCTGGGCCACTGCCAACATGCAAGCTGTTGTGCCTTACGCCTTGCTCAGGGATTGAAGGTAATTAAGAAAGCAAAGCACTGGGGAAGAGTGTGTGAGGTTTCCTTGGATTCAGGAATTCAGCTGAGCAGATTTCCTACAGCTCAAGGGCTGTCTGTGCCTGGCCATGCACAGAACCTGGGTTTCCTTGGGTGTCCATAGGCAGGAATCAGCAGTGTGCTCTCTAGGGGAGGAGACAGAGGCTGTGGCTGTTCAGTGTCCAGTTGGTTGAAGATGTGCCGCTCCCTGAAAAGAGATTCCCAGCCCAAAGCTTAATTTCAGGGTAGAGGCAGGCAGGATGTCTTAAGACACAAATTAGAACAGAGTCTGAGCTCCCTGATTTTATAATCTTTGTGGACTGAGTCCCACATGAAGCTCTCTGCCCACATTTTCTGTTGTAGTATTCAGCATTACATGTGAGAGAGTTACATTGCCAAGGAACGAAACAAATGTATTCCTGGCCACAGTGATGCCTAGGAAAACTTGGAAAGAAAAAAAAACAAAGTTGGTAGTGATAGGTGGGAGCATAATGTATAGCCAGTTCTTCCCTTACCAGCACAACACCACTCACTGTTTTGGTGGACATCTGCAACTAGGTTCCTTAAGGAGTTCAGAACAAGTCCAGGAGCTGATGAGCATTTAATAGTGCAGATCCTAAAAGGGCCTGATCTTCACAAGAGGGTGCACTTTCGAGTGTCCATATTCTGCTTGCTTTCTCTAGAGTCCTTCCAGCACCACCCCTCCTATCGAGATCTGCTCTTCACGCTTGACAAAGCTGATGCGTCGCACCACTGATAAGAAGAGCGAATTCCTGAAGGCACTGAAAGATGATCGGAATGGGGAGATAACAGAGAGCAGAGAATGTGACAAGCTGGATGATGTAAGATCACTGTCCTTACTGATGGCTGTTTTTAAGGAGTTGGGTACTGAAAAAAGCAGTGTATGTGATTGGGGCTGTGGGCGTGGAAATGAATGACTTCCCTTGGTCTGACATGCATGCCAGCAGAGGTAGTGAGCAGCACTGTGATGAAAGGAGATGCGTAGCACGATGAAATGCAAAAGGATAAGTAATAAATGAGGTGGAAGTGAAGGTGTGACAGATGATGAAGGTAATCTGGGTCTTTGTAAGAATTCTCTAAGGGATGGAACAATACTGTCTTTGATTTCAAACTTCATGTCAAACTACATTCACGGGGAAGTTGAATTCGGTGCTTGTAAAATGTGTAGAATAGAGGCTTAAGGCTCAGGCTTGGACCGGAATCCTAAATGCATAAGTCTGTGGCTTAATGTGTGTGTAAACTGCAACCTTAAGAGTGGGGTTTTCATGGTTTTCTTACACTGTGGAGGCACTGATGATGGCTTAGCAGTGCCAGCACTTACTCCCCTGACATCAAAGTGCAGTGCATCAAAATGTCATCCATATCGCATTGTCCTGTCACAGCTAGGTAGAAGCTGCTTTCCAAGTTATTGTCAGTCCAGGCTCTGTTGAAAGCCTGACTCAGAAGGCTTTGGTTTACTCCCAAGAGCAGAAAGTTGAACTTGGAAGTGTGAAATCATGGTGTTCTTTGTGCACTTTGCTTTTATTTTTCTTCAGATGGAGAGCAACAGCACACCAGAACCAAAGGAAAACTGGGAAGAGAATTGCCATCAAAATGGCCTTTCTCTCCCCTTGCCAGAGGAGGGGGAAAACCTCTCTCATTCATTGGAAGCAGAACACAGGTAAGAAAATAACCAAGTAAGGTGTCTGGAGTAAAAGACGGCATGTCCTCGGACTGTGCAAGCTGGAAACTATTCCAAAGAACTTTCTGGGAAGTACACAAAGCTGAACTGGAGGTGTGGGTTCCATTTCTATGTGCTGGACTGGGTGGTGGAGTTTCAGGTAAAACAAACACTGATGACAGCTGAGCCAAGACTTTGCCAAGGTCTGTAATTAAATTCCTGCACTTCCCTTGTGCCACGTCCTTGTGCGTTAATGCTGCCTAGGATTTACCTGCCCACGTGGTGAGGCAACATAAACCTAGTGCAATTCCATTAATTTATTACTGGGTATCCTAAAGGTAATGATCTGGGTTATGAATCAGGTACTTGCATACTCATACTCACTGGTTTCTCTCTATCTGCCCTTGGAATACTCTTGTGCTGCTTTAAATTCTGTGAAAAAATTCTGCAGAAAGTTAAGAAAATTCTTACTTTATATCTCAGTTTGTATCTTATTTTAGTGAGTGACCTGTGAGCATCTGGTGTCAGCGGGTAGTAACTTTTAGAAGATCTTGAGCTGAGTTGCTAGTTTATCTCACATCCTTCTTCAGTGTCCTTGGGTAGAACTTCAAATCTGTTTGGTTTTTGTCCTTCTGCCAGACTAGTTATTTACCCATTGTACAGAAATGCTGATGATTAAATGTTTGTAGAAGACACTGAGTAAGAAAAATATTGGGTAAATGCTAAACATGAAGTGGTGTGTAGTGCAGAAGATTCCCTGGTGAACTCAAAGTAATTTAATACAAAACCTTGTGTTTCATGGACAGGCAGTTCTCACCTTTGTCTTTGTTTAATGGATTTAAATTGCTTTAATTCCTGTGCCCTTTTTTTTTCTTCTTTTTTTTTCATGAATCAGGTTATTGAAAGAAATGGGATGGCAGGAATATCCTGAAAATGATGAGAATTACCTTCCCCTCACAGAGGATGAGCTCAAAGAGTTCCAAATTAAATCAGAGCAGGTATGTTCATAACTCTTGCCACTGCTGCGTAAGTCCTCTGTAGTGCAGTGCTTAGGATGTTGTGGAAGACAAAGAGCAGAAATGAAACTGGATGGCGGTTGGTGACCCTCCATCATCCACAGAGAGCACATGAATATACAAGTGACCGTAGAACAGCATCCCCAGGTGGCTGGTGACAGTTACTCTCCGTAGTTGTGCTTATTTTAAAGCTTACTTTCATTCCCACAGCGAAGAAGAAACGGATTTGGGAAGAATGGATTTCTTCAGGGCCGCAGCTCCAGCCTGTTGTTCCACTGGAGAAGCACTTTTAAGACAAAGATTGAGGACTCGGACACAGAAACCAGTAGCAGCGAGACTTCAGATGACGATGCCTGAGAGTGGGCACGAGAAAATTAAAATAAATAAAACCAACCCAATAAACTCAGTTCGTAGTTCAACATGTGTTTGGGGGTTGTATAAACTAAACAGAGTTTATTCTGTCTCCAGTCTGTTCAGTTTTTTCTTCTGTTGATACTTCATGCACAAGGGAAATAATTGTATCCCAAAGAAGAGAGAAATTGGCTTCTTTAGCTTTTTCTTTTGGTTTTGCCCTAATGCTTAATAGAAGTTTGTGCAGCTAGCAAATTTTGACAGAAATCCCTTGTGGGGCAGTGCACAAGTTCAGTCTGGTAAGCAGGATACGAGTGGCTGACTGATCTTTGCAACAACAAGCTTCTAACAGTGCCGCCCGCATTACACAATGTTGTGCGGTAACATGTGCTAAAACAATCATTGTCAATGACAAAATGGCTATTGAAGTTCTAATTATGTTAAATTAATGCTAATAACATGAATTTTTTATTTTATTTTATTTTTTTTTTTGGCGGCTCGGGGAGCTTCATCACTTAACCAGGCGTTTGTGGTTTTCTTTTTTTGGGTACAGCTGTAAAATATTTGGATATAGGAATTGTTTGTGTTCTTCTTCTTGCAGCCTTGATATTCAGGGTGGATTGTAAAATATAAATTTTTTGTGAGATTTCAAAGATTAAGATTATTTTGATAACATTATTTACAGATTTAAAAAAGTGACTATCACATTGAGTCTGTATGAGGGGGAAAAACTACTGCATCAAAAATAACTAACTTGGAATAAATATTTTGCATCAGTTTGCCAATTCTAATTGTCTTTCTTATGTAAGAAAACCTTTCCTCTAAAGGGATGTGCAACTTTGGGGTTCAAATAGCACTGGGGATAAAGAGCTGCTTCTCCCACTGTGTTTTTTCCACTTGGCAAACATTGCTGTAGTGCTGGGACTGCAGGAGCTGAACTCTTCCTTTACAAAGGGAGAGGGAGAGAACAATGGAGAGATGGCAGCCCGTGTTTGTTGGTTTTGGTTGTTTTTTTTTTTTTTTTTTTAAGAAATTAAAGACAATAATTTGAATTATCTTCCACTCAAGCAGTTTGCTTCATTTTCCGCTTCATACAAAATGGTGGAGCTCGACCGGTCGGTGTCACTGCCTGTTCCTGGTGCAATGCTGCTGTCTGTGTTCACAACGTGGCAAGGGAATGTCTGAATCCAAAGCTGTTTTCATTGAAATCTTTTTTAAAAAATCATGAAAACATTTCTATTAGATTAAAAAGGATTTTACAAACAACTCAGGTGTGGCCTAAGCTATTTCAGTGTCCGTTTAGCTGGGAACACAACCCGCGGGGCGGAAGGCAGGTGCGCGGTTGCGGCCGGGGGGCGAGCAGGGGTCGCGCCTCAGCGGGGGAGCTGGGCGTCGCAGGGCAGCACGGCTGGGTTGTGTGTGGAGCTGCTGCTGCTCCACGCAGAGAGGAGTGTGCGGCTGTGTGTAATGGGAGCCGGGCCCGCGGAGCTGGGCTGCCGTGAGGCGCTCCCCAGGGCCGATCCGCTCCGTCAGATCGCTTCTGTCTGTGACGGCTGTCTGCCTTCACCCATCGATGGGGAAAGTCGTGAGGAAAAGCGCTACAAAAGCCAAGAAACTGGTAAGTTTAGAAGTCCGTGAGCGTGTATCCGCGCTGACAGCCGCTCGTGAGCAGCGCTGTGTGGAAACGGGCCGTGCCTGAGGCGGGAGCCCTCACGGCTCAGCGGGGAGCGCTGTGAGCGCAGGTGAAGCCAATGAGGCGTTATGCCCTGCGCTGAGGAGAAGGAGAAAGAAGGAGAGGAGAAGAAGAGGAGAGCCTCAGCCCGAAATGGCGGCCGGGCAGCGCGAGGCGGAACGCGGCCTCCGCCAGCTGCCCCGGCCCGGGCGCACCGGGTAGAGACGGGGACCGGAGGAGCGCCGCGGGGGGAGCTGAGAGAGGAGCCCCGAGGAACCGCGCGGTGGAGGTGAGCGCCGGGAGGGCGGCCCGCAGAACAGAGCCGGGACGGGCCGTGCGCCTGGGGCGGAGCAGGGCTCGGCGCCCGTAGCAACGGCGGCCTCAAACACTGCAGGCGCGTCCCCGAGCGGGTCGACGCGGACGGCCCGGAGGAGGGAGGGCCGCCGAGCCGGGCCGAGGGGCGCGGGTGTTTTGCAGGAGTCCGATGGCGGCCGCCGGAGCCTTCATCTGCCCGCGCTGCCGCATGGCCTTCGGCTCCCGGGCGCTGCTAAGGGCGCACCGCGAGCGGCTGTGCCTCGGCGGGCCGGGGGAGGAGGCGGGAAGGACGGAGGGACTGCGGGACCCCTCGGTAGTGCGTGGCCGGGCTTGGGCGCGGGGCGGGGACGCGTCCGCGGGCGAGAACGCGGGCTGCGGCCGCGGCTCCTCCGAGAGCAGCTGTGCCGCCCGTCCGTCTGTTGTTGAGCAGTTCCCGCCCTCCCGTCCCGTTTGCTTCTTCAAGGTCGCGGTGTCCCGGCACGAGGATCGCCCCAAGCACCGCCGTCTGCTCCCGCTCTCCGGGCTCCCTCGGTTCTCTGTGGGACGTGAGGGCCCGGGGCGAGCCCGCGGGGCACCGCTGGGTGACGTTCTCACGCCCCGCGAGCGGGCGCTGCTCCGTGCCCCCGCTGCCAGCCGGCCAGCAAAGCGGGTGAGACCGCCCCACCGGCCCCATTCGCCTGCAGCATAGTGCGGGGTCACCCCCTTCTCGTGGGCTCGGCCCCTACAGCCGTGGCTGTCTCTGTGCCCCAGGGAGAGCCCGGCCCGCCGCGAGGGGACCCACGGGCACCGGAGCTGCTGGAGGCTCATCAGCACCACGTGGCTGAAATCCGGACCAGGACACAGCAGCTAGAGCGGCACAGAGAGCGTAGGCACTGAAACGGGGTGCGGGGCGATGGTTGTGGTTCTGAGTGACCAAGCTGTGCGTCCCACAGAGCTGTGCCAGCAGCTGGCATTGCTGTGCAACAAGCATCTGTCACCAGAAATGAGTTGGGCTGCAGAGCTGCTGCCAGACAAAGCTGGACACCAGCACCGAGGGTGAGCCCTGCTGCATGCTGCCCAGAAAGGGCCCTTTGCCTGCTGGGCCCCTGTTTGCTCATATCCTCCTCAGGGATGCCCTACACCTCAACACCCTCCTGCCGCCCTCTGGGCCGCTGGCAGCTGAGGCCAGGTGAGAGCTGAGGGTGGGGCGGGAGCCCAGCAGAACCCAGCAGACGCTCATGTCAGCATCATGGCAGGGCTCTGCGGCTCTCCTACCTGCGTGCTGGTGGCCGTGACGAGGCCACCCTGGCACAGATGTTAGACCTCCAGCTGGAGGCCATGGCACTTGAGAAAAAGGCTGCACAGAAGATGAGCAAGTACCAGCCCCAGCACAGAGCCCAGGGACGGGATACCATCACTGTTGAGGCGGCACGGGGCCTCGATGCGGCGCTGATGGCTGTGGAGCTGGAGAACCAGCGGCTCGAGGATGAGCTCCTGGCATTGAAGGTCCGGAGGGAGATGCGAGCTGATGTTGGTGGGTGACTGGGAAATGGAGCAATGCCCATTTGTCTGTGAGGCGGCAGCTGAGCGTGTCTGAGCTGCTGTTCCCCAGGATCGCTGGCAGCCCGGCAGAATGCAGAGCTGGCTCAGCTGAAGGCAAATGTGGAGATGCTGCTGCGACGCCAGGCAGAGGGGATGGGGCAGCGCCCGCCCCCAGCCGTCCTCCCACTGCCCGTGGCCCCTCCGCTCCCTCCAGCCTTAGCTCAGGCGGTGAGTCTGGTCCTCGTGTTGCAGGGTAACTCTCACCTTGGGAGGGCCTTTCCAGGGTGCTGACTTGGTACTTGCTCCCTGGCTGCACTGGGGTGCATTCCCTGTGTAAGTGCCAAACTGCAAGTGTGATTTGCTCCCGGTGCCCAGGGGGCCCGCCCCCATTAAAGCTACCTTTTTCTTTCTCCAGGAGCCACTAAGGACAAGCAGCCCCACAGCCTCCAGCCACCCACTTGCGCCCTCCAACCTCCCCGGCATCTTCTTTGGAGCTCTGGATGACCCCCCTCCTACTCAGGAGGCACCAGCTCAGCACAAAAGCCCTGAGAGGTGAGGTCAGGATGAGCTGTGCCCTGTCCCATTGCTCAGGCAGTGAGAGCTGCTCACCCTGACTTTTGATAAGGGACTTTTTTTGTGACGATGCTCACTCACATTCTTTTTCCCCCCTCCCCTACTGCTCATTCTATTAAGACACATCTCAAGATACATTTAGGAAAAGCTTAACAGGAGGCATTCAAGGCTCAAACCAAGGAGCAGCAAAACCCATGGCAAGATTTCCTTTATCATCCTGGGGCTCGTGGTGGGTGTGTGAAATAAATGGCTTCTACCTACAGCTCTTCACCTCCTGGCCTTTTTCAGCGTACAGACCATGAAGTTCACTGTTTGCAGTCATATCCTGAAGAACAGAGCTGTACTACTGCTGCCACGTCAGATGACACAGAACCAGCACCAACTTTGCAAAATGCAGTTCAGCCATAGCAAGCCAGGAGTGCAGGGAGGGAGCACACAGGGACTGCAGCCTTCTGCCGCTGCAGCACACGGGAGCAGGGAAGGTACCACACCACACCTGCACCTTCCTACAGGCTCAGGGTTTACACTGCCTCCTCTTGCCCCAGCTCAACCCTTTTGCAGCTCTATGTAGAAAAGCAAGGCTGCAGCACAAAAGCAGGGAGGAAGGAGCTTGAGAGAGAAACAGGGTCAGAATAGGGAACATTTGCTTACAATCTTTATTGAAGTCATACAAAAGTTGCCAAAAAGTGAAAAAATACACTATATACAAAACCATTTTCCTTTGAAGCAGAGGAGTGTCCAAAGCTAAAGAATTATCATACTGTGCTTTCAACTGCAGCCCCTGGTTCTGCTTGTGGCCTTTTCTCTGTCTAAAAGGAAAGAGAAGTATTTGATTTTTAAAAATCAAACACTGCATTACAGCACCAACTCATGCAGCAGTCAGTTTCTTTAATTTCAAGACGTAACCATGCATGCTTTGCTCATCGGCAGAGCCCAGAACTACTCTGAAACAGTAAAAATCGTAGGCCAAGTTAAGGATTTTAAAACCTTTAAACATTCTACTACAGAAATGCTCTGGAGAAGGGCTTCGTGCTGTTGTTCAACCCAAATCACACATGCAGGGCCCCAGCACCTTTCTGTCTCGCCCTTTGGCTGCAGGTTGCCAAAGCTGGCATCTTCCCAGCTCAATCAGTGTCAGACACCTCAGTACAACATGCAGCTTGGGAATATTCCCCAACTTGTGGGAAGCCTCTGAAGACCAACAGGCAATAAAGTATATCAGCAACAGATGAAACCATGCACAAAACCGTGCCTGAACAGAGGGGGAAGAAAAAAAAAAAATATATATATATATGCACAGAGTCCTGACTCAACTGCCCACCTCCTCTTCCATTTTTTCTGCAACCTCATTTCCACTGGGGGCAGCGTCACCACCGCCACCATTGACAGCCGGTTCTGCTTTAGATTTCTTAGCTTCATTGTCTCCCTGGTGGGTCTCCTCCTCTGGTTTCCTCTGAAGACAAAATTGTTTAGTCTTCACTATGTACAAATTGAAGTATTTTTAGAAAGTCAGCATCTAGATGTCATTGTACATTACTTACTTAAGCTCTACTTGCCAGGTTCAAGAACTTAAGCGTTAGGATTTAACCAAAGCTCTGAAGCACAAACATCTCAACATATAACCAGAAGGATTATGCAAGTGCCAGTAGCTACAGTGCTGAATTATCCTTATACTTTGACAGGGGAATGAGTTACTGTTGAGCTAGGTAACAGCTAAGTGAATAGAGGCTATTTACAATCACCTGTGTAAAGCAGATCAAAGCTGCTGCTGACAGACTTGAGCTCAAAGCAGGCGGTGTAACACAAGGCAGGCTGTGTCATAACAGTTTGTAATATAAAAACTAAGAGCCCATACAGGATAATTAGCAGTATGAACAACTCTGGAAAATCCCTATACTCTTAAAGGAACCTTGTATTCAACATATCCTGTTCTCTGAGTAAGAGACAGCATGGCTACACACTAGGGCTGGCTTTGCTATTTTTCAAGTTCAATTCTCCATTTCCACTTGGAAAGAAGGGAACCCAACTCAGCCTGGTTGTGTCTTCATCTTAATTTTTCAGTATCTACAGGCTGCCCCGCTCCTCCTGCAGTTCCTCCAGAGCAGGGCATTTGCTCAGAGGACATCTCCAGAGGGCAAACAATTCAGCCTGCAATTACATCACTGTGGTCAGGCACGGTGCTGAACCATCACCAACACATCTGGAGCTGGGTGGTTCCCACACTGATCACCTCCCAGTGGAAAGGAGTTTTACACACCGTTTTTGTTACTACTTTTAAGTGTTCTTCCAGGCTCCATAGTAAAAGCTCTAAGCCAAGAAATCCAACTATAGAGGGCAAAACGCCGATACTCTGACAAGCTGTTTATTCCCTTGGTCATTGCTGGACTCACCTTTTTCCTGACCAGGTGAGAGATGTCTGTAACACACTGAGATGCTCCATCAGCAGCTTTTCTTACTGGAATCTATTAAGGAACAGACACTGACATGTCAATAACAGCAAGCCATAATCCTTAAAGCAGACATGAATTCTCAGCAACTTTCTCTGCCCAACTTACTGTAGAAACAGAGCCACTGCCTTCACTTTGTGCAAAACCAGATGTAGTTCCAACCTAGAACAGCAGAGAAATAGTTAACAAGCACCTATTGTCACCTATTCACAAAAGGCCAGTACACAGTTTAGGAAGTGGCAGGAAATCCAACTGTGTCTTACTGCATTCTACTTCTGCACTTACATACAGCAAAGACAGAACAAAAGCTCGTGTAGCAGTGTAACACTCAAGTCTCACATTTGACTCAGACTTATTGCTTAGAACCCTAACAAATTCAGTTTAGGTTGGAACAATTAATTTCAATATATTTGCTATTAATCCTATTGTTAGATTTTAACTGCATTAGTTAACTTCTTGCTCTGTGTGAAGTCTCAGCTTCTCCCATTACTGGTTTACTTCAAGCCTCGCTAGAAGAACGTTTGGTTCAAAGGAAAACACAGGATGCACTAACCAGAGTTGCTTTCAATGCCAGCTCAGCTACCCTTGCACTCTTTTGAGACTCCTTTGAATCCTCTATCTTTTCTTTGATTTCAGGGAGGAGTCCCTTCAGTTCTTCAATCTCCTTCTCATCTTCGGGGGAACCACTTTCTGCCTTCTTTATTCGTTCAGTAAGCATTGCTGGAATGACAAAGTTACCATGGCAAAAAAAGCCTGAAGGCAAAGCAGCTGTCTCATTACAAGCACCACAGAGGCAAGTGCCCACCAACAGATGCTGTTCTGACAGTTCTGATGTTGGTATGGCCTGTTAGTGAACATTTGCATCGCAGACTAGTTTTAGGGCAATTTAAAGTTAGTGCTGACCACAAAAGCCCTTTAGTTAGCGAGGCCATTTTGGAGAACTCACCCATTCTCTTGTCAATGACTTCTACGGATTTACCAAACTGCTGGACTGCCTCATCAAACTGGCTGTTGTAGTGGTAGGCCAGGGCCAGCTGGTAGTGGCTTTCAGCCAGCAAGCGGTCATGAGCTTCCAGGTATTTCTGCTGCAGGGCCAGGCAGGCCTGAAACTCCTCTATAGCTTGCACATAGTTCTCTATAGAAGCAAGACACAAAGTCTTTACAAAGAACATATTTTACATATTTCATTCCACCTGATGTGGTCTGAAAAGAGAACTGTTGTGGAATACAGGCTGAGCTCAGTAACAGGATGCTTCCCTGTCGTCAAATGACAGCGCTCGCAGTCCAGCACTGCTTAGGGTCCACTTCCCCTACTCCTCTCAAGGGGGCTCTGTGTATTTACAACACAGTAACCTAAGGAGGCTTTCCCAGTTTCTGAAGCTAACCAAATCTCCATGAAACAATGCTGTGTTCTGCTTTAGCCTGATAGTACACCACTTCTAACACAAAGCTTTCTTTTGCTGCTCCAGGGAAGCACGGTACAGCCTCTTTAAGAAACTTCCTTGGGTCCCCCATTAAGAAGTTTATCCTGTGGCTGTACTGTTATAATTAGACAAAGTTGAGCTGTTTTCATTTTTAACCACTCCCCAACCTTCTCAGCCTTAAGTCACCTCCACTCATTTTTGAGTATGAAATTAAACATGACAAGATTTAACTTAGCACTTCACACACAACAATTAGCACTACTTACCAGATTCAATGCTGACTTCTCCTAGCTTTAGATGAGCTTGAGCTGCATGAAGCTGAGCTTCTTTTGTTTCTTGCCTAAATCAAGGGAAAAAAGCTGTTTTCAAGTCTTCAGAATATGCAGCATCATGCTACACCACCTCCCAACTGAGGGAGTTTCTCTAGCAAACGTTCAAATTACAGCCTTAGATTTTACCTCTTATAGATGACTTTGGCCAACTCCAGCATGTCCCAGGCTAGCTCAAGATTTCCAATTTCTTCCTCCTCACTTTCCTGTAAAGACCAGAAATGCATAAAATATTAAGCTACTTGGATACATACCACATTAAACAACTTTATGCTTTTAAGCAGAATGTGTTTAACCAAGAGATGAATGCTTTGCTGATAAAAGGAAAAATGTGTAACAGTTCATTGTATCAGCTCACACTTTGCATGTTGTATGAAGGTGTTTAAGTGGAACTTAAATTTACATTGTCAGTTGATATGGGCTCCTCTCTCTCCTCCTGCCCCCAGAAATAACAGGATACTAAGCAGCAATATTCTCCTATCAGTAAGTTTTTTAGTGTGAACTGCTACGTCAAGATAATTCACCAGATTTAAGCAGTGTTACACCTGCCACTGGATTCCCAGTCTCTATCACCACTTACTGGACTGAGTGCACTCAAACTAAGTAACCAGACAGCAAGAACTGACAAAGAACTGTTACAACTAACTTCAGTGCGAAATCAAAGCCAGCCTCCCCTCAACCAGGCTGCCTCAATGACCTACAGAGCACAAGCATTTGTTTCAGTGCAGCTGAACAAGCACAGTTTACAGACAAAAATCCAACGACCCTGATGGCCCTGTTAGCTAACACTGGTTTCACCACACAGAACTTATTTCCTGTATAGGACTTAACAAAACACACGTGAGCTTTCACAAACTTAACGATCTTCACATGACATTTAGACAGACACTGCATTCAGGAGCACCAACACCAGAGCTCAGCAACCTCACCTTGTCTTCCGCTGCCAATTCGTTCTCCTTGTCATCTTCAGCTTTCTCATTTTCTTTATCTTCGTCTTCAGATTCTTCTGTTTCTGGGAGGAAAGCAGATGAATGAGAACACTTGTTGTCACTGTGCTGCTTCACACGGAGCCAGGCAGAGTATTTTATCCGGCCCTTATCCTTCCAGTGAGAGGTTAGAAGTGTGATTAAGAGCAGCACAGGTAAAATTATTCTCAGCAACAGCCATCTTGCTGAAAACGTTGGGCTCTGTGAACTCAGGTAGCTTCAGGCAACCTCAGTTTACATTTTAAAATTCAACTTCATAATGCCAGCATGGAAACTTACCTAAAATTGTTCTCACTAACACGTGGCGAATTCCCACTGAAGCTGTGGAATCCTGAGCAGCCCTAGAGGTGCTGGTCAGTTGCTGGGACTTCATGCTACAGATAACAAGCACTTTCAGCAAGATAACTGCCAAGCTGTGTACAGATAAGTCTTTCTGAATTCAGGTTCCTCACTTTAGATGTTTACAATGGTATTGATGAACCTGCTGTCATACAGTGGTAATTGGCTTTGATATCGTGGGACTTTTGCATCATCTGCTCTACCAGGAATCTTTGAGGTGTGCCCCTAAGGAATCTAATCACTTGAAGAACACCTAATTTGTGTGACTTTAGCTTCAAGTCAACCAATTCACTGTGACCACTGACTAATTCTAGAATAACAGGAGCTTCTTATGGTGATTAGAGAACCTGTGAGCCGCTCAGTCCAACTGCCAAGGAGTACACATCAGCCAGAGAGGGCCAAAATAATTAAGTACATGGACAGCCTGACCAAATGTAAAACAGAACAGATGCTGGCCATACACCAGACTAGGACGTTCAATTGGGTCCTCATACCAACAAGAGTTTGAGCAAAAGGAAGCAGTGTACATGAACAGTCCTACGTAAGATGAGGAAGGGTGGGTAACTGTTCTTAGTTTACATTCAGTCACACTCTGGTCAGACACCTTCCTAGGCAGCTGCTTCAATGCTGTGCTCACTGCACTGGGCAGTACAAGTCCTTCCAGTATCCAGAGCTACTTGATCTGCACTCCTGCCTCTCTTCAACAAGGCTCTTCCTGTGCAGCTGAGCTAATGATAAGCCAAGTTTCAATTAGCAGCCTATTGATTAACTTGTCCAACAGAAATCCATGGCCTACTAAGGCCATGCAGATACTACTGCAGCAAAGATACAGGTTTTACCAGGCAACTTTAACCCTGTCAACAGCCATAATGATGCGGGGAAGCAGAATGGCAGAAAAAGCCAGGTACCTGCAGAACTACACTAGATGGAAGCAGTGAATCTGCAGGTTCCAAGGCAAATTAGATTTAGGTTCATCAGCCAAATTCTCACTTTCAATTACTGCTAGGAAGACTCCCATGGAAAGTTACTCCCTGCCCTCTGGAAAGCAAATTTATCACTTCATTAAATATTCAGCACTTCTTATTTTTCTGCTCCACTGTTTTAAAGTATGGTTATAACCAGAGGCAACTCGTGAGTTATTTGAAGGTTAGTGCATTAAACCCAGACATGCAAGGAACATCCATTCAGTATTCTCCACCAGCCCAGCCTTTACTTACACATTTCACAGCGCTGTAAGTTTGCTTTACAGATTTGCTTTGCAGTTAGTTAAGCGTTAGTCTAAAGAAACCGAGATGATTCTCTATTTCTTGAAACTTTACTGAAACCAGTTACTCAGATATAAAATCCTTCTAAATCCCCTTTTTCCTCGTTTTAAGGCAAACAGAAAATTCTGAATGGAACATTTTACCCACGGTTAGCCAAATCCAGCAAGTCATCCACCCACAAGTACTTTTCTTCTCACTGTTACCTTCTCCCTCTTCCATCTGGTCATCTTTCTCTTCTCTTTCTACCTTAGCACCTTCATTCTCTTCCATCAGGTCATCTTTCTTTTCCTCTTTCTCTACCTTAGCAGCCACTTCATTTTTTTCTCCTGTAACATTAGCTGGATCGTCACCCACTTCAGACATAGGCTCTTTTGAGGAATCCATCTCTTTAGATTCACCTGGTTTCTGTTCCGGAGCCGCCTCCACTGACTCCTTCTCCTCCACCTTCTTTTCAGCTGCTTCTGCTTGTTCTTCTGCAGCTTCTTTCTGCTCTGCCATGACCGCTGCCTGCCCTTCTGCTGCCCCTTCTTGTGACATTGCCTTCTCCTCCACAGCCACTTCTGTCTGCCCTTCTATAGACTCTCCCTTTTCCACAGCTGTCTCAGTTTCTGTTCTTTCTGCTGTTTCTGCCGTCTGCTCTCCTGCCCCTCCCTTCTTTTCTGCAGATGCTTCTGCAGCTTCATCCTCTTCCACAGCTGCCTTCACCTCCTCATCCAACACTTCCTTCATGCTGTTCTTCCCCTCAGTTGCCTCTGCTTCTTCACGTGTGTTCTGCTCTTTTTCCACTGCCTTCTCTTCCACAGCTGCTTCTTCTGTATTCTTTTCCACAGCTGTCTGCTTGTCACACTCTTCTGAATTTATTTTCTCCACAGAAGTCCCTGTCTTCTCTTCAGACCCTTCAAGCTTTACCTCCGTATCTGTAACTGTGTCTTCTTTTAGCTTTTCTTCTGTAACATCTTCCATTTCAACGTCCTCTCCTTTGATTTCCTTCTCAGTCAGCACTGAAGACTTCTTCACCTCTTCTTTCTCCCCCATGGCATTATATACCTGTTCTCTTAACTCCTCCCTTGCTTCTTCTACATGATTGAGGAAGCATAAACATTTCTTCGAGTTTAGTGATAAAGACATTAATGGGCACTGATAATACCACCCTCCGACCCTCCAGTGTGTTGGTTTGTCATCAGGTTAGATGGCATTCCATTCCTAAAAGCTCTTTTTTCAGAACACGAGGAATTAGGATGGGATGCAACCAACGTAACTCAAACTAAGCAAACCCCCTCCCCAGACTGCATTATTGCAAGCAGCTGCTCAAGCAGTGTGCAGTTTGCGCTAGCGATTTTAGTCGCAGCTAAGCAAGAGATGCCAGTGTTTTAATAGTCTGGATTACAGGAATTCCTGCATTATCTCGAGCTGCCCAGCACAAAGCAAGTATCGTTCTTGGATATTTTCAATACTGACCTGTCCTGCTACACACACTGTACTGCTACAAGGTTACAAAGCAGTTCAAGTTGACCCTGAAGCTTAAGAAAGCAAGCTTGAATGCAGCGTTTCAGAACACAGACATCTGGTGACCCCTGACACATGCTTAAGCAATAAGTTCATTGCAGGAGTTTTGTTCATCTTTAAGCAAGATAAGACGACCAAAAAAATCCATTTTGGCTGCAGAAGTTTCAACAGAATGATTCTGACTACCCAGGACATCAGTGTACTGACTTAGACCAGTCAGACAAAAGCACAGCTTGTACCTCTGTGACACAGCTGACAATTTTACATACCATCAACAGCCGGCAACGCGGAATCATCTTCAGCTTTCTCTCCTTCCTCTTCAACCTGCACCCCTTCTAAGGCATTTCCCAATACACCATTTTCCATTCTAAAAGAAGGAAGAGATCATTATCACTTGGCTCTCGTAACTACATCGCTTTAACTGTGGAAGTTGCACCACCACAGCACGTTTCACCCAGCATAACCCTGCCCACCAAGGGACAAAGCCCCACTGCCCCAGCCACGCTCTGGGTGCCTGAGTGTTACATGCTTCCCTGACACACCAGGTGCTTATTAGATGAAGCTATTTACTAATGTTGCAGATATCCATACTGCTCTGGAGGAAAACCATCACTGTCTTCCGTGTCATGGAAGAGCACTGCTACCAAGAAACACTGCTTAAATAGCAAAGAACAAACCACAGTATGTTATCAGATTTCAAAGCAGCATAGCTGTTTTCCACCAGAAGCATTATTCCTAGCAGCATTTTTCATTCTCAGTTACCAAGCTTTAAACCAGTCCCTTCAGGAAGAAGCATACAGTCACTGCTCAGCTACAAACCAACCCCCTGAAGGAAGCACACCATGCATTCGAGGACAGCCACTGTAAACAAACAACCATTAGCATACCTTGCCAACTCCAGGAGCGATTTCCCATAATAAAAAAAAGCTTCTGCACACTCATCCGCTGTCTCACCGTACTTTTTACCCCTAGAAAAGTAACAAAGCATTGTTTGCCTGTGCTTCATTCCGAGGATTTGATACCTGAGCTTTACAGACGAAAGCTTCTGGACAGCAGCAGTTTCATGGTTCACTCAGCACCACGAAGGAAGGATGAAAGCCCCGCTCGCTTACACAGAGTTGGCTCTCAGAAGCGTCCAGCAGAGCAAGTTAATTAAGAATCCAAGAAGCATCACCCTCAGAGACTGACTGAGCAAGTGACACAACTGCATTGCTCCCACATGAACAGATCGCATCAGAGCCTCGCCAGGAGAAAGACGACATCAGATCCCTTTTCCTCCCTCGGGGACTGCAGCACAAGACGGCACACCCACCATCATGCTGTCCCGCACCTGAGTTAACTTCACAAGCCTGCACTCCCCTCGGCGCCGTAACCACAGCAGCACCGCAACCAGTTCAGCCTTCCCCACGCCCGGCAGCGCAGGTACAAACACCAGGCGCTCTGCTACTCACAGCAAGCTGGCAGCTTCCTGGAAGGCGTTCACGGCAGCCGGGATGTTTCCCATCACCAGGTGCTTCTGTCCCAGCCCAAGCAGCTTCTTGGATTCCGCGTCCACGTCCACGCTGCAAAAAGGAGCCCAACGGGGGGGCCTGTGAGCTTCTACGGGTACGAGAGGCGCCGGGCGGGCTGCCGCAGCTCGGCCGGATCCGCGGGAGCCGCACGGCGCAGCCCGGAGCGGGGCCTCACCTGTCCGTTCCGTCCGCGGACGTGGAGGGGGCGGCCAGGTCCTCTTCCATCCTGTGCGGGCGGAGCGAGCTGTGAGCGGGACGGGACGCGCGAGGGCCGGCCTCGGAGCGGCGCCGACGGCCGCGGCAGGGCCGGAAGAAGGCCGAGTGCTGACGGGCGGCCCCGGCCCGGCCGCCCCTCTCAGACAATGGGCGCTTCCCGCCTTCCCGTCGCCCCGCCCCCACCGTTGGCGCCAAACCCCACGGCGGCTCCTGACGGGCTGAGGGCCCCGCGCCACGTGACCGCGCCCTCCCACCGCCCTCCCCTCCTGTCCACCCCGCCCGGGCGGGTCGGGCGGCGTCGGCTGCCCCCAAAAAAGATGGCAGCGGCCGCGCAGGGATCACGTGGTGGCTCCGCGCGAGCCGAGCGGGCCCGGCTGGCCCCGGCGAAGCGGGGCGGCGCGAACCCCCGCGCGGGGGAGGGCGACGGGAAGAGGGCGGCCAGCCCGCCCGGCACCCCCGGCCCCGCTCCCCTCCCCGCCGCGGGGGAGCCCGCCGCCCGCCCGCCGCCGCCTCCGCGGTCGCCCGCACGGAGTCGAAGCGGCCCCTTTCCTCTCGCCGCCCGCCTCGACGCGCCCGGCTCTCCCCGCGCGGCCCTACCTATCCGAGGCGACCGACGCGGGCTCAACGCAGCGTGCGGCGGCCGAAGATTGCATTGAAGCTACGGGAGAAAGGGGCGGCGGCGGCAGAGTGCAGCCCCCTACCCCTCCGGCTGCCTATATACCCCCCCAGGACACGCCCCGGCCCGCCTGGCGGCGCGCGCACGCCGTAGGGAGACTACCGCTCCCAGCTTGCCGCGCGCCCGCACTCTGCGGGGCTCTCAGGGCGCCGCCGCGCGAGGGCCGCTGGGAACTGTAGTCCCACAGGGGAGTCGCAGTCGGGAGGCCGCGCGGCGCGCTGGGAAGTGTAGTGCGGGTGAGGCGGAGCGCGGGGAAATGCCGTTCCGGCGGGAAATGCCGCTCCGCTGCACTGCCTGCTGGGAACTGCAGTCCCACAGCGCGGCCTTGAGGCGAGGCAGTGCGCGGCTATGGCCGTCTGAGAACGGCGTCGGGGCTGAGAGTCCCTTACGAAAGGCCCTAAGAAACCCCGCGGCCGTGCCCGTGCCAAAGCAAGCCGGCACCGATCATCTAACAAGCGGAGAAAACCAAAACAAAGTATCGGTTCCTCTGCTAAGGCCGCAGGTGGGATCACCGTGCAGCTGCGTGTGTTCTCAGAGCTCAGCTTCTTCGTACTTCGATGGCAGGGCTGGTCGTGAAGGGCTGAAACGGAACAAAACACCTTCGGTGCAGCATTCCAGCCCTGCTCGGCCCTGAGCAGCGCTCAGAAAATCAGCAACACAGCAGGCAGGGGCGCAGGTAAGGGCCCTGTTATGGTAGCCCAGGCAGACATCAGGCACACTGACACGAAGGGCTGCTCTGACAATTTATTTCTTCATTTATAACCGTACATGCAGGAAAACGCCGCGCCACCTCCCAGAACTCAGACTGCATATCTTTGGTAAAGAGACACAGGACAGCTTCATGGGAAAGGTAGGATGGATTTCTGTAAGGCGTAATAGTATTGAGGCTGGTGGGAGAGGAAGGTCTGAGAGCTAGAGCTATCCATTCTGCAAGCAGTGGAGATGCTTGCCCTGAAGGCCTGCTCCAAGGGCACACATTTATTCTCCTCAAATCAACAGACAAATTAAAAGAGAAAGAAAAAAGGAGAGAGTTTTAAGTCCCACAGGTATTCCAAAGAGGATAAAAAGCACGCAGCATGGCTGGCAACTTGGGTTTTAACCCATGTTTTATGGACAAAGTGCAAATGCAGCACATTTTACCGTATTCCCTGTATAAAGTATTAATGAAGATACTGAAGCTGATAGCTGAGCAGTTGTTTAGTCTGAAAATGCTTTTCCTTTTTTTTTCCCCACTTATGGTAATAAAGATTTCAAAACCGTTCAGCAGGCAGACCCAAAGCACTGCCCTTGCCTGATAACGATGTTTGGAACTCAATTTAGACTCTCCCACTCTTTATCTAATGCCAAAAGATTTGATGCTCCCCAGGGTAAGCTTGCAGTCATTGTAATAAATCCACAAACTCTGACATGGAAGCTACAGGATCTCCAGAAAGAAGGTTAATCAAAAGCAGTACATTGTAAGAAAGCCTACTTGGGAAGAAAGGTCTTGTACAGATGGGGCTGGGCGTTTCTTGGACAAATTATGGCACTAATTACTGTGTAGGAAAAGTGTATAGAGGAGCATGTTATTCTAGCATCTTGTTTCCAAGTAGTTAATAGGGATCGTTGAAGGGATAATGGGGGTGTCCAGCATCTCTTGGTACTGGCTTTCCATTCACCTGTGAAGTAAGCAGACAGACACATGTCAGAAAGATAAAGATCCATTCTTTCTCTTTTTCAAATTCTAATGGTTTCAACTGGTAAATCTTCATATGTCAAATATCTGGGAGACCTTCTTGAGCTTAATCAAGAGTTGTTCCCTCTACTCCTAAGTCCTCTTAGCAATTCTAGAAAGAAATAATTTTTGTAGCCTATAGCAAGAGTCTCTCTTCCAGCTTCTTAGGACTGAAGAACCAAACTAAGAGTAGTTAAGCATTTTGCCTGGTAGCCATGACTGAATAACTGCTGCAGTGTGCATGCTTCACAGCACTTTGCAGAAGTGAGCACTTTTGCCCATCTTTTCATGATGGAGCTGATGGACTGCCAGTTTAACATGTGGATCATACTCTGAAACACCAGTGTCACTGAACTCTTTCCTAGCACTTTTTAATAACACACCAACTATAAGAACATTTTCATGACTAACCAGTTTTTTTCCAGCTGCAAAATGGGAATACTGAAACTAACATTTGTTGATAATGAAACAAAGACTTTGGGTGGCCCAATGCAGATGTAGGCACACAGAAGTCTCAGTTTCTATGTCCCAACACTGAGCACACACACACACACATTGCATTCCTAGGTGTATGAAGTCCACTGCAAAATCCCCATTTACTGGGAGCTGGAGTAAAACCTTGCTCCTAATCTGTGATGTTTGAGGAAATTTATGTGCATCAGCAAGAAGATGCATCTCCACAAGTGAGTAGCATCATTCAGCTAAAACTTATACGAAGCACATAATGGCTGAGTAAAAGTCCTGTTAGACACATGATTGATTTTTATACGTGTGATTTTTACACTACTGTGATATTCGGTATCACTCAAAATGTGATGGGGGCAGAGGCAATCACAGGTACTTTCACATCAAGTATCTTCTAGCAAGTCCCTCTATTAGCTTTCAGATTAAATCCCACATTTCAAAGCGACTGGAATCCTTATTTACAAGAACCAGGGGAGTGTAAGAATAGTCACCTGGGGGCACTCGAGAGCACAAAACCAGGATGCTACGGTTTAATACTCGGCTGGTGGTCAGTTTAAAATAAAGTTAAGGTGAAATGAAACTGTCAGCTGAAGGCAGTACTTAAAACTATGGACAAAACTATCTTCATGTTTTCTCATATGCTTCTGAGAGCCAACAACTGCAAGTTCCTAGAATTCACGTTTCTTATCTCTCCCACCTCCTCCTGTCCCAGTTACTTTCTCCTGCATATTTTCCCTACTCGGATCAGCTCTTCAGGTATCTGTGTTTGCATGTCAAAACAGCAGCTGCCAGAAGCAATGCTGTATACAGCTGTTTCCAGACTACCCCAGGAATCTGAAGGACAAAGGGAGTAAATCAGCAGCGAAGACACTGTAGATCAACAGCAGCTATCAGGAAAGGACAGATTATGTGTACAGCACCACCTCTCCTCCTGTCCTGGCTTGCTAGTCATTCACTTTTGCTTATGTATATTTCTTAGCTTGTGTTTCCAGAAGTTTGGATGTCAGGCTGATACCAGGTATGGGTAAACAATTTCCAGCCTCTATCCTGGTATGATCTGTTCAAATGTAAAACGTCTTGAACTGCCTACATGCAATGTAATAGATTCACACCAGACTTAGAGCAAAACAACAAGGTGAAGAGGAGTGGCACAACTATGAAACTCTGTGGTCATGTACCAGCAAGGTAAAGCAAGGGAAAACCGTCTCATCAGTTATGACACTGCCACATCACACTTTGAAATCCAGACACTATAAATTAGATTCATAAAGGAAACAGGCATGAAAGGTTAGACAGGCATTTTAATTCACAGATGATGAAAATTCTTTCTGATGCGCCTGGAAGGGATGGGCTGGAGACAAAAGGCTCCGCTTGAGATCTTACAGCTAGCGTAACATTTCTCATCTCGGATCTTCCTGTCTTATTATCTGTCAGTATGGCAATATCTTTGAAGCCCAGCTGCATCACACTCACACCTTTATCTAGCTGGATGAGCTAGCACTTTGAACTGTATTTCATCTCTTCTCTGTGTGTCATTGATCTGATCACATCTCCCAGCTAACAAAACCACATGCATTGTTCCTGGATAGTCCGAGCCAGGCCATGTTCAAATGCTTTTTGCAGCTTTGTTACCAAAAAACAACTTTGCAGCACAAGTAGGAGAACACTTGAAAGAAACATCCTGTCAGCAGCAGGTGTGTTTGTCACTACCACATTCACACGCGAGCAGCTAAGCTGGCAATTTGGTACAAACTCCCAACCCATAAGCAAAGAGAATTTTGATTGCAGGGATGTGGGAATTTATATTTACACACACACAAGTCGTCCTACAGGTAAAAGCATGGCCTTGAAGCTCTCTTTTCTTTTGAAAAATTATTTCAGCTTAGATACCCTGAAAAGAGGTAATGCTCTAACTGATACGTAGTTCTGACAGGATATAGAAAAAGAAAACTACAGAAAGCCCACATTGTGGCCACATGCACATAGTCAGAAGTAATAGAGAGTGAGGATTTTACCGTAAGCATTGGCACAATGTAACGCCAGTTTTTATTCAGGCTTCCAATATGGCTCATCTCCTCTTCTGTGAGACTGAAATCAAACACCTAAGAACAAAAGCAAGAGCCTTAGTTCAGTAACTGTAACTTTTCATATTGAATTCTGTTGAATTTTGCCTCTTGGTTTTGTTTCCTTTAGAAGCCACAAACATCCCCCTGGGTCATGAATTTCTGCAGAGTGAAATTCCAGCCCTCAGCAATCCAGGACAGAACGTATCAGCAGCAGTGACACACTGAACTATTTCAGCATTTAATTTCAGGTGACAGTTAAGAACCAGAGGCAACATGCACACAATCAATTAAGCTGCAGTTGCATAACGTTTCTTTTTTGTTTTCAAAAAATACAACCTACAAGCCATATTAGAATTGCAAGATCCTAGTGTTAAAACCCAATGAAAAGTACTGCCAGTTGTTACATTTCAGACACCTTAAGAATCTTTGACTTTGGTAAAAGTCCTGGCCTTGAGCAGAAGGAATTTACACACAGCTCTGAACAGTGGAAGTTCTGCACCTGTAAAAACCCTGGCTTCTAACTGCATTACTTTGTGTTCAGTTTATAAATATGAAGTTGCAAGTAAATAAATTTCACCAGAAACGCTGAAACAAAAGCTTAAAACGGAAGTGTTCATATCCTTGCCAGTTCTAAACCACCACTAACACTGCACAGCTCTCGCACAGCTCTCTTCCACAAAAATGAAGAACAGTGGCACTGTTCTTCCAAATGTTCCCTCTAAACCTTGCCTGACTGCAGTGTTCACTGGAGTTTTTTGCACTTTCTAGCAGCATACTGCATCTCAGACTTTGGTTTAATGGAATTAACAGCTGCAGAAACAAATCCTTGCTTAAAAACAAGCATGCAACCTGCCAGTCTGTCTGATTGAGGGATGAAAAAAAAATCACAGGAGGTGATTCAGAGACCCACCGAATTACTGCAAGTTAATGTTCCAATAATTTCTGTACACAAATGCACGATGTTGCTTGAAACTTTTTGGTTTTCCTAACATCTGTAACTTCTCTCCTATGCACACGCATACTTTGACTGGTATAAAGCACGTGCCTCAGACTGCTGTAGCAGGACAGTATGTTACTCACATGAGAGGACACTGCTGAGACTCCCCATCTCTGTCTGAGCTTACCTGGAGATTCTGCAGGATGCGAGCAGGAGTGACACTTTTGGGAATCATCACCACTTTACGCTGCACTTGCCATCTGTGGGGAGGGAAGAGTGAGATTTTCCATGCATGCTGCCCAAGAATCCTGACATTTATTTTGGCTCAACAATTATCAGTGGCAGCAGAGATGGCACTTATGGTTTCTGCAAACAAAATACCCGGAGGAAGACCAACATAGTATTGTATTAGGATGTAGCAAAAGAGCGGCCACCAGACAACTGATGAAAGGAAGATGGCCATTCCTTTGAACAAGCAAACAGTTTTCAGGTGTTGAGCCACAAACCCAAGAAATAGAAAAATGTACATAACAGTTTTACATCAATTCTATCATGACCACCAAAAAATAGTAAAACATACAACACCCCCAAGTGATTTTCTGGTGACTTGAGAACAAAGCCTTCAGCGTGTTCGGCTGGCAGGGTAACTTACTGCTGCCCAAGATTGTTCTAGATACAAAGCCAAACAAAATAATGAGGATAGAAACCCAATGCTACTTGACAAAGTGCTGATCACATTCTGCATATCACTCAACCACCTTGTTTCTCAGTACAGCTTCTGTTACTTGAGCACAAAGCAGCAAACAGTTCTTCACTGTGAAGGAAGGTAAGTCTCTTCCTTAGAGCTCTTTTAAATGCAGTAGCAGGAGCTGTAAGGTTCAAGCAACTGGCCACATGCAAATCTAAAACAAGCAGCAGTTGGGTTTGCTTTTGGGCTTTAGCACTTTCTGATTCTAGCTCCCCACATAACAGGGGAAAAAACACGTATTCTAAAGTAGATGCCTTCGAACTTTTGTATTCTGCTTTATTTAAGGCCAGGTCCCAGATGCCACCCTCTCTCAAATGTTACCTGAGGATGATCTGTGCAGGCGACTTCTTGTATTTTTCTGCCAGTTTTTTGATCCCAGGTTCCTCCAGAAGCACAGGCTCATCTGGGTGTTTCCACATGCGATCAGGAGAACCCAGGGGACTGTAGGCAGTAACAACCAGCCCTCGTTTCTGGCAGTGAGCTATCAGCTCATTCTGGGCTAGGTAAGGATGACATTCTACCTATTAAAAGGACCGACAAAGAATGGCCAAAGAAAAATTATCAGTACAGAGCTCTAAATAAACAGGAGGTAAAAAGCTCAGCAGAATCAAACACATCACAAGAGGTCATTGCAGGTTCTGGAAAACCTTATGAGGCTGTAACTACAAGGAAGATGAAAAATGGCATGGTAGCCTAAGATTCTAGTAAAAGAAAAACAGATTGGTTAACCTTAGAACGCTGGATTTATCTCCGTGTATCCAGCACATCATCCAATGAGCAAGGGAGCTCTATAGGAGGGATTTAAGTTAGTCCCTCAATCTTTTTTTTTCCTGTAGACTAAATTGGTCATCAGAGGAAGAAACAAACTTTTCTGCAGAAGAGTTGTCAACTAAATAGGTGTAATGGCCACGTTCATGGATACAGGCCTTTTTCCCATTTAATTCACCTGTCTGGAAGGACTCTCTGTGTGACTCCTGCACGCATGGATATACTCCTCCCTGTAGAACAGAAGCTGCACTCCTTGTACTAACCAGGCAGCATTGGTTTTCTTCACTCCCATGGAAAACCAGGAAGGTACACCTCGTCCTCATCTCCTCTATTCATCTTACCTGAAGCACAGCTGGTTTGACAGTAGCCACGCTTAATACATCATCAATCTGACGACTGTTGAAGTTTGACAGCCCAATGGCTTTCGCAAGACCTTTTTCTACCAGCTTCTCCATAGCCTTCCAGGTATCCTTGTAGTCAGTGTAGTCGTAACGCATCGTGCCATCAGGATTCTTTGGGAAGAGATTGTCCCCTCGTCTGCAGCATGAAAGGCAAAGTGTAAATACGCAAGGCACGCGATCTCTGTAGTAGATCTTCACTTAAAGAAACTTTGTTCAAAGTACTCGTAAGAATACCTGAGCTTATGCACAGTTTGGAAGCTGGAGTACAAACTGAGCAAATTTCTCTCCTAAATTCCACGATGAAGACTCAGCCTACAAGAAATTATTTTACACACAGTCTTTCCTATGTAAACTTGTGATATAGTACTTGAAACCTCTTACCTATAGCACACTGCTTGCCTGCAGTGACTACACAAAAAAGTTCAGCCACTGCCTGTGTAACAACAGCCCTTTGATCACAGTGAGGTTGATTAGAGCTGCAACCCAGAAAGTAGCTTGGTTGTTCAGTTTGTTTTTGACGAAGGGCCTGTTTGGAGCTGTTACCAAAGGGATCTTGGTTTAAGAGCTATGTAGCAGAGACTGAGTGCAAAGCAGCCTGGTATTCCCACTCTTTGGATTCTGCAGCAGTGTCAGCACTGGTGCAAGCTCTGGTTTTCAGAGAAGTCTAAACATGTGCATGTCGCTTGTAGGATGGGTGTGTTTCCAGTTAGTCACACCAACTCAACAAAAGACAAACCAACTAAGCACCCAGAGCCACACACAGGAAGGAGCTGGTTGTGTCAGGTGACAGCAGCACATACCTGAGGCCTGTGAGGCCTCTGAGCAGCTCATGCTCAGAGAGGTGCCAGCGCTGCCTCATGGCCACTGCACAGCACTGCCAGCCCAGATCTTGAGACTGTCTTATGTTGCTGTAGCTAAGCAGTGAATGTCGTGCAACAGCAGCTGGGGACCCCGTTCTTGTGCACATCATTTTTGTTTGTACATCTATCCATCTGATAATCATATGAGCCCTCAACCTTGAAAAGTAGTCTCATATGTCAAGAGTAGAAAATGTATCTCTCACTTAATACACGAGACCTAGGGTACTGTGATTCCCATCTGGAAGTCCATGTTAATTTCCATTTAAATAACATCTTCTGCAACATTCCCAGCTCAGTAGGCACTGCAGGAAATCAGGCACTAAACAGTACAAGTAGAGCTAACAGAAAACTGAGAGTGCACTTCTATTGATGAGAAAGGGTGAAGATCTGAACATTAGTTTTGCCAACGTTTGCCACAACAGCGGCAGTTCAAATAACAATACCTACACAGACATCATTACTTGTGTTCCGTGCTATTATCAAAGCAACCTTCAAATGTTTTTGTCCAAACAACTGTAAAACAAACCTATTTCAAAATAGGAGGAATTTTTCATAGCAGTTCTTCCTCCAGACCAGCCCTGCTAGAAAACACTTCCTCATTCTGTTGTGATGAGGGACACATTTAGAACTGGAGTGTCTTTCACGAATGTTGTATGCTTGGAAAAATTCAGTTCATATGACCAGAAGGGGAAAAATGTTTTAAGGTTGCAAAATAGGCTGAAGCCCTCCGAGTCTGACAGGGTTTCTCCTGGTAAGTGAAGTGTCCATGCAAACAGCTGGGAAGGAATTTTTTTTCTCTTCTTTTTACTGATTGTTGAAACAGGAAAGAAAAAAACAACAGTATCCATGACTACAAGAAAACAAAGCAATGATCACTGCTTCTGGCAGGATTGTAGGATACACGGAACTAGCATTTAATTTCCCCTATTTCCTCAAATCTTAGGATGACTGCAGTTCAAGTGTCATAAGAGGCCATTTTCATTTCCTTCTTACAGACTCCATGACATTGCACGTGCTCAGTTCCAGTACAGTTAATAACTATCAGTGAAAGGTGTTGTCCTTTTTACAAAGTACTTCATTTTCATTTCATAGATAAGTACAACAAATTCCCAGCCAACTCAAAGAAGAATAATTAAATAGGAACAATAGTTTCTGTGGATGAATGTATCAAATACGAATGAATGCACTGGTTTCAGGTAGAGAGGGGTCTGTATCCATCTGTTGGGCTACAATATAAACCACCCACAAAAGCATCCTGCAGGTAGCTTACACTGGAAGGAAGACGCAAATCAGAAAGAAGCTGCTTAGGACAGAATGCCAACCACTTATGTAAAACTGGGGCTTCTGCATCCTGTGCCCTTGGCAGGCTGAACTTACTCAAAGGCATGGGGCCAGTGCATGAGGTACAGATCCAGGTAATCCAGTTTCAAATCTGCAAGTGTTTTTCTTAGTGCTGGCTCCACATCTTCTGGGTGGTGCTTGGTATTCCACAGCTTTGATGTTACAAACACGTCCTCCCTTTTAATAACCTTTAAGAAAGGGAGGAGAGCACAATTTACCAGAGAGAGCTGAGACAGAACAGCAGCAATTCCCCAAATATCTTTACAAGTTTAAATAAGTTAACGTGTGGAACCTACAAATTAAACCTTTCAGAAACGTGCTAGATGGAGAAAAGGGAAATACACACATATGTGAGCCCATCCCCAAATACATCAAATGCTGAGCAATTCCCTAGAAGTTCTGACACAACAAAGCAACCCCTCCACACACTGCAAACAAATTCAAGAGTTAAAGCCACTACTCAGCATAAATGAAAGATTACTGGTTTATTCACGTGTACGTTTTGCAATTTCTGTTAAACAATTCACAGTCAAGGCACAGCCAGCTCACTTGCCACGTTCATCACGTTATAAACCGAGAATGTTTCTCAAAGGAAGGACGTGGGAAAATAAACAAGCAGTTTCCCCAAACCTCTGCACTTGAATTTCTAAGTTCCGGGAGGAATGCACCAAGAACTGAATGGCTCATATCAGAAGGATAAGACCAAGAAATTGAATCAAATAGAAATATGGGTATTTAGGAAGCGTGAAATGTGAAATGGAGATCAAGTCTGACACGCTGAAGTCATCAGAAGGCATCTCTTCTTGACCAAATTACACTCAAGTCGACTGTGTATAGGAATGATTAATTCCTTCATTTCCCTCCTCCAGCCATTCAGATATTTGTGGATCACATATCAGCTCTTGTGTTCTACAAGCAAAGCGTTGTAAAAATTCTTTAGTTAGCTAATACAAACTGAGTAAAAATAGTCCTATGCTTCTCCATAGTAGCTGCCAGTATCTAAAGGGTGCAAAGGAATCCCTGGGGCAAGCTGAAAGCAGCCTCTCTGCAGCTAAGCACCTAACAAAGAGATTGCCCCACAGCAATGGGCAGAGGACCAGAGAAGAAGGAACACAAGAACTTTCATTCCAGGGGCTCTGAGGCCATATGCATAATTCTTCTGGCCCCTCGGGCAAACAGGAGCAAAAGGATGACTTGAAGATTTCACCTGAGATAATTCATAGGAATGTCAGTTACATTCCATTACGGCCATGAAGCTCAGTGCAGGCCCTAAAGTCACAGCTACCAAACCTTCAAATGCAGCCACTGTTTAAAAAAAAAATCAGCAGTCACTGAATTTGCTGCAGCTACTCAGCACTGCACAACACTCTGAACTGGTAAATTCTCCCCTATTTTCTATTATAACTGCTGATTCTGGCAACCTCTCTTTTTTGAATCCATGAATTAGCTGTTGGATGGGGAGGTGTTTATCTGGGAATTCAAAAAAGGCATTTTCTCTAAGCTTCCTTGCAAGTATTCCAGGCAATCATTCCTCCTCCCGACAGCCAGGATGATTCCAGAGTAGAGAAAGCCCTCTTTCATGCCTGCCCTGGTTAATAACAAACAGCTGGGACCAGAAGGAAAAACCACAGACATTCACAGTCTGCTCTTTCGGGTCACATCTGTAAATTCTGATACAACATACAGTCACGGGGTTCTTGTGTTTTTACCTTGTTGGGCCCGAGGCATTCCTGGAAAGCATCGCCGATCTCTGCTTCATTGCTGTAAGCTGCTGCACAGTCAATGTGGCGATAACCCACACTTAGGGCATATTTCACTGCTTCTTTCACCTGTAATCACAAACAGATTACCAAGTACGACCAGTGGCAAGGAACACAACTGAAACAAATTGCTGAGGACTTAATGAGCAACACTGCCAAAGTACAGAGCTACAGAAGCCCAAGCAGAATAGGTAAGAGTGCCCTATGGCACAGCCTTTGTGAGCAAAGAGCCAGGTGCTAGCAGACACGCCAAGAGTAAGGTGAGAATGGACCATACATGCAGGGCAAGCATGGAAGAACTTACTGCACAGAATGGAAATTCATTCTTGGCTATAGCTGCCACACGTTTGTTACATATGAGAGGAGCTGTAAGAAACAGTTTTCAAACAGATATTTATCAAGACAGTCGCAGTGGAACTAAGCGGCCAATCAATCAACGTTAGCCAAGCTCGAAAGGTACAAGCTCTCCCCTAGTAAAAGGAAAGCCAGGTTTCTAATTTTGTAATTTCCAGAGCTCAGGTTTGGTTCAACTATTTACCTTCTAAGATAAGGCCACTTTATGGCACATTTTTCTTGTGTGTTTGGTTCTCACTGATTGAGCAACAGCAGTCACTATACTGGTGGTTATTAACCCATGGCCTGCATGAATCTCCTGCTGGTGCTCAACTTCACATTTTGATTTACACACTTCTGACGAAGAAGGTGCTGCCACCAGCCAGAATGGCTGGAACCAAGGCACCACGCTTTGCATGTGTTTCTGCTGTTGAAAGCTCTAATGAAGCACAAGTACAAAGTATATAGTCACATGCTGGCATTAGATACGGAGCAAGGCTAGAAAACAAAGAGGGAAACACAGAATGGCATCTCATCCAGGATGTGTAAGTGGCTTTTGAGTAGAGGTTTTCAATGAAAATTGTAAATATCTGATTGTGTAAGCATGAAGAAATTACTCTTGTGTCACCATCTCCCTTTAAACAGAGCATTAAGTGAAATCCATTCTATTTAACTTCCAGTGGTCGGTATGCACACATTCTCCGTTCACCTCTTAAGTGCTACAGTCAGAGCACACCTCTGTACAAGGATTTCTATACACTGCTCTTCCCAGACCTGTCTCCAGTCTCGTGAGACTGATGGAGATTAAGTTGCTCTTTGTCTGAGGCTTGATGCGATAGGGCACTCATCTAGTTAGAGATATTAAAAACATGTCAACAAGGGCTGGAGCCTGATTGCTTTCTTTCAGCTCAAGTACCAGCATTTTCAATTTTAAAGCTAACAAAGTGATTAAAATCAACTACAGACTCTTGCTTTCAGATACAACTAAAAAGGAGGGAATGAAATGTTAAAGAGATCTCTCTTCTGCTGGTGAATTTCATTTGCTTTTCCTGTTAAGAACTGCAGTAAAAGCAGACACAGGATATTCTGACTACATTCTTTGGCATTTTGAGAGGAAAAGTGGAACTCAGACTAGTTGCCCTTAGCCAGAATGACAAAGCACTTCTACTACAGCAGTGAAATCAGCTCTTCCTTTCTCTGGCACGATGTATTTACAGTCCTTCTTTCACTTTGACAAGACATTTCTCAGAAGGTTACTGGGAAGTCAAGGTCACAAGAACTCTGAAATCACTTGGGACAGACTAAAGGCTTTTAAAGCTGAATATCCCCCTCCATAAAGGCGGAAGTCAAGGGGAAGAAGCACGCTCTGTTTAATTTGGGGTGTGCCCACCCTCCTTTTTATTTTTGAAAGCATAGCAGAAAGGAAAGGGAAACCAGCATGGGGTTTTTCTGAACTAATCTCTCATTTCCTCTATCACGTATTGGTTTTTATTTTATAAATCCGAGCAGAAACAAAATTTGCCATAAAACTTTATGGCACCACTTGCAGAAAACCAGGGGCAAGGCACTCCAAATGCCTCTGCAAAGTTATAAAAATAGAGGCCATATTTCAGTATCAGCATTTTCATCTATTTCTAGCATTGAAAAACTAGAACCACTCACATAACTACGGTTTGGATCTGGGCACAATTTTGACTCGTGCAAACTATTCTCAGTCTACTCAGACATTCCCATCTGAACTGAGAAGTCCTGTTCCATGCAAAAGGCAAATAATCAAGAGCAAGTGTATAAATAAGAACTTCTTTGAGGCAATTAACTAATAGAAGGATGTGAGTGTAAGAGGAGTACTTTGTTTCAGGAGAAAGTTTTTGTATTCTTGACATGCAGGTACATGCATTTCCTGGGGTGGGGAAGACTCAGCATAATGCTGAGATTCAAATGCCTCAGGATATTTTGTGTTGTATGGTAATAACAGCCAGAGGATCCTTTCAGCTTTCCTTTAGTGCAGCCTGTGGAAGGAGCAATTACTGAATTAATTTTCCTTTCGTTGGTTGAGTCAGACAGCTTAAGTAAAAACAGATCATCAGGCCACGTGATATTCAGGTGCAGTATGACCAAACAGTTTGCTGCAAAGGAAGGAACTCAGACCACCATATGAATGGTAGCTTGCAGTTCCCCAAAGCAGCAAGTTATGCCTCCTATACTTCGGATATATAATCCAAGTTCTTCCCTCAATATATCCCAGTAGTAGAGAATTTGTGCTCCCATGTGCAGGATAGGATTCTCTAGATGCTCTGGCAAGGTTTTCAGGACCTAAGCAGTCTCCTCCACAACTGCAGTGCTGTCACAAGATGCCCAGCCTGACTGGTTTTCTGAGGTATGCATTTCCTCTTCTGGCTTTCCTGAACTTTCACACAGAAATACAGCCCCCCTCAGCCCCACATCTCCTGTCCCAGCAGAGCCAGCCTCTGTCACAGCACATGAGGCCGTTCCATCCTCCAGGCTGGAAGTGTGGCCCACTTGTGAGAAGGAAACATTAAAGGATTACAGCTCCAGTGCTAATAGTCAGTGCCACTGATATTCCTGATGCTCCAGTCTCAAAGGACTTTTGTCTTTGGACCCACTCATGCTACTGCTCAGAAGCTTTTGTACTGTATCACTTCCACTCAATAGCTCTCCATCATGTTCCTATGGTAACATCTAAAACAAATTTCTCTTCTTAGCATTTGATCATGTAAAGCAAAAAAACTTAATGCTATTCTAAATTATCTCCTGTTATTCTAAATAATCTCTAATAGATTCACTAGTTCTTTTACCCTCTGACCTCACCTTCTATGAAACTGGGGCTGCAATGGTACCTTTGTCATGGATTGCTGAGATCTGGCTTCAAGTTGAAGGATTCTTTAGGATCAGGAATTATAATGGCAATGATAAAGAAATTAATCAATAGAGTGAGGTCAAGACTGAAAAACAGCTTGGCAAAGAAAATAACTGCAACCTGCAAAATATTTACTTGAAATAATTTAAAAGCAATCTGCTTCCACTCTTGCTCCTAATTAAGCCCTTGTACAAAAGGGAGTTTGATAAGTAGGGTGTATTTGGGAGTGGGCTGCATTGAATACAAAGATGATTCTGCCTGTGTGGGTCTTTGGCCCTTGCTCTTTAATTCACAATCAGTTCTCTCCCTGTACTCCATCACACCCTTTCAGAAGTAAACCATTCGGATGCTCTGCCAAATTGCTACTGCTTCTGAATCTGATAAACGTCCATTAAAAATGAAAAGGATGCAAACAATTTCCAAGAGTGATAAACAGGAACTTATTTATTCCATAGGAATAGCAGCATCTTCTGTAACTCCGGCTATTTTATACATTTTCTAGATTATGCCTTCAATACACTCAAGGAACACATCTTTGAAGGCAGTAATTGCTCCACAGTCGTGACCCCCATTCACTTCCGTTGGACCCCAGGTAGATCTAAGCAGCAGATCCCTGCTGGCTTCAGCTGCTGGCAGTGCTGCTTAGGATTGCAAAATCTACCTGAGATAGGCTTATATTAAGCACAAGCAGGATTTTTCTTGGCTGTAAGACTGCACTTTCCTCAGGACAGTTAGTGCACAAAGCAACACGCTGATATTTTGTTTGTTTAGTTTCAGGCATTTGTTTTAGTACAGTGCACATTAAACTACCTTGGGTCTGCAGAAATTCATCCACTACATTCCTGCTTATTAATAAATGTAATGCAGCTGATGTGACAGAGCTGAACGTTCACCCTCATCCTCATTTAGCAAGCTGACAGAGCTCACACTGCCTTGGGTTCCACATCATTACAGCTTCCGTTCCAAACAGAACCACTGTCCTGACAATTGTTTGGGCAGGAAACATAGTAAGAAGGTGACTCTGAATAAATGTAATTTTTATAGCTGGTTTCCCACCTTTTCCTCCAGCTGGCAAGAAAGAATAGCACAAGGGGTCATCTCAAGAAGGCCTTCTGAACTTTCCATTTGTCACAGGCACGGTTCCACCTGACTTACTCCTGTAACTATCGTGAAGCTAACATGAAAGCATAAGCAAGATACATGTTTACTGACATGCAGTGGTACACAAAGTCCAAAAGGCATTAAAAGAAGAATACCAATTAAGAAATCCTCCAAACAAGACGACACTCCTGCTGGACTCTGTGTATACCTGCTGTGAAAGGCAAGGTCTGCCCTCGGAATTTATCTTTTAACTAAATTAAAAAGAAAGGAAAAGACAGACAAGGGAAAGTATTACAACAGGAGGCACAGTCCACAGCATGCAAACATTCCTACAGACAGTCTGCAATAAAACACAGACTTGTTTCCAAGTCTGCCATTTGCCATTTAATTGAATTTAGAAACAGAGTGGCTCTCTAATGACGCGTTAGCCATCACAGCCTAAAAGGAAGGTGACCCAAACAAGTTCCGAGTTCTGCTGCTAAACACAGACAGACCACACAAATAAGACTTATTGCAACAACTAGAGCTCTTGCCTCCCAAAATAATCCTTTCAACTGAGTCACCAGATCAAGCCAGAGGGATGCCTGGTCAGACTGCAGCCTAAAGATTACAAAGGCAGGCACCATACTGTAACTACAGCACTAATTGGTCTCTTCCTGGATTCATCTCCCAGAGCACCACTGCTTGAGGTCTGGTTTAATGAGTCTTAAGAGATCTACTACTGCTGCTGCTGCTGTCTTGAAGCCTCTCACATGCATCTCAGTCCAGGATCCAGGTCTCAGACCCAGGATCTTCAGAAGAAGTGTACAAAATGCAAACAGCAGGTGAGAGCACACGATGCTGATGTGTGGTTTGTTCCCTACTTACTTGGCCAGGTTCACTTTTCCAGGTTCCCAGTCCTATGAGAGGGATCTTCTGCCCATTGTAGAGTGCAGCAAAGTCACATCCTGCAGACATTTTTGCTTCAAGAAGAAAAAGAGCAAATTGAGTTTTTGCAGCAATTCAGTAGATTACATAAAATGTCCTTTTCTATACAAGAGTAAATAAATAAAATCACACATGTCTTGATAATGCTTTAGTTATTACACTGGAACAAAGGTGAAGCAAGGTCTTCACAACTTCTAGTGGTACAAACCAGACCTATTACCTTATAGCTATAAAAGAGACTAGAAAGAAAGGCTCTTTATTCCTATTCTTTTATCTCTTTCTCAGTGCACAGCTATGAGTTTTCCCCCACTTGAGAAGTACACACAATCTCTCCCTTCCAAATCAGCTGTAAGCATTGATGATACAGAAAGAAGCAAGGCCATGGAACTTCTGCACAAAGTCTTTCTCTTTTACCAACTCCCTACTGGCTGACTGAGGAAAAAGCTCTAATTACTGCTGCAGTTGGTGATAAACACATATTTTTAAGTAATTCTGACACATCAATATAAACAGCCATGTGCAAAAAAGCAGTAGGTCTTTATGTGTTTACACATTTTGAACCCCAAAATGACTTTGTCATCCTGCTCTTTTCCATCTCCTTGCTCAAGTGGTAAGGGATGCTATCTTTTAAAGAGCTGAAAAGTCTCCTGTTCCCATACTGTGGAAATCTGCCTGTGGACTCTGCTGGCAATTTGACAAGAACTCAACTTACCTAAGATGCAATTCAAGTACAGACAATATAACAACTAGTATTGCTATCACAGAAGGTAATAGTAATACTGATTTATCACAAATTCACAAGGGAGTAGCATTCTTCTATTACTAAAGGGAGAATATGAAAATACTGCACAAGGTAAACATCACTTTGGGCTTGGGCTTCTGTCATGCTTAACACCAGGACATGCATGCATTTTCCATGTGAAATGCAATACACCCCAGCAGGACCTTCCATTACCTGTTGCTGGCGTTACAGCTGCTGCAGACAGTAATCTGCTCATAGATTTTATCAAAGAGGAAGCTTTTATACTCTGTCCCAACATCCTCCCAATCTATCTTTCTGGCCGAACTGTTAAAAACAAACCACATTCAGGATGAGCTCCAAAGGCAGCCAGCTGACTTCAGCAGAAGATGAGGAAGTTACTTCTCAATTTTAGCTGTGTCCAAACTCCTGAATGCTATTTACTTAAAAACACACAGACAAGAACAAGAGTGGAAGAACACAATGCTGGCTAAATGGCTGACTATGCAGGAGGAATGTGTATCTTCAAAGAGAAGCCTGCACACAGAATACTGCTCCAAAACAGCCTTCTCCATAATGCTGTTACCACCTTTCTCCTACAAATAAGCACCTACTGATGGATGCCCTCACACAGAAAGTTTATATTTTCAATTTCTCACTCAGCTCCTCAAGCTACATGTTTTGAGATGGAGATCCCCAGCACTGTTAGCCTATGTAGCTCCAGGCTCAAGCAGCATTGTACCTCGCATGTACCATTGTACACAGCATGGCCTTCATGCTGCACACACCTCACAGATGCAGGACATGCTCAGCAGAACAGAGCAGCACGCAGGCAGCTCCCACTTGGTACCTGTCATTAGGCCACCTGCATGGCCTTGCCTTTATCTCACAGAGCAGGAAGTTCTCACGTGAGCGTCTTCTCTGTTTGGCAGTACAAGTGAGTTGTTTTCTTGTAAGAGAATCCTGTAACAGCTCCAGTAACCAAAACAACAGGCCTACACAGCACACTGCATGTGTCATGGACAGCTGCTTGATGCTGTGCACACAGGGTGCCCAGGAGGTGAAGGAATGTCTCTTACCCACACAATTTGCCTTCTTTATAGGGCTATAAATGCAATAAACAGCACTTGAGATACTACTTTGCTAAGTCTGAGTGCCTTTCCTATTGGGATTGCAATGGCCCAACACCTTCTGGTACAGAATAGTCGGACAAATCAGCCTGGATTTGCACTGGGATACATTCAGTCCGAATGGTGGTATAAGGGCAATCATCAGACTGCTGGTGTGTGTCCATTTTGGGGAGGGGCTATAGAAAAGTCAGAATAGGACACTAACATTCTCTTCTGTGCTGAAGATTTGCACGGCCATTTTGTTGCCAGCTGTGCACAGCTGGGTCCACCTTACCTGAATTAAGCTGCCTGCATGATTCTGACATCACGCAATGCAACCAAGGCCTGGGGGCTTTCACGTTCATGCTGCCCTGCAGCACCATACACCAGGCACGTGCTCCACACTGCCGTGTTGTGCAATCATCTTAAACGCAACACTTCACCCAGAAGACAAGGTGCACGCGTTTAATTGCTAACATCAGTGTGTTCTGTGGAACCATTCGCTTCATGTAATATCGTTGTACATTAAACTGCAGTGAGAGCAGAGCTGCGGACTCGGGAAGAATGGAAACGCTACAAGAAAACACTCATTAATAGTTTCCACTCGGATTCTTCCCCTAATGAGGAGACGCAAAGTGTCCATGACCCGTTGTCAGTCTGCTCATTATAAGGCAGCGAGGTGCTTTTAAGAAGGGAGAAAATACAAGCAAATACAAAAAAAAAAGGTACAGCCGGTACAAGTGAGATACAGCTTCAACATCACTCATCTCTCCTATTCCCACACACTGACACGAAAGAGAATAACACAAAGCAATGCGTGCAGGAGGCTGCATTCGTAACACGGGAAGCGCAAACTACGCCCGTCCATCCATCCACACTCACAGCTCGCCGTTAACCGAAGCCACGAGCCTTCTGCCTGCAAAACAGCGCGTACTACGGCAGCAGCGCACACGGACGTGTATCGCTAAAACCGCAACAACGTCCCCTGCCCGGCCCCGCCCCGCCCCCCGGCCCGGTGGCAGCCCCGCGCTCGGCTCCCCGCAGCCATGCCCGGTGGGCGCAGCGCGTGGGGCAGCGGGAGGCGCCTCGGGGCAGCGCGCCGCACTCACCGCACCGCCGCACGATCGGCCGCCGACGCCGCTCTGCGCTTCCGCTTCCGGCCGCCAGCGGGCAGCGGGCCGGCGCTGTGCGGGGCGCCGCTCTCAGGCAGCGTTTGTGGGTCCCGTGCGCGGCCGGGAGCGGGGCTTGGTGATCCCTTCCCGCTCTGATAGTCTGTGCTGGTGTTTGTTTTGTGGGCAGTCCTAATTATCAAGGATTCAGGGAACGCACCGTGGCATGGGGGTTGGACTCGATGATCTCTGGAGGTCCCTTCCAACCCCTACAATTCTGTGATTCTGTGATTTACAAGCATTTGATTTTAGCTTTCGTACTTAAAGGTGCATAAAGAAGTGCCACTTCCTGAGACATCAGGCTCCTGCTGCAGGTGCACAAGAATGCACTTCCTTATTTGCACAAGAAGGCTGCAAGCAAAATTAAAGCAGAATGACTACATCTGCGTATGTGCAGCCCTGCTGGTGCAGTCACAACTTGCAGTGATTTCAACGGGAACAGAATTGGGTCTGTGGCTGATGGCTGCTCTAGGCTTGCAGCATCCTAAACACCTCTAAGGAATACTAGAACCAGCTTTGGCGTTTACTGCAGGCTTCCATTTTTGCAGTTTATAAACTATATATGTGAATAGTTCAAAAAGAATAGTGAGATTGTATCAGAGTAAGGCAAAGTATACATCTAACAAGGCTCTGAGGAGCCTGCTGCTTTTCTAGAAAGATTGTCCTGCTGCAGATTCTTTCTGACTTCAACTGCTCGGGAGACTTAAAAGCACAAAGGTTAATTAATCTCTTGGGCACTCACATGACCAGACTTTCCTGGTGCAGCCTGTCCTGACATAACGCAGGAGGTGGAAGGAGGGCGCAGAAAAGACAAGACAAAAGTAAGAGAGGAAATGGAACATTGGGGAAGAATAAAATGGGAAGGGAAAACTGAGGGATTTCATTTATTTTTTGAGACTTTGCCAATCAGGAATCCATTGGAAAATCTTAATAAAATCAAAAATTCCTGAATTATATTAATATCACATATGAAATTTTACCAAACCTCAGATTCCAGTAACTGGAAATAAAATAGAAAAGGTAATGGAGGGTAAAATGGCTTGCCATCAAAAAGCAGACACCATCAAGACATGTGGTAATAAAGTATGTTAATAACCAAATTTTAAGAAGAGAGCTGTGTAGGAAGGAAGAGGCTGTGCAGGACATTTTGACCTAGAAACACAGTCTTTGCTTGGGCAAAACAAGGAAAATGAAATACGTGCCTTGTATGTTTAATGATAGGTAATTGTTTTCATTACAAGTAGCGTGCAGCAGCTGCTTGTGCATGAATGCCCAGGGGCCTGGGAACACCTATCTGTTGCCTTACGAATTTTTGCATGTATTATGTTAAAATGTCCCCACACATACAGGATTTTAGTCATACTGGGCTCCAGGAATATTGTGTGTACAGTGAGGTCAGTGTGCTCAGAATTCATCGGGCTCTATGTATAGGTGGAGATGAGCTCTGCAGAGCATTTACAGGCATGCAGGGATCAGCTCTGCTGTACAAGAGCTGTGCGTCTGCTTCAGGGTATGCTAAAGGCACAAACCCAAAGCAAAGTGTATCGTGGTAGCCCTACAAAATGGGTGTTATGCATGGAAGTGTGACAAACGAGCACAATGAGCACAAGAAAGCCAATATTGCTTTGTGTGCTGGCAATATGCTGGAGTTGTGGGAGACTGCCTTGTTGTAGAGCTGTTAATTAGGACTGCCCGGCCTTCCAGGGTAACCCCTTCCCGTGTGCCTGAGCTGCAGCAGTATCTCAGTTTATAGACCTCAGTTCTCCTTACCACACGAAGTTAAGAAAGTAACAGCAGGCAGATTTGACCCCACACCTGTATGGCACTGAACGCGCACTGCTTTGTTAATAGGCCTGACTTTACTGAAGTCAGTGACAAACTCCCATTCACCTAAATGGCAAACGCCAGCTGGATCTCATTCTTCCTCTCCGTCTCTGATGACTCCTAATTATTGCGGCTTGGTTCTATTGAGGTATTAAAGCCATTTCTCGTAACGAGCCACCTGACTCAGCTCGCCGTGAACCGCTTCCAACCATTCCGCCGGCTGTTTCCCCGACACCGCCCAGCCGCCATCCAAGCGACGAGCGCTGCCGCTCTGCAGCCGCCGTGCAGCGCGGGGCAGATAAGGCGCGGGGCGGCTATCGGGCGCGGCCGCCTTGTGCCGAGTCATGCTGCCCCAGCGGGCGGCCCGGGAAGGCGGGACGGGAGGAACGGACCGGGAGCGCAGCGCCCGTCTCCTCGCGAGATCGGGGCCGCTATAAAGGGGCGGCGCGGCGGGGGCTGCGGCAGTTGGCGGCTTCCTGGTGGAGTGCGGGGCGCAGCTTGTGCGGTGTGCGGCTCTTTGTGTGAGTGGGGGCGGGGCGCGGGATGGGATCGGATCGGATCGTGCGTGCAGCGCGCAGTGCTCGGGGTGGGGGTCTCTTGGGGGTCGGGGTTGCACGTTGCTTTCGCTTATGGCTTACGTCCCGTCCCCTTTCTCTTTTTCCGTGTCCGCAGAAGGGGTCGAGCGAAGCGCGCTGGGCACGCTGCTCTGTGGGGAGGGTTCTGCTGGAGATGCTGCTTTCTGCAGCCGTTTGGCGTGTATTTTTTTCCCCTCTTTCTTTAAAGGGCTATGGGGCTGAGAGGAGCCGGGCACCGCTCCCTGCGCGCCGCCTCCCGGCCCTCCGCCGGCGCTGCGCCTGGGGGAGCGGCGGGAGCTGCGCGGCGGGGGCAGCTCGGAGCAGGGCCGGACCGGACCGGGCCTCGGGCGGCGGGCGCGGAGCCGTCCGGCCGTGGAGCGGCCCCGCCGGGAGCTGGATGGCCGTACCGCCCTTCTCCGTCCGCAGTTCGATGCCTTAACCGCGCTGCTGGGGTGGTGAAGGGGAAGGCTGCCGTGTTTTGGAATGGCCTTTCGCGCCCGTTGGAGTATCCTAAAGGTGTGAATTTCCAGTTGGAATGCAGGCCCGCCTTGTTGTAATTGCAGCCTGGCGGTAAGCGAGGCTGTGAGCAGCCAAGGCGCTCTGAGCTGCCGGAGCTGCGCTTCGTTTGCAGCGCCGTGCTTCCAGAATGAAGGGAGCTCGCACGCAGTCTGTGCTCTGTTCCTCGGCGGATTAGGAAACTCTGTGGCTGGAAATCCAAGCAGAACGTATGGCTGCGTGCTGCCCCTACCTGGGAGAGCAGGCGGTGGCAAATAGCATCTGCCTGCTTCAGAGCACAGCTCTTGCAGTAGGATACCGCTACATCTCCTAACCTGATGTTAAAGACTTGCAGGTTATCTAAAAAGGGACAATAATTCCTCTCTCAGAAATGTCAGAGAGCGGTCTGACTGCCTTTATTTGACACTGTATCCCTAGTATTATGCTCCAGAGAAGTGCTGATGGAGCAAATATAGGTCTGGCATAGTGCTGAGCAAAAGGATGACCTTGAGCTTGAGTACAGGGAAATAATGGAATTCTGTGGTAGAACGCAGGGTCGTGTACTCCAGATAAAATAGGTATTGCTTAAAAGACAGAACTTTCTGGTAGAAGGTGTCTCAGAACTGTTGTGCGATGGTATTTTTTAGAATAGTATCTGCATTTATGGCTCCGTGAAGTGATCAGAGGGATTATTAATGTCATCATGCTAGACTGTTTCAGTACCATCTTATGAATGCTTTGCAGTTCTGGCTACCTTGGTTCATAAGATTATGTCCTGATTTGCTGCATTTGAAGATGAATCCCTCAGATGAGCTGGGAATGTGGAACTTTTTGTATGAGGCAGTTAAACATGCTGAGTCAGGTGGCATTTTGCAAAGCGAAATGAAGGAGGGGGTTATTGTCTGTTTCTCTGCATGTAAGAGGAGCCTTCAGATGTTAAACTCTTTGTAGAAGCTCTAAATTGATCCGTTTAAACTTGAATCAAAATTAAATCCTTATGACATCTGAGGTAATTCTCCAGGAGCTGTGGTAAGGGAGAAGGAGCCAAGAAATTAAGTGCATCTGACTCGTTCTGGAATGGACTTTGTGCCATGCAAGCAGGGTTTGTAAGGGTCTTTGAATCTCAGCTTTCTGTAGCAATGTGAGACTCGGTAATACTAGCCTTTCAGAGGCCTGTGTCTCCATGCCAGGTAATTCTTTTACATGTAAAATGACTTCAGTGAGATCACTTGAAGACCGAGCTGAAGGAACTAGGTTATGAAGTTGTCCGTTTGAAGGATAGTGCTCTGGAAGTAACTGGAATTCTGAAGTGCTGAATTCTGAAATGCTGCATCTGTAGACTGAGCAGAAGTGCTGTGCAGAACGTGTTACAGAGGACTAGACTTAGGGCTGGTGGCCAGAAGTAAACTTCTCTTGGCCTCATGTACACTCCTACTCTTTTTCAATGGACTGAAATGTTCAGGGGAACCAGCCTGGCTTCACTGGTTCAAGACTTTGTGGAACTTAAGTTGTTAATGTAAAATGTGAACCAAAATACATCATGAGTCTTTTGTTTGTAAATAAAACAAGGTTTCTTTGTTTGTGAGGCTGGAGAGTAGTTATGGAGAGCATTGTTCTCCTAGAGATTAATAAAACTCTGCTTGGAGACAAGGTTTGGGGTCTCAATTCCCTTGTGAACTTGAGCAAGAGTCTCCTCATCAATAGTTTGGAAGAAAGGTTTTCTAATTCATCCACCTATTGGAGCTGGAAGACTTAGTGTGAATACAGCTAAAACTCTACAGGCTGGGAGAGAGTTAACTGTCTGATGAGCTGTTACTGGTCAAAGATAACAATTGTATTGTTAGGGAACTAACGTGCCATAAGGAATCTGCATAGTAGTTCCATCTGGATACCTGACTACCCGGATGATGAGATTAACATGAATTTTACTTTAAGCCTTGCTGCAAGATCAAATGCTGATTAACTACCCCTTGATGCATGAACTGATGTGATGCACCTGGAAATAAGATATATTCAAACATACAACTATCTAAACTGCTCTGTTAATTCTTTTCTAGATTGAATCAAGATGTCTTCAGGAAAGGCTTTCATTGGAAAACCAGCCCCTGAGTTTACTGCCACAGCTGTAATGCCAGATGGGCAATTCAAAGATATCAAGCTCTCTGACTATAAAGGTAGGCCTATGTGCATCTAATTACACAAATGATATCTCCCCATGTGCAGGAGTTGGGGTGGGGGTGCATCTAATTAAGCCTTTAATTTGGTTTCCAAGTAACAGTGACCACTTGACTGTAAACAATCTACAGTGATTTTGTTCATTGCTGACTGGAGTATGTTTGGGAGGATGTTGACAGCATGGCTGAATGCCCTAATTATGATGATTGTTGGTTGTCAGCATAAAATTCCTCTAAAATAGAACACTTAAGTCTTATCCTAGATTCAGTCAGTTTGAGTCTGATACAACATCTTCAAAACATTAGGTGGAGCTACAAAATCTTGTAGGTTTATCTGTTGGTGGAAAGTAGAATTCCCTCTAACTAATGAGGCTTCTTTCTACAGAAGTACTAGAAAGCTATTCTCACTGTTTGCAAGTTTGGTACTGTTGTAGAACCTAACATAAGAGATTAACTGGTAACATTGCTCTTCTAGGAAAATACGTTGTGTTCTTTTTCTACCCCCTGGACTTCACTTTTGTTTGTCCAACTGAAATTATCGCATACAGTGACAGAGCTGATGAATTCAAGAAAATTAACTGTGAAATAATTGGAGCTTCTGTTGACTCTCACTTCTGTCACCTTGCCTGGTAAGAATCAGCCTTTGAACCTCATACAGTATTGTGCCTGGCCTCAGTTCTTACAGGAACTGGATTCTGAGTATTCAGACTTAATTTACTGATGTATCAAACAAAAGCATGTAGGAAGTACTGTCATTCCAAGTGCTTCTAAAGAATGGGAATACTGGTCAGTTCCTTTGTTACCTTGTGGCACCCTTCATGCATCCTGAGTGCACTTAGGGTGAGCCTCTGTACCTTATGAGCTGACCTTCTTGCTTTTAGGATCAACACTCCTAAGAAACAAGGTGGTTTGGGCACTATGAAAATCCCACTGGTCTCTGACACAAAGCGTGTCATTGCCCGAGACTACGGAGTACTTAAAGAGGATGAAGGTATTGCATACAGGTAATGAGCAATAAGGTAAACCTGTTGTTATTGCAACATACAGCTTTAATGCAGAACTTGCATGTACTTGAACACCTGCAGCAAACTGAAGTTCTTAGCTATTCAAGATGTAAGCTGCTTTAAGCTATTGCTTCTACAAGGAGAGACGTTACTTGTTTAGCCTTATGGTTTTGGTAAGCTAGATAAATGTCTGCTGCTTTCCTTTGATAACAGCATTACTTAGAGCGCTACCTATCTGCATGATGCAGGTGAGCTTATGCAAATATGGCTAACACAAGGTGTCTACGTAGTTATGAAAATGATTAGAGTATTTAGTGAGGGATTAAAAGCTATGCCTTATCTTTTAGTCAGCTGAACAGTTGAAGTTGCTGAGGGAGCTGAACTGTTAATTCTTCATGTGACTTTAGAGAACTAACTGGTTGATGATTGGCCAGAGCTGTATTTCAAAGAATTGCATAGTTCTTTTTTCTTTAGAAGAAATTCCCTTTTTTTTTTCCTTCTTTTATTTTCGTTCCACTGGTATTCCTTAAACCAAAATAAACACATTGAAGTAACATTTTTACTTCATATTTATCTGCTATCTCTCTTAGCTCCTCTTGAATGTGTGTTTATTTATCATGGTGTTGTATTAGCATACGAACAGAGAGCTCTTTTTGAGAAAGGAAGAGGTCAATAATACTGTACCATGCCATTAAGTCTTGTGATGGAATGTTGTTTCTGAAACTCGCTTCAGACAAATCTGTCAGAATCAGTGTTTAACTTCAGGTCTGTCTTTGTAGGGGTCTGTTCATAATCGATGAGAAGGGGATCTTGAGGCAGATCACAATCAATGATCTTCCCGTTGGCCGTTCTGTTGATGAGACCCTCAGGCTTGTGCAGGCCTTCCAGTTTACAGATAAACATGGAGAAGGTAAGGGTTCACTCTGATTCTCTAGAGAACAGTATTGACTAGAATAGGTTTGCTAAAAGATACTAAGTATGTATATAGAATTGTGCTGCTTGTAATGAAGCTGTTTCTGTGAAGCGGTTTGAAGCGCACCTTAATGCCATACAACCTTATTCCAGCTCATAGTCCATCAAGTATTTGCCTGGTGTTGAAATCACTTAAACCAAGTGCTGGGCATCTTGGCAAGTACGTAGAAGTGGTCTATCTTCAATTAGACAATGTTCTGTAATACCCTTTTTCAATTAGAAAATACTCAAATGCTGAAGAACATGTCTTATGCTTGCCTCTACAGGCAAAACTAACTTAGACTCAGCTCTCAGGCTTGATAAACTGACGCAATTGGTACTGATGATAAGTTTATTAAGCAGTCTGTTGAAGCATTTAAATTTTCTGATTTGTATTTGTGAATATTGAGGCCAGGCAAAGGGGAAAATGGCAGAGTTCTTGTGCCTGTAGTAGTGGTTCAAAGGTGCTTGAGGCTGGTTGCTTTTCCTAAAGAAGGGGAAAAAAAAAAAAAGACACTGCATATGAAAGCTTTGATGTGGTTTATTTAAAGCCAAAATTGACATAGGTGTTAATATGTTTAGCTGTCATTAGTTAATTGCAGGTATTGCTATTGGTCATGCTTAACTTGCTTCAGAGCTGGTAGATCAGTGTTGCACTTTAATAAAAACCAGTTGCTGTTGTACTTGTGCCCAACTCCAAGAGCATCAGTGTTTCTTAACTTGGATGCCATGTTCCAGGTTCTTTTTCAACTGAGGAGGTATTCCTAATATATGTTGATGGGGCAGTCACATGTCTTGCAAATGAAGCCTTTTGAGGTTTACTGTGCCCTGGAGTAGTCAAAATCTGGCAGAAGCTCCTCTTACATAGCAAGACTGAAGTCTAGGCTAGGATGAGGTATACAGCAGTACTGAGAAGCTGAGAGCTGAAGATGGTGCTGAATTGATTAATGTATGTTCTGTGTGTTGCACAAATCGTAAAAGCTGTGAGTTGTTGCTAGCGTGCTTTGTCTGTATAAAACATTGAGCAGGAATGGCTAGGAAGGCTCACATGTTCTTATTGTTTCAGTGTGCCCAGCTGGCTGGAAGCCCGGCAGTGATACAATCAAGCCTGATGTTCAGAAAAGCAAAGAGTATTTCTCCAAGCAGAAGTAAACTTTCGTTGAGTGGAAACTAGTATGCCTTACATAAAGAGCAAGTACCAGTTCCCGATCTTTGACTAAATAATTGCATTTGAGTCAAGGGATCATGCTATAGGTATAAACAGTAACTTTTTTTTTTTTTACTTGAAGGAAAGTTTGTCCTGTTGACAGTAACTTCATAGAAGACCCTAATGATCAATATCTGTACATCAGGGCCTATTGACTTTAGTGACAATGCAGTATATGTGGTTAGCCATGTGTTGCATATAGAACAATGGTATCCTTTTGTAACTATTAAACTTGTGGAAAGAGCACATCGTGTACTGGTCTTATGTAATCAAGAGCTTGAAGAGTGGCGCAGGCTGTGCTTCTGTTTCACTGACAAGTACTGGCAAAATTAATTCACTAGAAAATACACAAAGTTGTTTTTTTTTTTTTTTTTTTCCTCTCTAGAGGGAACTATACTCCTTCATAGCATATGGGTTATGGTGTGATGCCCTGGTTCAGAAAGACAACTTCTAAATAGCGGTGAAAGATCATGGTCTCGCAGCTCAGTCTCTTGAACTGTCTGTAGGCAGTTTAATTCCTGGAGGCCTTCTGCAGCTGCATTGCAATGGAGATACTAACACCTCAGTTCTGTGTTTCTATAGGAAAGTTCTTGGCAGAAGAAAAATCGGAATGTAGAGCAGCACAGTTTGACCTGGATCTGTCAGGGTTAAGAGATGCTACAGTGCCTGGAGTGTGAAGCCCTGTTGTGGCTGACAGAGGCCAGGCAAGTCTTAATGTGCAGTGTAAACTTATTTCTGCATTTATTTTGGTTAAATTTGATTGCATAGGCAAAAACTCTGGGAATCTTAATGTCCAGTTTGAAGACAATAGAGGAGTGGAATACTGGGCTTCCTGGAAAACAAATTTCCTTGGATATATGATGTGGCTTCTTTGGATACACAACATGGAATTGAGAGGACTGAGAACATGCTAGTTGATCATATGACTGCAAGGTGCTGGAGAAGATCAAAAGGGTGATGCTATGAACTTGGATTGGCTCAGCCTCACCTTTAATCTTTGTACCAGAAATGAATTTTATAATGTGCACATAAGGCCACAGTCATATGCCTTGATTAACTTAAACTTAATTACAGCTGCGTTGGCCATGTGGCTTCATGGTTAAAGGTGCCTTGTAATGATGTTCAGATCAGCAGGAGCTATTGCTTTGCAGTGCAAGTGGGTTAGAGCCTTGTGATGTTTCTGTACCTGTGGAGATCCAACTCTCAAGTGAAATGATTCTCAGTTGCATCGCTTTATTTAGTGTTTAGAGCCCACATGACCCTTCCATGGAGACAACAGAGCATCTTAACATCCATAGGTTGTTGAAGTAATGGCTGCAGGGTCTAAGCAAACGCCTGCATTTAAAGCTGTAGTTGTATGGGAGTTGTGTATAGATGCTTGATGAGGTTCAAGGTAAGTGAACAGTACTGAAGCAATACTGAACATGAAGTTCTGCCCTGTTGGTGAAAGGGAAATGGGGGAGGTCAGAGCTGGTCTGGTGTCAAACTTCAGTTGTGTTGTGCTCTGTTTACTTTAAGTAAAGTAAACTTTAAAGTATGAGGGAATTGGTAACAGCAGTCCTTGGGATGGCTCTTGTGTGCTTCAGGCTATTGGAACGTGTTGTGTTTTTAATTTCTCTGGTATAACTAAAATGACGTCTAGTGCAGCCCACAGGACGTGGGCAGTCCCTGCTCCTGGGCCGCCCTCCTCCCTCAGGCGGTGGAATTGTTCCCGCCCCGCCGGGAGGCGCCGCCCGCCATTTCCCCGCAGTGGGGTCTGTGTGGCTGCGGGTGCGGGGCGCCTCGGTGGGCGGGCCGGCGTGGGAAGTCCCGATGAACGCCTGCCGCCTTCGCTCGCCTAACGGCTCCTCTGGCGTGCGGGGCTTCCTTTGAACACCGCCGTGTGGTGGGCGGGCTGAGGCGCTCCGCAGTGTGTTCACCCAGTGCAGCAAGCTGCGGCCGGTGCAAGAGCTCACAGCCCTGAACACGTGTGGGGCAGGTGCTTGCCTTGTGTTTGTACTGCTACGTGTCTGTGCCGGATAGCCAGCTAAATGTGGGAGCGAATGCAGTTAAATCCATACAACTGAAGATTCTCTTCATCCCTCGGCCATGTGAGATGCTAGGTTTTCTGCAGGCTATTTCAAATTGGCAATGGAACACTTGGTTTGGTATCACTAAGCGTTTTCCTTACGTGGATGAAAAGGGCCACTTTGACAGAAGGAGTTTCCATCTGTTTTTGAAAAACACTCCTTTAGAAAATCTTAACAGTCGATTCCTTAACAATCACTCCAGCCTTTCTGTGGGACCTTTGGATTTTCTTTTATTGGCTTTTCCAACAAATCAATGCAGTTCTAAGAACAAAAGCAGGTGGGTTACATAACACAACTCTTGTGAAATGATGCCGTTTGGTTAGAAAAGGATGTGAACTTTGGCAGTTGTACTCCTTAATATAGACCAGAAGAGCAGTGGGTCTTACTGCATTCATGGTTTGAGAAATGTACTCTATGAAAACTCTCAGTTACTCTGCTGTTCAGCAGTGACAGCCTGTGTAAGTTCTGAAGTATCTTGGACAGATTAAGCTACAGAGGGCTTACAATGGAAACTTTGTGATTCAGCTTTGCAAGGGAGCAGTAAGAAGTGCCCAGGGGCTGTGTGAGGCCATAGGTGGGCTGGGCAGGCAGCTCTGCTCAGTGTGTGCTGTGAATGGACAAGCCCGTGCAGCTGGGCGGCTGCAGAGCTGTGGCAGCGCTGCATTGCTGGCAGTTCCTGCTGAGGTAAGCTCATCCCACCACGCCTAGCGATGATGGCTTTGGACTTCAACACGAAACTTGGCTCTTTCAGCTGAAACTTATATCACCGAATGAGTGTACTGTGGTTTATAGTGTTTCTGTAACAGATACTGACTACATATCTACATGAAGTCTTGAAATATCCATACTGACAGAAATGTCCTTTGAGAGAAAAGCCTTTTATCTACAGCTGAAGTCAGGGAAGGATAAAACTGATCAAAATTGACTTTTTCACAAATACTGTTTCTAGCTAGGGAAAGAGCCTGCTGAGATGATTGAAGCAGTGGAGGAATTCAGGGAGACTTTTCTGAGTAGTACTAGAAAAAAGGTGACAGCATGAAATGAGAATCTAAAGCAATATAATAGATTTTTTTTTTTAATGCATTAATAGAGAAACTAATGATTCTGCATTAATTTAAGATTCTATTAAGATTTTTCAACCTATGTAGCCCTGCCTCCTCCTGCTTTAATTGAGCTGCAGGGACTTGCCCACCCTGTCCTTTATTTTGCATGGGAGAAAAATGGCCTCCAGAAGTTTTGGTGGTGCAAGACATCTGATTCTCAATCAATACCCTGTTATTAAAAATGAAATTGTTTGCTTGCCAAGCTGTGCTTGAATATAAAAATATCAAAATTCTCATGAGAAATGTATTGTGGATATAATTCCCCTTCATTGACACATGTATTCTTCATGAAGGTGGAAGGTCGAATACTCACAGATAGAAAGTCACATTTTCAAGGGTTGTGGTGTATATTTTTGGAGAGATTTCAGATGTTCCACTAATATATTTTTCAATCTCCAGCAAAACCTCATTTTTGTTACACTTCCTACATATTTCCCATGACTTTGCCAGTCATTGGAGAGAAATTACTACTCCTGTTTTCTCCTTTATAGGGCTGTTCTTCCAAGCATTATCACTGTATACCTGTTCTCAGGTGCAGAAAGAAAGGCATTTGTATCCCTTCCCTGAAAACATAAAGGGGAAGTGCTCTGTTTGCATTCTGCAGCAAACATATTGATGATCCATGGTGAGATATGTGGTATGGGGGGAAGCCAAAATGTACTAATCCATTTTGGTAGATGAATGTGATGGTTAAGGTTGAAGAGTTAAAGCTGGCTCTCTGCTGTAATAAATAGCAACACCCACTTCCTCTTCAAGAACGGCTTTAGAACCACTGCACCTGAAAGCAGACTTCTTAAATGCATGTTTTGCTTGGAACTGAACAGCGTGCTGATGGCCACACTGCCTGCTGCCTATCGTTCAGACAGCAGCATCAGGAAGCAGCTCTGCAACACAGTCCTCAGTGCAGTCCTTAGTCAATCCAGTGTGTTTATTCTTGCACTACTGAGATAAGAGTAATTGGTTTAACTGGTGGGGAAAAAAAAAAAATAGGCCCTGGAGTGTTTTCTTGTTTCTGAGGAATAATCACCATGTCTGCTTATCACCAGATTAGACAGTGCTTTGCATTTAATCAGTATTGTCTGTCACAGATTTAATTAAAATCTCACCATTTTTTTCTTCATTTCTGACTTCATCATTAACCTCCACTAATGGAGCAGGTAAATTATTAATGCTATGCACATGAAGAAATGACAAAATATTTGATTACTTTGAAACATATGGAATATCTTGTGAAATGTGAATTGAAAGTCTGATATCTTCTTACTTTTCTTTACTGCTCAGGTCTTAAATACTCCCCCTGCTGCTTATAGTGAGGAAGAAAAGAACTTAAATATTTCAAAATGAGAATTTAGTGAAAACTTCACACAGAATTGTAGGGGTTGGAAGGGACCTCCAGAGATCGTGTCCAACCCCCCTTACGTAAAATGCAGTAGCTAAATCATCTGGCTAAACATTTGCAATGACTTGTTTGACATTTGCAACTCCCTCAGATAAGAATGTCTTTATGCTGCCTCAGGATCCAAAATGATTTGTTCCTCACCAGGTCTGGTCTTGTCAAAGAGGTGAGAAGTCAAACAGGTTCTCAGACTCTGCTTTTACAAGGCACAGCCCAGCAAGGAGAGCAATTGCAGCTGTGGTGCTGAGAGTTGGCTGAAAGGCAGTAGGAACAAACAGAATTCACTCCAAAACTACTATGGCAGGATTGAATATGGAGTTAAGTACTTGTGCTCTGTTCTGCCTGACATAACTGTATTGCCTGAAGCACCAAGAACACAGATTTGCCCTTACCTGATACATCACTAATATGTTTTTAAACGAATTCCAGTAATTGCTTCTTAGTTACTGAGAGGAAAACCCCTCAGCTGAGTTACTGCTGGACACCCTGATCTGATCTTTTGTTACTGCCAGAACACAGGAAGAAAATGGAGGTGCCTTGTCATGTGCTGCTTGTTAAACCATCTGACTTAAACAACCTTGTAAAGATCAATGCTTATTAGGCTTCATTCCTGATGCGCTGTGTTTCAGTGTCCCAGGTGAGCTGGCCTTAACAGTTCACAGCATCTTAAGATCTGTTTTTCTTCTCAGATGCTGACTTTTGAATGTCTGATGTAGTTCAGTATTATTTGTGTGGTTAAATACACGGCAATCAATTTTTACTTTAACATCCTTAGGGCTCCACAAGTCAATCATTGCATAGCTTAAAAACACTCCATTCTCAGGATTATTGCACCTTTGTACATTTTATTAACCAAAATACCACGTATGGGAAATAAATTACAAAAAATTACAAAGAAATTGCTACAGTAATCTCTTTAGTGAGTGAAATAAGACAAAATATTTAATATTTGTAAGAAATCAACCAAAACCATTTTTTTAATCTTAAACCATTATGTAAAACTATAAATCAAGTTCCATTCTCTATATACCCTTCTCAGAGAATCACTGTTTATCCTTCTAAGAACATCACTGTTTGTCCTTCTGAGAGAGTCAATATTTTATGTACATGACTACTATGAAGCATCAGCTCAAGTCCCTGTTAAATTCCAGTTGACTTGGGAGCCTCAGGAAGGTTAACCAACATTTCAACCAGAAGTAAATCTGTAACAAGCAGCATTTAAACAATTGAATTTAATTATTTTGTTTAGCTTAAAAACAATTATTATTGTCAGCTGTGTGCTGAACAAGGCATGAAAGTAAACAGCACGTTTCTGTAACAGCAAACACTGAACAAAGTCAGTGATCACAGGCTTGCTGCTCTGTTTACAGGAATAACAGGCTAGTTATGCTGAGTTTGGATTTTGCTGATTCACTATACAGACTACAAAAAAGTCCACCAAGCGTTGACTTACTGTGAGGGCAGCTTTAGTGCCAGGGTCTCCAAGAGGGAAGGAGAGCCACAAGGCAAACTGAAGGGCTCAGTTCTGCATGGCCATGTTGGTACCAAAGGAGGAGAAGTGCTCAGTGCTCTGCAGCACTGCGCTGCAGTAAAGTAACAGAACCTCCATCGTTCAACATCAACAGCGTCCATTCTTGTACTGTCATTGTAACGAGGTGTAACTTCTCTAAGGTAAATTAATTCTTCATTCCCCTGCCACTGTGACCTATGAACAAATCTAACACAACAGTAATCTTATTTAAAAACAAACAAACAAACAAAAAAAAGTTTCTCTGGAAATGTATTAACCAGCAATGTGAGGGGCATTTTGGCTGAATTTTTCCCTGTTTTTTTTCTCTGCTTGTGTCTAACTGCAACACTTCATGTAATGGTTTTTACATGCATGCAACTTCATGATCTCCTTCATCTAGAAATTACAACAGGAAGCTACAGTATTACAGCTGTGGTATTACTGACATGGCACGGGAAAGTACTTTAAATTCTCATCCACCTTTGAAAAAGGTAACAAGAATTGACTTTTTTGTTATTTATCTTAGTGTAAAAGCCAGGCATTATGCAGCATCTTCCCCAAGATTTTAGCAGAAGTTGACCGTGGGTGAATAGGAAATGTATCACTTGAGCTGTGACCTTCACTCTGTCCCTTTGCCTTCCACAACTACCCTGAAGAAGGAGGCTGCTGCTGTTTGCTGTCTTTTGCTCGCTCCCATTTCCTGCACAGGACCAGGCAAACTAATGAAACAGTCTCTGGAGAATTTCCTTTTGGGGGTTAAGGAATGGAGATGTTACAAGATTTCTTGTTTAAAATAAGCCAGCTTCACGAGAAGTGAGGGAATGCAGAAAAATGTTCTTCTGAGGACTGAAAACATCCATTCCCTAGAGAGAGTTACAACACAGGGCAATGAAATGCTGGATACATTTGAAAAGTATCGGCCTTGAGTTCAAACAAAAATTATTTCAGAATGCAATAGCAATAAATAACTTTTTAACTCTTACATAAAACAAAAACACTGGGAGAAGACATTCTTGAGGGAAAAACATAACTTTTGCAAAAAGCAGCACAAGTTTTCCCATTGCCAGGGTGTCTCAACTTTGCCCAGGCAGATAAATGGGTATCTTAATGGGATTCCCAAAGATCAGCATCAGCAAGGGAACTGACTGCTTCCACCTTCCCCCAGACCGTAAGTGCCACGATGCAGTGTTCCTTCTGTATCTGACAAGCTGAAGTTTGGATTGAGATGCTGTACACAACGCTTGGATTTTCAGTCCCTATCAGCACGTCTTCCTCCTCAGCAGCATGGAAGAGGTGCTGGTGAATTCCACTTCACCTGTGCCCAGCACCTTCATGGAACCACATTACTCTGTGAAATGTGTCAGCCCCAGCAGCCTGAATCTTTCTGCTGGAGGAGTGGAAAAGTAGGTTTTCTGCTCCTCAGAGTACCTTTCCTTCACTTCAATGATATCCCTGTAGCGACCGTCCCGCCAGTGGAAATTGAACAACTCCAGCAACTCTGTTCTTTTCTGCTCCGTGCTCACACAGTCAACTGGAGCAGGCTGTGCCAGGAATGGTACCTGAACATCTGGGAACAGCAGGAGACCCCGGATAGCAAACCAACCACCATACTTGGGATGGATACATACGCCAAAGATCTTCTGGAAGTGAAAAAAAAAAAGATCTAGGATGTCTCACTCTGGTAATGGTTAGAGGTCAAGCGATTTCTTACGCTTCTGGCTCCCTGTTGGAAAGTTATTCAGGGAAGAAAACCCTTCCCTGAGCACATGGCACTTGGTTTCTATTTTCCTATGCCCACACCCAAACCATACTGTGATGTAGGGAGAGGTCTCTTTGAAAATGTAACAGAGATTGACTAGTGCTATTTTTTGCTATTTACAATGCTACAGTCAGCAGGTCTTTAACACTGAAGTGTATTCTTCTAAGTAGGCTTAAGAAATAAATATTCTTCTCCATTTACACATCCCTCTAACACACCACGGAGTTTTGGCTGCCTCTGACTCTTGCCTGAAACTGTTCATTTAGCTACACAGCTATGTGGATCTGGACTTTGTATTTTCCTGCAAGAACAACTCATCAGTAAAAATAGTTGTATGATTTGGCGATAGCCGTTTGGTGTCTTTTCTTCTCAGATTGTGTCTTTGCCTCACCTTCTTCCCCCAGGGATCAAGCTTCACATCCTTCCTCTGGTAGTAATATGCAGCTCCAGCAACATGAGCAGCTGTTTGTGCCAAGAACTTGGGCCTTCGGCTCGGCAGTATCTCGTAATCAAAAATGACATCCACTTTCTGGTCAGGGAATATCTGGGGAAAAAGAAAAAAACATCAGCACAGACCCATAGAAAAAGATTTGTTGTTATAGAAGCACTGGATACTAGCAAATCAGGCACAGTGAGAGGCCTGCACATTCCACATCCTGATATTGAACTCTGTCAGCATGGTCACACCTTTGGGTGTTGAACTCTGACCGTAAAGCATCCTGCATAACTACAGGTTGTACTGGCAGAGACAGAATGTGAATGATGCTTTGCCCTTTTCAAGAGCAAGGGCAGGAACCCAGAAGGCTTTGTTTACTGTTCAAACCAGCTGGTGGTTATGTGCCACAGTATTAAAAGGAGTCAGCTTTTCAGGCTCTTACCTCCTTCACACTTGATAAATGATGAGACACACACTGATCCACAGGGTCTCTGATTATTTTTAACCGTTCTTTATTCACAAAAGGCTTAAGGGCTTTGTCGAACATTGAGGGCGTGCTGAGGACAACAAAGGCCAGTGTGTCATCCGGGTAGGAGAGATGGAAGGCTGGCTGGAGAACTGCATTGTACCATCCAACCTTTAGCAAAGAAAAGCAAATCTCCATTAAAACAGGGACACCACTCTTTTGCAAGTGGATATGCAAAAATTTTTAAAAAGAAAAAAAAAGCCACTTTAATTTGCAACCCAGATATGCAGCCGGCCCTGGGCTGTCCCTTCACACCGAGTGCTTCTGCATACTGGGATTTGGTTTCTGGAAGCTGTACCTTGATGTGAAGGATCTACTGCATCCAGCTCATGACTGCCCTTTCTATCCAGCTCTGCTCAGAAACCATAGGTGGAGCAACTGAGCAACCATTCTCTCCATGGTTAATCAGATGCTTTGGTTTAGATAACTTCTACAGCTGTTTTCTCCCTTACTTGGATCCCAACTTGGACACATTTCCTACTGCTTGTCCAGCTTCTTAGCCTGTCTGTGACCATCAGCTCAGCCATCTGTTTGAACAGGACTCACTTTCACAGCACACACCCACTGTGCCAGCAGAAGCAGATTCATCCTGAATTCAAATCCGGCATGCACACATCCCTGCCTGTAGGAAAAATCTCACAGAACCTCTATCCCACAAAAGCAGTCCTCTCTGAATAGCTGATCCCCAAAAGACCTCAAAGGGCTTTTAACAGCAGGAGACCTCGTAGGAAATAAAGCACAGGGCTACAGTTTATAATCAGCAAAAGAGCTGAAGCTTCCAAAGTCCTTTTCTGCTTAAAGCCAATGAACTGTAGTGAGATGGTATCAGTTGCAATTAGCTGTGTCCACTATAGGAGGGGCACTGCGTATTTCTTCACCAGGAAGCATTTACGTGTGGAAGGAAAGGCAGTGAAGCTCCCAGCAGTGCCAGCATCCCCCAGCACACCAGCTGTGCACACACTGTGACACAGAGCATCTGGAAATTTCTTTGCGGGCCTGGATTTAGCGCAGCCCACAACGAGGGGTCAGGCCAGGAGGAGGTGGCAGGAGGATGTGAGAGGACAGGGCTCAGGGCAGCGGCTGCCTCACAGCACCATCTATTTGTGGGTTACAGTGCCTGCTCCCTTGGGATACCACAAAGACCAGGTCTGACATTCAGTGACGTGGCTGTGGTATGAAGCCCTAAGCTGCAGGACACTGCTCACCTCTGCGTGTCAGTGGTGTGAATTTGAAAGGGACATTAGAGGTGACGCGAGCAGCCAGTCCTGCACATACATAAACACGAATGCAAACTCAGTTCACTATACAGATGCATTTTCACATCGGCCTCAGTGCTGACTCAGTTCTGTGGCTCTTGTTCAAGAAGCTGAATTCAGATGCTAAAGGAATCGCAGAGATGTGAATCCAAGGTTTGCTCATTTCCCAGTTCACACCACTGACTGCACCAGGGCAAAGCTTGTGACAGTTACACCTAGAAAGAGATACAGTGCTGTAAGCCCAGCACGGAGCTCAGCACACGGGCAGTGCAAGAGGCAGACAGCGATACGGTGCACACACGGATCTGCATTCACGAACCCACGCAGCAGTCGGCACTTACACAGCGGTACGGTTCTGTACTTAGATTAAATTTTAAACCTGCTCGGAGGACTTTAACCCCGTCGGTTTGGAAGCACTCTCGTGCCCTCCCCCGGCAGCACAGGGCCAGCAAGGAGGCACCGAGCTGCTCCGCTCCGCGGGGTCACGACACGGGCTCCCATCCCCGCACCGTGCCGGCACTGCCGCCTGCTGTCGGCCGGGAGGAGCGCGGCAGCTGCCGGCTGACCTTCACCGGGGGCGGCCGCCCGCACGTCCCCGCGCCCCGGACTCCCTCCCGACCTCGCCAAGCACCCCGCGCCCTGGGCGGCATCTCTCTGCACGACGCCAGCGAGGGTGACGTCACGACGACCGCACGCCTGCGTGACGTCAGTACCTTGAAGGCGTGCACCTCAAAGCCGAGCGGGCCCAGCGCGCCGCGAAGCCGCTCCGCCACGCGCTCCTCCATGGCGCGCGGAGCACCGCGGGAAGGGTAGTTCGGCCCGCCAGCAGCGGGAGGGGCGAAGCCGCGTCTCCTAGGAGACGGCCGCCCCGGGGCACCATGGGAGTTGTAGTGCGCTGCCCGTGGGAGCGCCGCCATTTGCAACCCGTGTGCGCTTTATAGTTCGAGCGGGGAGTCTCATTTCGCTTCCAAAAGGTGCAAGTGTCCTTTGTGGAGCTGTAGGCGCTGCCTGAGGTGGGTTCTGCAGCGGCGCAGACTTTCCCTCTTTGCAGCCCTCACCAATGGCTGTTGCTCTTGGTCTCCGGTGCGCCCACCCGTGCTATGAGGGCTGCTCCACAAGCGATGCCGGCGCGCACCTGGAGGCGGGTGCCGGTGGTACGGCAGCACAGGCTGAACTTCCCGCCCGCGTCCCGTTCCGTGTCGTTGTCGTACAACAGATGGCAGTAGAGGGGCGGTCTGACAGAATGGCGTGGTGCGTCGTTTCTGGTGGAAATGCACAGCTGCTGGTGGAGACTGTGGTGGGAAAAGAGTGTGTTGTAGCTGAGTATTTGCTCTATCAAATAGCATTCTTGTGTTCTTTAGAGCTGTCGTGTTTTCTATGGAAATAAATAGGAGGCATCACTTTCGGAGCAACCTACATATATTGCTCTATATTATAGTATTTCTCTTTCTCCGTAACAAAGCCCTGCCTGGCCGTGTGGGCAGCTGCTCTGTGTTACGCCTTTTTCTCTTTCTATCTGAATCTATGTATCCTCTGCAGCTGCCTGGCTCTCTACCATCATACCCAGCCTGAGATCTGGGCTTCTTACTGTCATCTCCATAGCAGCTTCCCATAACCTTCATCATTAGCTCTAGTGTAGTCTTTTCCTGCTGTTAGTCCTGAGTTCTGCTTCAGATCTGCCAGATCTCTGGGATGGTCTTCAGATATACAGATGTCCTTCATGGGGCTCCCTTATGCTAGAACTCCAGGAGCTGTTTCTTGTAACCGTGCCCTATGTAGGAGGAGGACTGAAGGGTTACATCTATCTTGTTTAGAATTAATTTTTCTTCTTCATGTTTTCCCGTATTTCCAGCTTTCTGGCTGTGTTCTTTCCTGCACTGATTCTCAAGCAGAAGTCTGCTGTGACTCCACGCTGTGCTCTGGGAGAACTGTGGGAGGACAGCATGTGTGCAGCTTGCCTGCAGGCTCTGCATCCATCCCTTGCCTTTGGGAGAGCTGTGGGCGGATTTTGTTTTGTTAGGTTTTGCCTGGCAGCAGAGATGGAAAATCAGATGCATAGTATAGCTTAGCCAGAGCCTTTTTGGGGGTCTTGGTGAAGAGGGCAGTTAGGTGTTTTCAGCACATGTATCAGTGAGGAATAATGTAAATGTCCTGATATAGCAGCTAAAATGGAGTAGGTGATTTTTTGAGTTGTTGCAGAAAGTGGATGATCTTTGCAAAAGGGAGAATTGGAAAAGATTTGATAGAAGAATAGGGAAAGAAGAAAGCTGAAGGTATGAGGATACAGGCTGAAATGAGAGAAAGGCCAACAAATGGACTGTATCTTCTGCACCGAGCAGCACGTTACAGCCCTGGAAGCCTCCAGCTGCAGCAGGATACTTGCACAGCCACATGGGGCATAGCGGATACATCTCTGGGGATTCCAGGGATTCCCAAGTCTGTGCAGCTCCTGGCTTCAAGGGGAATATCTGCCTGGGAGCTGCAGGACTGTGCCACAGCTGGCTGCTTGCTGCTCCCAGCTCCGGCAGCACAGCCGCTGCCTCAGCCAGCTCTCATGGGCCCTGCGCTGGCAAGCTCAGAGGTGCTGAGGTCTGGTCTCTCATCTCAGAGCCATTGTTTGCCAGCTTCCCATATGGTGCCCTTTGTACCTGCCTGAGGAGAGTATTTATCCTGTGGGGCACAGGTAATCTCTGTGGCTGGCGTGGTTCTGTTTTTGCTGATGCTGAAGGTTGTAGATTTGTCAGCCTTGTGAGGCGAGGTGTTCTTTTTAAATTCTGAACTGGAAAAGCTCCACATGGGTACAGCTTGAGTGTGTGTCCTGTCTTGTGCAGGACTCCTGGCTGGGTGCAGGCAAACGTTCAGCCCTGAGACTGGCAGCAAGGAGGTTGAACGGCAGACTAAGAGACATACCCTGAGAGTTAGCACCTTCAGCTAATTCTGTGTGGGTGTTGTGAGCACTTGCTGTTCCCTTCCCGGCTGTCCTTAGAGCTGAGCTGACAAAATCTGAGTTGGCTCACTGGTTCCCCTAACCATCTCACTCCTCCCTCACATGCTCTGCTGGTGGGAACTGAACTTGTGTCGCTGACCTCTCCTAGCTTGGGCCCTGCTCCCCCAGCCCCTACCCCAGGGCCCTGACTGCTCCCTGGAGATAAGAGCAATGTCTGAGCTTCCTTGTTGAAGATCTTTAGGTCTTTCTGACCCTGTTTAATTGTACCCTTCTCTGCCTGACCCCAGCTGCCCTGGGAGAGCTATCAGCTGTCTGAGTGGTCACAGGTCGAGGTAGAGATTCATGTCATTGCCCCCAGAGTTTGCTTTCTCATGCAGCCTCATGTTATGGTAAAAAAGCATCCAGAGAACAAGCATCAGTATTCAGGGAGGAGGGGAAGCAGTGATGTCATTTGGAGGGATTTATGTCACAGGTGTATATATATACATTTTATTTTTAGTAAAACCACAACACACCCATTCATCTCCCTCAGGCTGGGCTGCCATTGCATGGGCAATAGCGTGACTGGGTGTCGTCATGTAGTGTTCACACAAAAGGAGCTTTTATTCTCTGTATTCTCCAGGACAGTAAATAAATATCACCAAGCCACAATGCTGTATTGCCTGTAGCATGAGGGATTTTCCTTCTGCTTTCCTTCCAAAGCTTCTGAAACCTCTTGCTGACCCAGTGAAGGGGCTGTTGCCCTGCATTAGGCAGGAACACAGGGCACAAATCGTGGCAGTTTGGTGACTGAGATGGAGTTAAAGAGTATCTTACTTCCTTGTTTGCTTTTCTGATCTTTCTTGCTCGTGACCATAAGCGTGTGACTGCCTGTCTTTATTAGTAGAGAAGCATTAGTGCACACTGAGCGTGGAGGTCAGTGCAGCTCTATTATTAGGTTTTCTTCGATAAAGGATATTGGATCAATTTGGTGGGATGTTTAATGCAATAACGGAACTTCACTGCAGTTCTCATGGTTAAATATCTCTTCCCTCTTTCTTTCTAGAGGAGCCTAAGGCCTTCCCATGTTATGTCACACTGTCATGCTGTGATTTCCTGGGATGAATTTTTGCTGTCAATACCAGCATGAAATGTGCCCACCCCTCTGCTGTTTCCTGCCCTGGCCTCATGGCACACTGCCTCAGGAGCTTCTGCCGCTGCCGTTGTTGCGCTGTGAATCTGATCAGAGGGCTGAGCTGCTTCTAACCAATGTATCGTTGTTGGTTTTGCTTTGTTTTGTTGTAATGCGTTTCCCAGGGCTGGCCCAACTAAGATAACAGGACTGGTACAATAGAGATAGTGGGGCTAAGTGGGGGGGGAGGTGTTCTGCTGCCAGATGCTTCTTCTGCTGAAAACAGAACATCTGGGATGTGATATTTTAACCTTCTGGTTTAGTGAACTTGTCAGGTGAGGTGTCCTGTTCCTTCCCAACACAGTCTGGCTCCTGCACTGGAAGTGTTTGCCATTGTGACTGTGGCTTGGAGCAGAAATGAGCTGGCCTAGGCTTTGTGTTTTACTCCTGCATGATTTAGTTGGTTGGGGCCACTGGTGTCAAAGACAGATGAAATCTGGTCCTGTACATTTTTCCTGCCAAGGTTTGTGTATCATGGGATTTGCCATCTGCTTTATGCCATTGCTTGTGCTTGTGCAATAAAAAAAATGCAATTAAATGAGAATGGCAGCAGTTTCTCCATATGATAAGAGCTGTCAGAAAAGGTGGGCAGTGGAGACTTAGGTTCAGCAGCTTAATCTTTGAACTGCTGCTTCCTTTTTTTTTTTCTTTTTTTTTTTTTTTTTCAGGGAGAAGCAGGAACTTGCTGAGAGGCAAAGTGGTTTTCTCCATCTTTGGGTGGGAATTCTATCTCAGAATTCAAGTTCAAAGACCTCAGCTCCTGTGGGCTTTCCAGCACTGCAGAGACTGACGTGCTTGAAGGTGAGTGAAGTGCCTGCACTCTCAAGGCTTACGGATGTTTGTCACAATAATGCAAATGGTGGGGTCTACAGAAGCTTTTCATGTCTGCTATTCAGGACATTCCAGAGTTCATACAGATGATTTGACGAAGGCACTTGCTGTGTCCAGTACTACTGCTGAGGGTGAGCATTAGGCACGTAAAGGCATGAAGGCAGCGGGGTTTGGAGTTGCAGACTAGCATTCAGGTCACAGCTAAACCTTTGCTCTGGGCTCTGCCAAGGACGGAGGTAACGTGTGTGCGCCTGTGTCTCCTTTCATCCTCCCCCCATCTAGTGTCAGGGCAATGTAAAGCTGCGTGTGAGGGCCAATTGTGATGCTTATCACTTCCTCCGGCAGCTCCAAGGTACCACTCTTTAATGTGGCTCCATCTTTGTTTTGGTGCTGACATGCAGCCAGTGAGATTAGGAAGGTGGAAATAGCTTGCTTCATAAAGGTTCATCTCTCAGCCTCTTTATCCTTTTGGATTCCTGCCTTGCTTTTAGGATATAAAACCTCCTTGTGTTTTCATTAACGCTCAGCATTAAAGGAAATCGGGAACAAAGGGCTAATGTTCCTTTAAAAGAAAAAATTCATGCCCTACTTTAGTAAGATGCTTAAGATTCTTGTGAATGGAGGCTGTAAGGCATATTAAACTGCCTTGTGTTCTGTTTTCCCGTTTTACTAATCCTGCTGACTCAGACTTCACTAGCAAACCAGCAACAATTAACTGCTTTGTAGCTGCAGTTGTAATCTGACATCTCTAGATGTCAGGTTGTTGTGAGGACAGCACCTAAGGAGCTGCCATGTCATACCAAGGGGTCAGATTTTTTCCTTCTAGCATTTATTCTGAGGCGCGTGCCAGGTATGGACTCATGTGCAGCTCTTTGCCAATCAGATGCTGAAGCACCATCCTTCCTTTAATAGTGCTTCTCTGTCATTGTATCAGTAGAAACCCCGACCAGTATTACAGAAGGAGCACCCTGTAGCTGTGTTGATACATGGACATCTATTTTAGTTTGAACTCACATAGTATTTGGGGATGATATTTGGTATTTCTTTGTTTCAGTAGAAGGTGAATGAGGATGTTTTTGTATTAGAATTTGACAGAGGTTGCAGTCCACACTGAGTCAGCATTTGTTCTTGGGGCACATGGGGTAAGGAGTCTGAGGAAGGCCCATTCCTTGTTCTGGTGCTGTAGGCTGTAGAGATATCTCCATACTGCATCTTGAGCTGGAGGAGTGTGTGCAGGAAAAGAGGCCAGAAATACACTGGAGCAAATGACCTCAGCAGTGACCTGCCTTGCCTGAACTACATCTGTGTGGCCTTTCATATTGATCCGAAAAAGCCTTCTTTAATATAGAGGATGGAGAGAACTGCCTCTTCAGTGGGGAAGGTTGTCTCCTGCACATGGGATAGTGCAGGAACAGATCTGTGGAGTTCCCTTTGATGCCAACTTCTCAGTCAGTATGAAAGGCATGGGAATGTGGCACAGATTGAGGAAAGTGAAGTGGGCACAGCAGAGCTTAGTTAAAACTGGTTAGAAAAGCAGAGGTTGGTGCTGCTAATCTGAGAGCAGCAGATAACGGGTTGGAACCAGAGCACAGACAAGCCTGGGTGCAGAGGCAGCAGCTGCTTCTGTGGCCTACATCTCACTCAGTTACACCAACAGTGGCTTTTGCTTTGAAGCTGTCTGAGATCAGTTAGTCTTCTCTCACCAGGGAACAGCTGCTTCCCAGAGTTCAACTCTGCTTCTTACAGTGGACCTGAGTATGTGAGCAGCTGTTAGCAGGTCGTGGTGAGGATATCAAGGGCAGCTTGGGTGGCTGGAATGTCAGGACAGTTCTGTCACTCGCTGTGGGCACCAGGTAGGGCAGCAGGAGAAAGTGAGCCGTTGTGCCAATGCCTCTCAGCCCCTTGTTAAAAAGGAAACAGGTTTCCTTTCTGCTAGCCAGCCACAAACAGCCTTGTGCCCAACCACCTTCTGCATGAAAGGTTTGAGATCCTTTAAAAAAAAAAAGTGAAAATGATTTTCCATTCCCCAAGGTTATCAACGAGGAAATGGAAGCAATGAGGCCAGTGGCTTGTTCCCCGTGTCCCCACATAAGACCAGAAGGCACAGCCAGCATTCGCAGTTGTCCCTGGTAAAACTCTTCTGAGTCAGAATCAAATGAATCCCCAAGCCCAGCTGAAAGGCATGCTCCACAAACCATGAGCCTTGCCTTGTTCCAAGCAGAGCCTAGAATTCTGCAATTCAGACATAGCAGCAGTTTGTAGGAGTATCCCAAAGAGGGCTGTGACTGCTCGTCGTCCTTCCTGCAGCTCCCAGGAAAGACCAATGTAAAGAAAACCTTTCCATGTCAGTCTGTGGCAACTGGTGTGTCTAATTTCAGAGCAGAAGTACTTCTGAAGGAGAGAGGATTAAAACAGGGGAGGGGAGAAGTTCCCCTGCGGGAGATTGTCAACAGATGTTCCATTATAGTTCAAAGAGCCTTAGCAAAAGGCTTCTGCTGCAGGGATGTATTAATTCTGGGCAGTTCATCACAGGGAGACCTGTTTTATGGTTGGGAGGATACCTGTGGTAACTTACTGTGCTCTTTCTTTATTTGAACTGTGGGTGGGGGATTGGGCCTACCTGTAAACAGAGAAGGAGCTGAACAGTAGGAACAGAAACACGCTTATTTTCTTGCAGCTGTGACCACTGCTCGTCTGATCAAGATCATGCTGGTTTTGTGGTTCAGGGAGTTATTTGGCTGATGGGTCTTTCAAAAGAAAAATAATTGCAGAGGAACTGAGGCTAACCATTGTTGAACTGCTGGTGCATGAGGAGCAGACCTGGGCTAAGGATGTCTTTCAAGTGTATTTATTAGGCAGGAAGTAGGAATAAGCACGCGGAAGGCTGTGCAGGCTGCCTGCAGATCAGTGCATTGATCACTTTGTCTTCAAAACGCACATATCTGTCAAGTTTGACACCGTCTGGCATCCTGTGTTTCCCTTGTGTTAATGATTGCTTACAAAAGCTTATTAATGAGAGATCTGCTGTGGCAGAGGATGTCGTCTGCAAGCTGTGTATCCCCAGCCACAATGGAAATGTCCCATTCTGGCTGCTGCTGCTGCTCTGCATTCTGACACTGTCCTCAAGCTGTGCTTTGGGGAAGAGTTGGTTTTCTCAGATCTGTGAGGAAACAGCATTTGTGCATGGAAGTATAACCATTCAAATACGGTTGTATGGGGAAGCTTGAAGACTTTGATCATCTTACAGAGTTCTGGAGAATTACCAACAAAACAAAAAAACCCACAGTTTAGGAAGCCTAATATTGACAGGAACTCTCATGTTAGTAGTCATGGTCTTCCAGCTTTGCTTACTGCTTGGTGACAAATGAGCAGGACCATATATTTGGCTGTTTCATGATCAGGAACAGTATGATTTCTTTTGGCTTTGTGGGGAGTGGAAGGGAGGACTGTAGAGCTCACTCTGCAGCAAAGCAGAGCAGCAGTTGGATGGGAACATTTCCGGCAGGGGTTCAGTAGGCACACTTATTAAAACTCATCTCTCTTCCCCCATGAGAAATCTGCATTTTTACTGAATTTAGTTATAGAAATTGAATATAAATAACTCCTGCTTCCTTCCTCAGTATTTGGATTAGGCAGTAGGCATTTTCTGTTCTCCCCTGAAATACAAGGAGAATGCTGCTTGGCCATGGGCTGAAAGCTTCCCAGGTTGTGCATCATTTCATAGCCTTCATTACTGCAGTGTACTGCTGTGCCTCCCTGCCTTGCTGCTGCACTCCTGCTTCGAGTCAATGCAACACTTGCACTCTGCTCTAAGGGGTGGTAAGAACAGGGCTGTTATCCACCCTTCCAACCACGAACCAGGGGAGGGAAGGAGAGAAGGGCAGAGAGAAGAAGCCCATGGAACGGGTCTGTGGTCCATCTCCAAACCTGGCAGCCTCACCTCAGCTGTAAATCTGTATTCCTTTCAATTTGCTTGTCAGTTTGTACTACAGAAAGAAGCAAGGCAGATCACAGAATCGTTAAGGTTGGTAAAGTTGGAAAGACCACTAAGACCATCTAGTCCAACTGGTGCTAATGCTACTAGGCTTGGATTAGACTGGCTCTGAGGACATTTGTGTAAATAGAGGGTTACAGTTGACAATAGATGGCAATAAAGACAGCTTCAATTGGAAACAAAGGAGAGTCTGAAGGTACATTAGATTAACGTGGCTAAGACAGATTTCATCTAATTCAACCATAGCAAAATACGAGGATGCGGGGCACGCCTTTGGAATTTGTAACTTTATTGCGGAAAAAAAAATCCACTATTAACATATCTTACAAAGAGAGTTGCACTTTGGTGTCGGGCGAGTTTCCTCCCTCACCCCTTTCCCCTGGACAGCAAATGGGAACCCAGAACAGCCAGCCCCTGCCCTTTTTGTTTGGTCCAGAGATGGTGTAGGCTGGCAGAGCTTGAAAACCAGTTCCAGCCAGGATGGAGTTTCTTTTTCCACCACGAACTTGCCTCCCTTTGTGCCAAAAAACCAGTAGCACCCTGCCCTGCGGCGGGGGAACAAGCCTGTAGCTAAGGAGATTGCTCTGTGCAGACAATGCTTGATACAAAAGCTTTGGAGTTGTGACAATTGCCCTTCAGTTTTCATGCAATAGGAGGAGAGAACCAACCGTCCTTCCCTCTTGTACTGGGCACCCTTACAATAAACAGACGCAAGGCCAAAGCCAACAGCTGAACCCGAACTGCACGGCAGCCACTTGTCAGCCCTTCGCTAGGAGGAACTGCTGCCTTACTTGGTTCATCCATTTGACCACTTCTGCTCCATCTTTGGGCTTTGTAAATCATTTCAAGGGGAATTTCCCCTTTCCCTGCTGAAAAGAATAGTAACAGCACTGGAAAAAAGAGAGATACTTTTGGTAGTGAGTCTTGTTATGCATTGTCTGTGGGCTCTGTGAGCACTGCTACTGAAGAAGGAGAAACAGAGGCTTCTAGGAGCAGTGTGGGAGATAACTGTATGTAATTTCTAGCCCTTGCTGTGTCCTGCGGGAGCAACTGAGTCAGAAACCCAGTGCTCTTGAGAAGGCACATGCCTCTCTTTACCTGCAATCAAATGTGAATTAGAAAACAGGAGCCAGTATTCATGACATGAAGACTTCCATGCCACGCACTAACTGCTCTGTCTGAAGGAAAGGCACCTGAAAACCCTCAGACTTGCACTCAGAGGATCTGGTCTGTGGGTTTCCTTGCAGGATCTTAAAGCCTTGCAGTTTACACCAGTGATATTTTGAGGCAAAAGTGCAGAATCTAATCAGCCTAACACCTAGAAAGGGAAGGGAGGAAGGCACTACAACCAGGTTCTGTCCTCAGAACAGGACACTAACTGGCTCAAAGGCCAACGTTACAAAGGAGCTTTGACCTTGTGCTGGGAGGAGGGACAGTGCAGTATTAGTTTTATATAACAGCTTTCAGAAACCAGATCCCAGCAGCAAAATGGGAGGTATCTGAAGAAAGATGTGTAAATCCTGACAGAAATGTGGACTAAAGCATTTTTAAAGCCTGGGCAATAGCTTACACTGAAAGCAGCAAGTATGGCAGACCCAGTTTTCTAATTGTGGTGAGACTAAGTTAGTGTGTCTGGTTGGCAATTGAGTGAGTTCCGACAAGCCCTGTTGAGCTAAAATCATGCCAGTGTCCTTCCAGCAATTTCTAAGCAGTACTTCTTGAGTAGTCACATAACTGTTTTCCCTTAACGAGGAAAGGTGTACATGTAGGAAGGAAGCAGGGCAGTCTCTCATCATCCCAGGAGGTGTTTCAGGTTAGGCAGTGCCAAGCCCAGGACTAAAGCTGAAACAGAAACAGTAACAACAAAAAAGTGCAAGGGAAAAAAACCAGAACTTAAAAAAAAACAACCAAGAGAACAAGAGGGAGCATAAGAGAACAAATCTCCACATCCTTGGCTCCCTCAGCAAACAGCAGTCTCCTGTGCTGACTCCACCAGTGTAACAGCTTTTGCATGGCTCACTCGTCCGTCCCCTCTGAAAGCAGCAGCTGTCAAGATGGACAGAAGAGCTCCATGCAGAACACGACGGTAAAGGTTGTCTTTGCTAACTGGTCACCATGCTAAAAGGAGGAGGCACCTCTTTGGGATATCTTTTCTAGAAGAGCCCGGAGGAATAAGCCAGACCTGGGCTCTGATTTCCAGCATAAAAATTTCAAAACTGAACTATTTAAAATATCTAAAAACCAAAAGCCGTCTGAAAACAATCTTTCAGTTGTGTGCAAGTCAGAGCCCCCTCATTTGTCAGCAGATTGTCTGGGACCAAGGCCTCAAGGCTTTCTCCTCTGGGAAGTTCAGCCCACCAAGCAGAGGCAGCCTGGCTGCCTAATAGCTGTAGAGTGAGAGGGGGGTGTCCTCCATCATGTCATCCTAGAAGCAGAAAAGAGTATTTTAATTTTATCTCATTTTAATGGGACGCCTGCATAATGAACAGCCCCAGCCTCACCATCCCCACTGTCACAGCGTGACCATTTGCCCAACCATCAACATCACTTCTTTGCATTGCATCTTTGGACACTCGCTCTCCTGTCCTGCTGTGTGTTTTGAAGAGAAGAGTTGTGTGCATGGCTGTGGAGAACACCACTCAGGTTGTGACAACATCCACATGCTTGCAGTTAGCTGCAGGAGGGCATCAGTGCACCTCTGCAGATTGCTGCCTCCCCACCTCTGAGCCCTTCGTATCTTTTTATATCACCGAAGGGTCAAATGCAGACAGACAGACAACCTCCCCTGGAACAGAGCATTAAATTTGCTTTGTCACAGTCACAAAGCAAATACATTGGAATCCAAGAGAACAGATTAGCAAGGTGGTGTTTGAGGGAAAATTTGGATGGCACTCCCCTCTTTCTCTCTCTTTAACCTCTTAGTGTCCCTTGCAGAATGAGGGGAAGGCAGAGAGCTTTAGTGGCCATCCATGAGACTTGCCATCTCAGTGCAAACCCTGGATGGATGGAGAGAGACCTAAGAGGGAGCAGGATTTGTGACTGGCATCCTTCTTCTACAAATACCCCAAACATGGCTAATTCAGTAGAAAGAGAATTGCCAGGCAGCTGAAAACCAGGAGCAAGGCAGTGCTGAGGCATCGCTCACCATGGGCAGGTCCTGCAGGCGTCGGAACTCCATGCGGCTGTTGTGCTGGCGGTATCTCAGGAAGCCCACCAAGCCCAGGATGCCCACCATGACAACGAAGACAGAGATCACTGCGATTACCAAGGGGTCAGCCCTCACTGCAGGAGAACTCGGGAGCTCTGCAAAGGAATGGGGCCAGGTCTTCACAGTTGTTCTGCTCAGTACAACTAAGAGGAAATTTGAGGTACCCCCAACCCTTCGCAGTGTTTTGCAAGAGCACGGACAAGTGCAGAGCATTTACCTGGATTTTCATCATCACCAACATCCAACACAGAAGCTTTCTCATGCACGGGCTCCAATTGCTGCCCCACTGGAGATGTGCTGGTTGGGATGGCGGCTGTGCTGGCAGCAGCAGAGCTGGTCACAGGAGGTCTCATCATAACAGTACTGGAGGTGCTGGCAGGGGATGTGCTCCCTACAGTGGAAATGGGAGCAGAGGGCTCCGCCTCTGTGGCCACTGCAGGGCTCGTTCCTGGCCTGGTTTCAGCTCTTGCTGCTGTGGGCATGGTGGTCTGCCCATCAGTCGGCTCCAGCTGAGATCTGTTGATTGTTGCTGCATAATAGGGACAAACAATTATTTAAAAGGATAAAGTGCAAGTGCATTGTGCTGTAGGACTGGATAAGATGGAAGCAATGTTGTAAAGAAGACTTTGGGGGACTATAAGAATAGCAGCTTACTGACAACACTTTGGCTAGCAAGAGTACTATAGCACAGGCACAGCTGAGACACACTGTAGGGCACGGTGCTAAAAAGCCCACTTATTTTTCATATGTGGCCTGCACACATGAATCAACGTCTAAGCAAGCAGGCGACAGAATTAATGCCAGGACTAACGGGATTTGCAGGGAGGATGCTGAACTAAGAGCACCTCTGCAGCTCACTCCCACTGAAAGGGATATTTCTACTTCCCCCCATCTCTGGTTCCCACAAGAGTTTGTGGGTGCAGAGCCATTCAGCACCCGAAGACCCCAGGTTGTGCAGTCATGAAAGGCAGAACCTCACCGGGCACGCTGTTCGGAGGAGGTGTTGGGGTGGCACTGCTGGCATCGTCCATTTCTTCAGTTGCACTGAAGGGCTCTGAGACTTTGTGGTCAGACGGGTTTTTTTCCAGAGTACTCACTGTTGAGGCAGGGGAGGGGATTTCAGTGCTGTTAGCTGACAAGCTCATGTTGTGGTGCTCACGTTGTATGACTGTGATGCCTGTGGGGCTGGCAGCCGTGGAAGCCTGCAGTCTCTCTGTCTTGGTGCCAACCACAGGGGTGGCAGAGATGAAGACATCCTCCACCTCTGTAGAGTGAACTCCAGTGGCATTGAGTGCTGCAGCAGTCACGTTTATCTCCAAACTTGTCTCTGGAACAGCAGTAGTGTCTGGGCTGAGGTCAGAGGCTTCCCTGAGCTGATGAGAGGTTGGCACGGTGTTAAGAAGAGGTGACAGCACCGCAGTCTCTGTTGTCTTCTGTCCCTCTCCTACAGAAGAGAGTTTTGAAGTGCTGAGAAATGTTTCAGAAATCCCACACTGGGAGATGAAACAGCAAGACAGGCCAGGAGCTGAATCTACCCAGCCTGCTGACTCCAAACCCAGCACAAGTTCACACTTGGGGGAAAAGTTCAAATAACTTCTCTGCTATCTTGGCAGGGACCTGCTATGGGGAGCCTCCTCCTTCTCTGTCATAGAACCACAGCGTGGTTGGGTTGGAAGGGACCTTACAGCCACCTCAGCCCCAACCTCTACCATGGGTTGGGTGCTCCCACCAGCTCAGGCTGCCCAGGCCCCATCCAACCTGGCCTTGGGCACCTCCAGGGATGGGGCACCCACAGCTCTCTGGGCAGCTGTGCCAGGGCCTCACCATCCTCTGAGAAAATAATTTCCCCATACCACCTAAGCTAAATCATTATCTGCCCTGGCCAGAGGAATTGTAACTAATGTGAGCCAAGCTGTACAGAAGCTGGTGGTATACTTTGGCAGCTGCCTTCATGAGCTATTTATGAGCACATCATCACCATCAAGTGTGACTGGAGGAATGGAGAGAGCCACTCCGCCTCCCACCGGAGCAGGCAGGGCTGTGAGCAGGTCTCCCTCCTTGGATGCACTCAGCAGTGTGACAGCACACAGGAGGGAAGCTGCAAAGCCCTCACACTGCCGACTGACAGACATGGATTCCATTTGGGTGTTTGTAGGGTGTAAACAGAAAAACAGAGAAATGTTGCCACACCAGGTTGGACTCTCACGAGCATTTGGAAACATGGCATGGTCAATATTTTTGCTATTTGTATCCCAAGTTTCTATCTACGCCACAGAGACATGACAGCTAACCACAGAAGAAAATAAAAGTACTGAAGAAAATCAATCTTTGTGCCTGTTCTGTCCATAGTGGAGAAGCACCCGAGGTGAGTGCCTTAGCCAAGAAACATTCACCCATCGGCAAAGCAGCTCATTCTGGTACAAAGGCTTTGATGAAAAACTCAGCAGTTTTGGAATGGACACAGTTATCAGAGCTCTTCTCCAGCTCCAGCACTTACTAAGGCCTAAAAAAAGACACAATACATCTCTCTCCAGAGCCCTTTGCAGTACCCCAACCAGCTGCAGGATTCCAAACCTCGGAGCTGAGTGACAGAGGCATGATTCCCTATCCCAGGGCCCCAGTCCCATGAGAGCACAAGCAGCTCAGCCCTTAAAGACCAAAAGTTTAGCATTTCTCCCTTCAGTGTGTCCAGGACCTGGCTGGCTGTGGCCAGGACGTGCTATGCAATGTGCTGCCAACCCCACAGCTCCAGAGCCCATGCTGGGCAGTGCCCAGGATCTGAGCTGGGCAGAGGTGGGTGCTCCGTAAATATGCCGCTACCTGCCCCTATGCAGCAATGCACACAGAGCCACGCTGTTGTTGCAGGATAAACAGGAAAGGCGGTGGCCAGGTGCCCGGCCAGCAGCAAGCCTGCTGATGTGCTGCTCTGAATAGCTGGCCTGTGCTGGGGCTGCCTCCCATGGGCTGGTAAGCTGTAACTGGGGTAACGCAGGGAGAAGATTTGGGAGAAGATGTGTGGCACGAAGGGCTGAACAGCACTGAAATGCTTGTGCCACTTTTTTTGGCTAGGAACAGAAAACCAGAGGGAAACAGAGTGAGCCCTGCAGAGGAGCTAGCATCCCTGCCAGGAGGTGCTGTGGGGCAGGGAGGTTTGTGGGGAGAAGCAGCTCCCCTCACTCCACTAGCACTGGTAGAGATGTTAAAACTGGCAAGTATGGACAGGTTGGGCACCGGAACTCACTAAGGTGCCTTGAGCACTGCAGTAGATGGCACCTGATTAGCGTGTCACTGAGCCCACCATCCCAGCTCAGGAAACAGAGGAGAGCCGGCAATGAGGCCGAGCTCACACAAAACCTCCAGCCATTAGGAGGTGATGGTGAGAAGATGGAGAAAGAGACAAGACACACAGGATGGACAAAGAGATGAAGGACAGTGAGTAAAAACCCCGATCACTCTAAGGCAGACAGACAAAAGATCACCATCACTGCGTGCCCCCTCCCAGGAGTGAGGGCACACCCAAAGCCACCAGCCCGGCCTTGTGGAGCACCAGGGAAGCACCTTTATGCGCTCTGGTGTCAGCTCTGGATGCTAAAGAGCACAAGCACCAATGGGTTTTCCTTCAGCTTTAAAATAAAAATGCCTCTCCACAGTTCGCATTGAGATGTGTTCTGCTGCTGCTTTGATTCCCACCGTTTTGTAGTGACAGTGGGCACCAGCTGCAGCCCGCACCCACCCAGTTTGGTGCAAGCCCTGCAAAGCAGCGGGGCAGAAGCCGGCCCTGCTTCTTCGGTACCCAGCAGCTCTGAAAATCACGCCCTCCAGCCCAGATGCTGCTGCTCCATCACTGAGCAATGAATGACTTCAGCTACTTATCAGCTACTTGCAGAGGTGCAGGTCGGAGCTCGTCACTCTGGCATCCTCCTGGAGCAGCTCTGCTTCCTGCACCAGGTGCCAGGGAGGCTGTGGCTGCACTGCCTGAGGCATCATCCTCTCCATCTCCTGCAGACAGGAGGGAACCAGGCCCCTCTGCCTCAGGTAGGAAAGGAAGGAAAGGACTCAGAGAGGATGTTTCACCTTCCAAGGCACAACAGTGGTCACCCTTGGATCATAACAAAGCAGCAACAGCCATGGTGCGAGTGAAGGAGCCAGGCCAGCTGCCAACTGGCTGGGAAGCAACGATCTCAGAGCACGCCAGGGCAGGGCAGCAGGGTGTGCGGCTCCCAGCAGACATCTCTGACTGCAGTGACCTCTGTCTGGGAAACAGGAGGGGAAGGAAGTCAGCAGCCTTTGGGAAGAAGGGATGCGGCTGTCTGAGAAGCCCCTGCATTGGATGAGAGAGGGATACGCTCCCACTTGTGGGGCAGGGGAGGCTCCAGGCATTGCTGATGGATCCCCACACATCAGCCTGTGCTCCCACCAGCTCTGGAGCAGACGTGGTATAAATATGCCAGAGTGAAGGAAGCCAGCTCTGCAGGAGACAGGGCTGTTCCTACTGTGTTCTCCCTGCCCAGGCTGCAGGGCTGGGGCCAAGCAAGGGGCTACGGAAGGTCTGCATGTGGATGTACAGTGTCCTCTGCACCCTCCTTCATATCTCAGCCAGAAACAGTGGCTCCTCAGGAGCCAACACAAATCTGACCCCAATTCACCACCATTTCCAAAATCCCTTTTGTAGTAAGCCTGGGGTGAGAGGCACTAGAGCCACATGCTCTAAAAGGGAAGGCAGTGGCAGCCTGGCTAAGGGCTGGAAGAGAGCAGAGCGTGGGGTGCAGCCTGCAGCCACTGCTGCAAGAGCCTCACAGGGCCCTCCAGAAGAGCTGAGCACAAAGAAGAGAAAGGATCCACCCACAATTTTGCAAGGTGCTGTAGGATCAGGGATCCCTGGTGCCTCCAATGGCTCCCACACAGGACATCACCGCCTGCACTCCCTGCAACCAGCTGCCTGAACAGAGCACATCCAGCTGCACCTCCCCAAGTGCTATTTTTGTGCACTAACTGAATTCAGTTCCCACTGAAGTGTAACAACTCACTAACAATACAGCAAAATGCAAAATTAATGCAATGATTAAAAAGTAACCTTGCATCTCAGCAATTACATCCTCTTCCTTAGCAAAGTACCCCATTAGGTGTAGAAATTATCTTTTGTTGCCAGTTATTATATTTTGATGGTTACCAACCAAGGGCAATTAAAAAAACCTCTTCAAGGAAAGAGAGCTAAAGTATAAGTGCAAACAAAGCCAGACAGTGGGATTTAAACCCAAGGCTCTCCATTTCATTGAGAAGCAGAGCTGGAATAGCTGCTGATCAGACAGCAGCCAGCCCTGACCTTTACACTGTAACTCAGAGACCAGAATTATAGGACCTGAGCAGCAGAGGCGCAGGTCTACCTTTCAGGTAGGGCAACAGGGACACCATAATGCAAACTCCCAACTGCTTTGGGATCCTCGTCCCTGGTCGATACCTTGTGAGACCTCAATGGAGGTGGGAAGCCACAAGGTTGTGTTTGCGGCAGGCTGCAGCACTTTCCCTACCAGGGCTGATGCCAGGATTGTCTCCATGCCCATCCTGGCAGACAGGGGCTGAACAGGCTCTATCTGCTGCTAGGGGTCCAGGTATGAGCAGTGAACCAGGGGAGTTGAAGCATAGGTGTCAAGTGCCCAGCACGGCTCTGGGAACCAGCCAGGCACGCTGCAAAGGGCTGTGGTAAGATACAGGAATAGAAAGGTCTCCTGACCCAGGAGCTCCTTCCAGCACAGCGGGGCAGGAGGCCTCGAGCTGAGCACGGGACGGGGCTCCGATTAGATACGGGGTGCTGAGCGAGTGCAGCGCTGGCAAAGGACAGCCCAGCACCCAACCTGCCCAGGCAGGCAGCGGGACACCTCCCCAGGGTGGTGCAGATGCCGGGCCTCAGGTGTGAGCCCCCGGAAAGCAAAATGGGGGGAGGGGAGGGGGGCAGGAAAATGTCAGTGCCACCATCTTGTTTGGTAGAGCTGCGTTTGGGATGGGTGGCAGAGAGGGAGTTGTGAGCAGAAAGGAGCAGCCCTGGAAACAGTGCTGTGAATGCCAAGCATGGGCTCTTCATGCCAAGAGAAGCCAAAGAACAGCACAGACACGCTTGGGGCGGGTGGTGGTGCTGGGAGGTGTTGGGATGTGGGGTAGCAGCCATCTGCGGGACCCAGCAGCCCAGGGGTGCACGCACCGTGCCAGGATGGGGAGAAAGGCGTGAAGCCATGCTACAGGTCTGCATGGAGCTCCTCCTCTGCTCCCCCATTCAGAAAGGGGGGCTTACCCCAGGTTCCCCAGACAGGGCAGCCCGGGCTGTCTGCATGGCCACTACCACTTCCCCAGCCTGCCTGGCAGGGAGGTGCCAATGCTCCTATGCTGTTCACTTTGTGCCTCGGTTGAGGACTGAGCTGTGATGAAGGCACCTCTGCCCAGACACTGCCTGGACATTTGGGGGCACACATCCTCAGAGCCTTGTCCAGGTCTGTGTGTAACCCCAGTAACCATCACAGCAGGAGGAGATCTGGAATCAGCCAGCCCCGGCCATGATTACCACAGGAGCCACAGCTGCAGGGGAGGAAGCACTCATGTCATTAGGAGAAAATTAATTAGCCAGTTGCCTTAACAGCAGCCCCATGTCAGCAGGGGACCCAGGCAGTGTTGGCGTGAGCTGGGGGAACCTAGGCACCAGGAATCCTACCCTGCTCCAGGACCTTCCTGTCCATGGGTACCAACTGTGCCTGTCTTTTGTGCCTGCCTCTCTCCCCACAGCATGGAGGAACGTAGCCAGAGGAGGTGAGTGCTGCAGCCCTGCACTGTTGGTGTCCTGGTGGAGGTGGGGGGGCACCACCTCAGGTTGAGGACCAAGCTGTGGCTCAGTGCTGGGAGCTGGAGCCAGCCAGGCTGGGGCTGCCTACTTCCCTCCCTCTAGTAAAAAGTGGTAAACCCATTGTTAGATCTGTGGGCATGCAGATGGGGTTCATATGCTGATGCTGCTCCCTACCCTGAGCTGTCTCCTCTGCTTGCTCAGTACAGGAGAGGGGAGGCAGTGCAGCGCCCAGCCCAAGATTACCCTGGGATTTTATTTTTAAGACTGATGGTGCTGGAGGAAGTGGATTTCTGTGGGCTGAAGAAGTGAAGAAAGGCTACATTGAGAGCTGGGGCGGGCAGAGTGCGGGGGATGCAGTGGTGTTTGGCCCCGCAACAAACATAGAGCGGGGCCAATGAGGACCAGCACCAGGCGCAGGGCAGAGACACATCTGTGGGGCTGGGATGAGCCCAGTTCCAGGCAGTTTTGGCTTTGGGGCCAGGTGCTGGGGGACCCCTTCCAACTCTGCTGAGCTGGTGGGGTTCTCTGGTGTTTCGCCATGTGGCTTTTCTTTATTGGTGGCAGCTCTCCCGTGCCGTCTATTTCACAAAATCTTTTCTCTCTCAACTGGGTCTGGGGTGAGGTAGCGGATCCAAGAGCTGTGAGAGCCAAACTGTATGGGTGCCATTTCCTGGGGCCACAAAGGGATGCCGGGACTGGGGCACTGAGCACGAGGCAACACAGGAGGAGTCGAGCACAAATTTAGTTCGTCCAAATCCCTGCGTCTGAGATACGGCAGCCAGGGGCTCTCAGGAGCCCCCTGAAGGCAGCTCCCTGGGTACCCCGACGTGCTCGGAGCCGTGAGATGGGGTGAGCGTGGAGCAGAACGGCTCTCAGCTGCTGGGAACCCCGCAGCCACACACTGCAGCCGCATTGCCGGCAGCCAGGAGCCTTCTGTTATGTGCGTTCCTCACATAACAGGTGGGTCTGGGGCCACTTCCCCGCGCTCAACCTTAGCCCCACGCTAAACGCCATCCGGGGCTCAGAGCCACAGCCCCGCGGGCAGCACCGAAGGGTTCGTGCTACAGCCCTACGGATGGTTGCCAGAGACAAAGTTGGGTTCACGCCTTCGCCCCCAGCGCTGCTCTCGCCGTGCTGTGACCCCCTCCCCCCGTTCCCCAGGGGGCTGGCTGGGAGCTCTTTGCTTTATTCTGTTTCTTGTTTTCCCGGCAGCCGAGAAGAGGAGCACGCCCGCTTCCCGCCGAGCCCCACGCTTTGTCGCTGCCCCGCTTACCGGGACCGCCGGCGGTGCCCCCAACCCCAGCTCGGGGCGCGCTCCCACCGCGTGGCCGCCGGCACGGGCCCACGTGGAGCCGCGGAGCTCCGGCCCGGGAGCGGCCGCCGGGACGCGGGGCTGCCGCTTTGTCCCGCCGCTTTGTCCCGCAGCATCCCCGCAGCGCGCGGTGCTCTGCCCAACTTTCGGGGCCCGCGGTTCCCATCTCCGGTTAAAGAGCTGCTCCAGCTCCGGTGCCGCGAAAGCGGCGGGATCCCCCACCCCTCCCGGCTCATCGCGGTACCTGGCAGGGCGCAGAGCAGGCAGCAGGCGGCGGCGAGGCGGAGCAGGGCGCGCCGCGTCCCCTCCATGCTGGGCCGATCCGCGCTGCCTCCGCCGGCGGCACCGGGGCGGGACTGGGGCGGGGCGGGCGGCACGTGGGGGCGGCCCCGGGCACGGACGCGCGGGGCGGGAGCCGCCGCCACTCCCAGCGCCCCCGGCCCGTCCGGTCCCCGCTCAGCCTCCGGCACCCGTGGTGCGGTCCTTCCCTGCCCCGAGCATCCCCGGTCCTGGTACCCCCGGCACGGTCCGTCAGCATCTCCCGGGCCGGTCCCGCGTCGCTTCTGGCGCGCCCAGAACTACGCTTCCGCCCCACAGAGGGATGGGGGTGACACAAAGTGGCATCCCGCTGTAGCCCTGCGCTGCTTTGGAATGCCCTCAGCTGTGGGCAAGGCTGGGAGCGGGGTGCTCCCGTATCCCTACTCTGGGTATTCAGGGTGCTCGGGCTCCGGGAGGCACCCCGGCCTTGTGTCCCTCCTGGGCTCTGGGCAGACCCTTCCAGGCACTGTGAAGGCCTTTCCCCAGATATTTGCTGGGTGAAGGAAATCCCAGCCCGATAGCAAACCCAGATGGCACCAGGTTGTTCCTTCCTTCCTCTGGTGGCATTTCTGAAGAAGCAGCCCCACTGCAAAACTGCCCATGGCCAGTCCCCTACAGCCTGTGCTATTCTCTGGAAGGCCCCAAAATCCCCGTTCAATCCCCTTGGCCCCACTGCTTCCTCTCCAGCCCCAGTGCCCTGTGTGCAGCTGCTGTGAGCTCCAACCTGCCCCCACCACTCTTGGTTTGAGGCTCCTCCTGTACAACCCTCTGCCTATGGGAGTTGTGGCTGAGCCCGCCTCGGGCTGGGTCCCTTCCATCCCATGGCACAGAGGAGGAAGGTGGAAATGGGGACTTTATGCACTGAGCGCTTGCTCCTTTTGCACCATCCTCCAGCTTGGGAGTCTCGGTAGCTCTGCCCCCCATCAAGGTCAGGTGGAAGGGAGCAGTGGCTGTGGGACGGTACCCATAAGATCTCATTCTCTTCCTCAGAAACTTGTTTCTAGCCACTTACTGCCACCAAAAGAAGATGTACTGTTTTCTGGCATCCCGTTAAAGAAGTAACTAGGCCTTTGATAGCTTTCCAGTTCATAAGGGGAATTATTTTACATGTCTTTATAGCATTTTGGTACACTGAGAGAAGCTGCAGAGCAGCCTGGCTATGATACTGCCTGGGGTGATGCACAGCAGAAGGGAGCAGATGGGGCACACCTGATCAGCACATGGACCAGACAGATTTGAGCACTGAAGAGAGCAGAGGAGTGGGAACAATTCCTGAAATAAAGTTTCATACTTGGGAAATGCAGCATCGACTTCTGCTTCGCTCAGTGCTTTATTTAGCTCCCATCCCGTGGCTCCTGGCTGGCAGCCAGCACAGGGAGCAGCAGGGAATGGCAATGTTGATTGTTCTAATTTAATAGGAAGAAGCAGGTAATAGAAAAGTGGGTGGAATATAGTGGCAGCAAAGGGCCTGTGAGGACAGGCTTGGTGCTGGAATTGTGTCTCCATGGAGCACTGCTGGTCCTGCAGGGCTTGGCAGCTCCTGTGCCGTGCTACTGGGCAAACCCACGTTTTTGGGATGAATGGTGTTGATCAGCATTGGGCTGGTCATCGGCAGAAGGGATCCTCAGCAGAAAGCAGGCTGGGAGCTAAGTGGAGCAGAAGGGAGAAGCCAAGGTGAGTCATCCTCCTTGTCCAAGCCTGCAGCATTAAAACTGTGTTATATCAAAGGCAAATTAAATCTCACAAGTCAGAGCTGAGAAAAGAGTGTTTGTTGGAGCAGAGGGTGCTGCTGGGTGGCTTGCAGGCGGGTAGAAGGAGATTGGCTCAGCAGCCCCAGATAGGACATCTTTGCTGCTCCTCAATGCAGAGAAAGCTGCATCCATCTATTTTTAATATCAGTGACGCAGGCAGTGAGCCTGGCCTCAAGCTGAGAGCTCGCTGTCTCCCCATGCATCTGTCCTGACTCATCTTCCTCTGCGAGGGCCCTGCGCTGCTCCATGATCCAGCAAAGGAAGAAGAGGGAAGCAAAATGGGTCTAAAAAAAGTAAATTGGAAAGCACAGCTCCAGGGATAGTGAATTGTTTGGGAAGAGGAATGATAAACATCAGGCTTTCACTCGCTCTGAAGCTGGAAAAATTATGGGATTGAGAGAGCTGAGTGAGTCCAGGGGACTGCTGAGGAGAGAACAGCATCCCAGGAATGCTTGTTGAGATCCTAAAGGGTTTGGAGCATGACTGAAAGCCTGCAAGGATCTCACGGCTCTTTATGAAATGTCCACCTATGACAGGGCTGGAAAAAGGACAGTATTGATGTTAGACAAATTCCAGGCAGTCCCACTGAGGTCCCACTCTCTGCTCCACAAAATGACTCAGGACTTCCACTGGTGTAAACTGGAGCAGAGTTTGATCAGAGCTGTTTAACGAGGGTGTTTTTCTTTGGGGGGTTTCCTCACATGAAGTACCTCATGGCCTCAATCTCTGGGATGCCTGTTGTTACAGCAGTGCTGTGAAGTTGATCCACTACCTTCATCCTCCAGAAGAGGATAAAGACCATCCCCTTTTCTAGGCACTGCTTTAATTCCATCCCTGCTGAGGGCAACCCCTGCTCTGCTGCTGCAGAGTAAAACTTGTGTGGCTACATCACAGCATCTTTCTCCTTGGGAAGCAGAAATCTCCAAACTTCTCTGCCTCTGGGGCATTTCCAAAGCCCAGGGAAAAAGAATTCCCCCTCCCATGCTCTCACCCACCTCCTCTGATGTCTGTTTTTATTGCCGCCCCATGAATGGCAATGAAATCCTTGGCTGTGCATTTGCCAAACCGGTTACATTTACAAAGCTGAAGTGATCTGTCTGGGGAAGTGTCGGTGCAAACCACAAACCACAGGAGTGCTTTTGGTGCAGCTGATCCTCGTGTGGGACAGCAGAGGAATATCAGCCCAGCTCCTGGGCTGCAGGACCCCTGCTCAGTGCCAGCGATGGACCCCAAGTCCAAAGCACGCTGTGACATCGGCAGGGCTTTGCCTTTGGTGCACCTCTTTGAGGGGTCTGTTCATACAATGTTCATTTTCCTCTCTCCAGGAAATGGAAACTAAAAAGCCATCCATCTTCTGGAGATTTTAATTCTGTGAATTTGCTGGAGTATTTCTGCCACCTGTAAGGAGGGGCCGGGGGGGGGATGTTCTCACGTGGAGTTTCTGCTGTTGTTGTACACACACGTGTGGCCAACCATGCCTTTCTGTTTTCAGAACTGGATGTTACCAGCAAGACGTCTGCAGGCCACAAGCAGAGTTTGGCTGGAAACGTTGGCACGTTGGCTGGAAAGCAGACAAGGTGAAAGTTGTGATGGCGAATCGAGGCAAGGCGCGTTCGCTTACTTTTGCTCTGGGATTGGCTTCCAAAAGAAGAAGTAATGAAAAGCTACCACCAGGTGTCACCTCGAAGCTAACTAATAGCTTCTAGGCCGGCAGGGTACAGAGATGGAGCCGAGGGACACCGGGGGGCTGGCGAGTGACCGCAGACACCGCGATGCTTCAGAGCGTGCTTCGTAAAATCTTCGACTCCGGGCAGACTGCCGCAAAACGCGCAGCGCCGAAATGTCACAGTAAGACGCAAGTTGTGGAAATTCGGTCTGCCTAACATCGCCGCGCCGAGCGGGGCGTTGGGTGCTGAGGTGCTGGCAGAGCTGAGCGGCTCCGCCTGTTGTGGCACGGAGCGGAACGCGGTGCGTGCGCTCAGCGTTGCTTAATGGCTTCATTACAACAGCTGTGCTGCACCCTGGGCCGTCATTAGAATACAGGCTTGCATGCATACTCGATATTTAGCAATTGGAGGCGTGGGAAAATTGCTGCCAGCAAAGGAAATCCACAAGGAAAATGGAAGGATCCGCCCCGGGACTCCCGATCCTCAAGCTTTGGCAAGGATGGGATCAGCGAATGAAGGAACCCCCACGTGTACTGCGCTGCTCTCTTCTCCGCCCGGAAGCGGGCACCCGGGAGCAAGGAGCAGGCGGCCCGGAGCACGAGGGAAGCGCCGCGGCCAAGCGCCGAAGGCACGGAGCTGGACAGAGCACGGGACCGACCGCACGGCACCGGACACAGCGCCCCGGGAACGGGCCTGCGGCGCCCGCTGACAGCTTCCCGCCCACCGCCGCCAATAAACACACGCGGATTGGCTTTCTTGCCCGTCCGTCAGCACTTGAGCCGCACTGCTATTGACGAACTCTCTTATTTATAACCCGCCTTCGAAGTCTGGCCAATGAGAGCGAGGCGCCCCTAGCAACGCCCCTCTCCCTTCCCTGTCACTGACTCCCGCGATTGTCTTGGGAGTCGTTGTCTCTGCTCCTATTGATCCAGCCTCCTGCCTTTCAAGTGTATCTTGACCAATTAGAAGCCGGTACTCACGTGGATTACCTGCGAGTCCCTCCTCCTGCCTTCCCCTTCTCTATTGGCCAAACGCCACCGTCCATCAAAGCCTTCCCGACGTCGATTGGTTGTTCCAGAAGGCGGCTAGCGGCTGGGCTCCGCCCCTCTCTGTGGGCGGCTCAGCGGCCGTGAGGCTGGCGGCGGGGACGGGCGCGTGAGGAGGAGGCGGAGGAGGCGGAGAGCGAGGGCGGAGCTGTGGCGGTCGCGGGTCCCGCAGCTGGGTTCCGTCCTCACATGGGGCCCCCTCGCTTACCGCAGCGGCTGGGCAGACCCTCACCGAGTCGCTGGGAGACGAATAGGTCGCCATGAGTGCCCGCGCCGCCCGCAGGCCCCGCTTGCGCCGCCGCCGCCGCTGCTACTGCTGCTCAGGTAACGGACGGGGCCGCGCGGGAGGGGCGGGGGGAAGCAGAGTTGAGCTGAGCTGAGCGCCGCGGCGGGCGGGCGGCAGGAGGGATCCCGGTCTCGTGAGGGAGCGGAGTCCGGCAGCACCGGGAAGACGGGCCGCCTGGGTGGCACCGCCTGAAGGCTGCGCTCGGGGCGGGCAGGTGCAGGCGGGAGGCGGGGGGGGCGCGAGGAAACTGCGTTCCCGTCCCACGGTGAGGGACTTGGCGTGCGGGTCGGTGCCCAGGCACGCGGGGATCGCCTGCGAAATGGTTGCCGAGCCGGGAGGTGCGAGCTTGGCTCCGGTTTTGCTATTTTAAGCGCTGCCCTACGTGAATCATTTAATGACAGGCTGGAACGTTCAGGTGTGTGCACGTATGTGTTTGCGTGGTGGCCCTCGGATGAAGGGCGGTGTATACATGTGGGAGATCGCTCCTAATGGTGCGTTTCTTTGAGGGTGAGGACTGCTTTTGCTTTAAGTGCTGAGGGCTTTCCTCTTGCATATTCTGACAGGTACCCCGGCAGTTAGGTGAAAGCTGAAATGTCAGGAGTGCTGCCTGCAGCTTTATTTATGCTTTTGCTTTCTGGTTTGCCCTCTTAAAATTACCGAGTGCTGATATTTACACCAATCTGTGAGCAGTCTTTATGCTTCAGCTGGAAAAAAAAAAAAAACAACAACTTTAAATAGAGGTCAGAGTTCTAGGATATTTTTATTGTGTGCAAAATCAACAGCCTTACAGTTCCATGGACTTAATTAGGCAGTGGAATTTACAACCTCAGATAAGATGTTTTATGAGAAACTCTGATATGCCCAGTGGAACAGTCGTAAACCTTTCTATTTAGTCATCATTTGTGGAAATTACTGTTGCATACCATATCCTGACAGGCCAATAAAAGCGTCATTTTCTGACTTGAGCGGGACTGCACTATGCAGCTGTAGACTCGGCTGTTATTCCACTGTCCATTTCGTTTTGCTTCATGATCAACTGGAGCTGAAGGTAGCTGGGTGTGTGCCTGTACCTGCTGGCAGTGTGTCCTATCCTGGTTTTCATTTTGTTTTATTAACTTCTGTGCTGTTCTGTTAGAGTGAGCAGCTGGTGGGGGGGGGGGGGGGAAGGGGGGGAGAAAGGGGGGCAGAGCAGAAGGTAGGGACAGAGCAATCCTTGCTACAGCACTTAATATATTTGGGACTGCAGAATGAGACGGCTGGTCCAGATGAGATGTTGTAACACCTTCCAATTTTATATATATGCTTTTGCCATTGTGATTCTTTACACAAATGACTTCACAAATTCCTGGAAGAAATGTCGGGTTAAAGGAGGGGTCTGTTCCTGTGCCTGCTGCGGAAGAGTGAAGCTTGTGGTTCCCTTGCATCATAGGTTTCCTTTCTGTATTATTACGCTAGCCAAGAACCTTGCATTTGCACTATGGCAGAGCTTTTTATTTTATCCTTGCACTCTTCTGGGCAAGATCAAAACCAGTCAAAATTGACAATTAATTCCTAGCTGTTTTACTGCTTATTAGTATCCTACCATGTCCATTTGAAGTTGTGCATTTATCAGTAAGTACATCTGATAATCAGCTGCTGTATCCCAGTGGCTCCATCTGTTGTCTGCAGCCAAGTCCTCTTTTTGACTTAGTTAGTAAGCTTCTTTTCATATGGCCCTGTCACTTTTTCTTAAGTTGAACACATTTCTGGTAGTGCCTAGGCCACTTTTATTTTAATGTGATTGTCCCATCAGTTGCACTGGGTACAGTCATAGCTTTTGCAAGCAGCCTGCACATGAGTTGAAATAACTTTGCTTTTGAAACCTGATGTCATTCGCTCCAGGTCTGAGACTAGTCCTGGTACCCAGGGTGCTTGTGATTGTGTAAAGACCACCAGACTGCAGGATCTCCAGCACTGTAACAGCAGCAGAGCTGTTTGCAGTTCTCACTGCAAAGATTCATAAATAAGTTAGTTGAGACCATGTTACTGTTCCATTTGTGCAGCCGGTATCTGACGTAAGTGCAGGACTGGGTGTTTCACAGTAACTTGAGCCCTCGGACACGGACTGGTGTTCCAGCTGTATTTTAATGGTAGATTATAGAATGCTTTTTAAGTATCTGTGGAGATGGTGCTTTTAGGTGGAAAATGTTCAAATACTGACCATCTTGTATGACTATGAAGGGTCAGTCGGGCATGAAACGGAGCCAGCTTACTTTATTTTTCTCCACTCTCAGTCATTGCTGTTCTCTTTCCTTGCCTTTGCTGTAGCAAGTTATCTCGTGGCTGCATTGAAACAACTGCAGGTTGCTTCCTTCCACAGTGAGAACCCCTGGGTGCAACAGAGCTGTCAGCCCTCGGTGTAGAGCTGGTGGAGAGGCTGAGGGGGAGTTCCTTGACTATGGAGGTTTTCCAGCACTGCTGGTACAGGAAGGCTTTGATGCACTTTGTTTTTCTCAGTGCCAGCCTGCTGACACTGGATGACTGGAGCAGCTCCTCAGCATCCTTACTGAGCTCTGCAGAAGCATAGGGAATGCTGCTGTTTGATTTTTGTCATATATTGCCATTTTCCTGCTTTATTGGGTAAACGGGATGTATTGAAGTTATCCATCTAAAGCAGCAGCTGTGCTGAATGTGGTCTACTTGAGTGATGGTTTGACTGTAACGATGTTTCCCGTCTGGCTCATAGTCTGTGTGCACCGTGGCTCGGTGTGGCTGCAGCCAGGCTAGGAAATAAATATGTTTTTGTTTTTTGCACAAGCTCAGTTTTGCATTATATTTGGACCTGAGAAAGCGTTGGCAGTTCCTTACTGTGATCAAGTGTTTTTTGTTTGTCTGGTTTTTTTTGCCTTTTAAACACATGCCAGCCTTTATACCTGCGCTTTGTATGGGTGTTTTTAAACCGACCACCTCAGTCCTGAATCTTGCACCAGGTTAATGGCTCGTCTCTTTTTGGCTTCAAAGTTGGCGGCAGGCACAAAAGAAACGAACTGTTTGTTTCGGCTCGGGCTCTCGCAGAGGTTTGTTTGCATTACAAACCCGTGGCGCAGCTCTGCGGCCGCCGGTCCCGTGGCTGTGTAACCATTCCTGGGCCAGCACGGGTCTCCTCTGAGCAGCATCAGCCCCGCTGTGTGCTGTGTACGTACCTGCTGGAGCTGGGAATTTCTCCCAGCAGGGGAGATACAATTAAAGCAAAATGTTCACAAAATGGAAATAGAAAAGGTTGGGTTTTTCTCTTTCAAGTGTAGTGACTTACCTGAGCAAAGCAGTTTCTGAGTGAGCTGGGCTGAGCATCGCACAGCTGCAGTACTTATAGCTGCCCTGCCTGTGCGTGCTTCCAAACACTGGAGGCCAAGTTACAGCCAGCCCGGTTGCTGCTCCTCTGTTAGAGGAACAGATAAGAGTATGTAGGAACAAAGTTGTGTAACGCTTTCTTCTCTTTACCTATTTAGTGGGATTTCTCATGTTTCCTTTCCAAAGCAATTTTCCCTCTCTGCTCTAGGTTAATGACCTCAAAGTCAATTCAGTCGCTGGAAGATTTGGTTCTTTCTGATCGTTCAAAGCTTTTCTGCAATTTGCACGTTACTGCAGTGAATTCTTTTTTTCCTTTTCTATTTCCCCCAGGCTGTTTTCCCAAGTGGCACTTGCCAGGCTAATTCCTCCGTGTTTTTGTAGTGCTGGGTTTTAAACTGCGTTGGAGATGAGTTTAAATAGTTAACTCTTGGCAAATGTCTTATGTCAAAGCTTTGGCATCTTGCTCTTCAGAAAACCTTTTCAAATTAATAACACACATCCACCAGATTTATTGCTTTCCAGGCCGACTGCCTAGCGACAGTCTTCTGTGTCTAAAAATGGCTGGTGTTGTTGTTAAGGCCATCTTTTAGGAAACTTGGAGTTTGGCTTTTAAGTGCAAGTGTGCGCGCCTTATGAAGATACCGGGGGCACAAAGTGTTTGTGCTGAGTTGTAATGGTTCTGGAGGGATCTCGCGTTGTGCCCTGGGGTGTGAAAGGGGTGCTGTGGAAGTTGAGAAGCCTGACCTGTTTTCGTGCCTACAAGAAGTGTAAAATTGGAAGCACTGGTGGATGTATCTCATTCATTCAGTGCCAGTGTGCAGGATAGAACTTGATGTGCTTTTCTGGGGTTTCCATCTTTAACTGTTTGCCAGCTGAGACATCGGTTTTGAGAGCCAAGCCCTACCTAACCAAATAACTGCCAATGGTGTCTGTAGTTATAATCGTTTCTACAGTTCAAAAACCAATGCGTTCACGCAGTGCAGAAACTGATCTTAATATAACATTCACTTTTTTTGTTTGTTCTTTAGATCAATACATTGAAATGCTGGAGAGGAGGAAACTGCCTGAAATTGTGCTTTTTCAGTCCTGTAACGCGGCTGAGTAGGGCAGGCATGCATCTGGGGCTCTGTGTTTGTAAAATGTTTTGGCTTGGCATGGCGCTGTGCGTTTTTGTTGGGGTATGGATGTCAGAAAAAGTGGTCTGGAAGCTGAGACTTTATTGGGAAGTGTTTGTAGAGTGCTCCATGTCATTTCTTAGCTGGGAGTTGAGCACAGCTCAGGAATCTTTCAGCTAAATCAATCTTAAAAACAAACAGAAAACCGACCATCCAGCAGCGCTTCGTGCTGCAGCAGGACAGCCCTGGGTTCTGCTCGGCTCACTTTAATTAATCATACAAGGTAGTAAATTAAAGTACCTCAGACTGACTTGACAGTCAATTAAACCCTGGTTGATTTGACTGAGAATGTGATCATTAGAGTAATTGGCCAAAATGACAGGAGGCCGTCTTGGAATTGTGCCCACTTGAAATTTTCCTCTAATTCTGTGTATGCAGTCCTGGGCAGGAAGCTGGGCAAATGGGACTCTATCCTCATAATTTCCAAGGATTTTGTGTAGCTGTCTGGAAGTAAGGCAAACTTGGGCAGGTAGAAATGAAGGAATGGGTTATTTAAGAATCCAGATGGCAAAACCTTTTGGGGTTTATGTTGTGCAAAGTGCTTTGAATCTCTTCTTTCACTGTGAGATTTGTGTAGAGTTTTGTAAAGTTCACCATGTGATTTCAATCAAAAGGATGTAAATGGAGAGCTGAGCTTTTGTTCACGGTATCTGGATGCTTAAGACAGAGTTAGGCTGTTCTTCCTGCTTAATAGCACTAACCTAACTTGTGTCTTCCTCCTGTTAGAAAACGCCAGTCTTCTTCCTTTTGTTTCTGGATCTGTTGCTTTGTCTCAAAGCTCGCTGCCCTGCGTTGCTGCTTGCTGGGCTGCAGTGCAGATGTGTGGCTCTCTGGGTGTTCTGGGGGTGTCTGCGAGCCTCAGGGCCTGCCTTGTAGGAGGACAGATACCAGGTGTCACACTGGGCATTGCTGGACTAACTCTTGCTCCTCTGTTTTCATCAGTCTCCAAACATACTTGCATGCTTTGTTCCAGACAAGGAACGGTTAACACCGTTCTTTCTTGCCTGTCCTCCTTCCACAGATAATTCTTCATCTCCTTGAAGAGTAACCAAGTGTTAGTTCACTGTGTATGGATCAAAAGGAATTATTTAAGTATGCTTTGGAAATTCCTGGGCATCTTCTGTGTAGTTGAGGAGGTTCTTGGGGCTATTTCTTCTCAGCTGGGGAGATATGAGACTTGATCTTCCTATGGTGCTTCTGTACCACTTCCAGACCTTCAGGGCTCTCGGGGCAAGAATATGAGGTCAGAAATTGGAAACTGATCTTCTCAGTGGCAGTCAGCCACGCCAGAACATTAGATACGTTGTGCTGTCATCTGCAGAGCTCAGTGAGCTCACGCATGTGGGACTCTGCACGTAAAATGCTGTAGGAATACCACAACGTGGGACTGGATAGATTACATTTTTGTAAACAGGCTCTGGTAAGGCTCTTTATCACAGCCTTCATCCTGACTCATTTAGATAGATAAATGATAAGATACTTGAAATAAACGCTGTCACACACCTTGGAAATATTTCTTTTTCCTTTTCGGAGAGGACAGCCTGAAATTAATTTCATGCAGCTCAACAGAGCTTACTTCTGAAGGCAGGGAAGGACTTTCTGAGTGCTGGCACAGAGCATCTCTGAAAGATGGGTGGTACATAAGACGTGTGTAGCAGAACTGCTGTGCATTCAGGGGACAGCTGGTGCCTGTGCCTCTTTGTGTGTGAGCTGCTCCTCACATCGAGTGTATTACTCAGCTTCTTGCCTCTGTGTAATACAAGTCTGCTCGCTGCCCGGTCTGCTCCCTGCTTCCTTCAGGTGCTGTGTGTGCTGTGCTGGGTTGCTGTAAGTGAACAGTTCAGCGTGGGAAAGATGGATAACCTCCTGAGTGTAAGGTTTAAAGGGGGGAAAAAAAAGTAGGCCACCTGTCAGGTTTGCCAGTCCAAGTTGGATTTGATGGGCTCCAGTCATCCTGATTACTTCATCATCCTCTTACAGAGAAAAAAATTCCCTCACTGTTATTTTTTTTTTCTTCCCTTGTACTTTGGCAAATGTATCTTATTTCCTGTGTTTTCAGTTGAGCTGAAATTAATAGAGCTTTAAAAAGTGTGCTTGGGGAGAATTGTTCTGGCAGTTTCTTATAAGAAGACTTTGTTTTTGTTGCAGGATTGCTGATGGGTTTTATACATTTGTGGACTTGATCCTTGGTGGATACAAACCTGTGTTCTTACCAGTTAAGGAATTGGTCTTGGAACGTGCATAGGTGGAAGCTTTGGAAAACAGGTTTTGGTTTTCCAGCTACTGTTATTGACAGCTAATAGTTTTCCTTAAGGCAACTGAAAGTTGATCTGTTTTTAATTGTTAGTGATCCTTTGCCCAGCCCCTCGTGTGAAATGAGTTCTTGTTATAGCACTGCATTGGTCACCAGCTGCTGTTGAAGCAGAATAGAGTGTAAGAGTTTGTGGGTTTCCTTCTGCTTAGTTGTTTGCTTTAGCAACCAGAACTTGGGGAAAAAAAAAAAAACACACACAAAAAAAAAGTGGAGTGGGGGATGGTTGGGTGGAAGTCCTTTGCTGTCATTGAAAGATCTGAGCTCTACACCTATCAATTTATTTGCAGCCGGAACACAAAGTATTTTCAGGAAGCCAAAAGAAAAGTTAATTGGATTGTATTTTCTAATGGTATTGTGGGGGTGTATTTCTTCTCTTTTTTAAAGCTCTACTTGAGTGTCTTCTGCTTTTTCTGTGTTCCCTCAAACTGGTTAGATTGTGTTGGAGTCCTGTCAAACTTCATTAGATGTGTTTATAATAACCTCAGTTTCTTGCATTTCAGCACCCAACAAGAGGTGAGAAGACAGCAAAGTCCCTAAGATGTGAGAAGTCCTCCCTTAGCGAAAGAAAACCTTGTTTTCAAAATGGACCGAAGTAAAAGGAATTCAATAGCTGGATTTCCACCTCGCTTGGAGCGTGCTGAGGACTTTGATGGTGGCACTGGAGGAGATGGGACTACATCCCAGATAGGGAGAGTTTGGACCTCTTCGTACAGAGCCCTGATAAGTGCCTTTTCCAGACTTACCCGTCTCGATGACTTCACGTGTGAGAAAATTGGCTCTGGTTTCTTCTCTGAGGTGTTCAAGGTGCGTGTTCAGTTCTTCTGCCCATGTTGATTGCTTCCTGTTTGGTGCTGAGAACGTGTGAGAGTACTTCTTTCACTGAAGTCAACCGTTCCTATGTTTGCATTACTCTAGCTAAGTGAGTGATGAGGAATTTGCAACTCTCAAATACTTCCTCAGCTGTTTTGCATCACCTGCGAGTTAGCTGGGGAGTTGCAGAGGGTATTTGGGAATTCAAGCTACAAAACTATTGGTCTAACTTTTGTTCCCCATAGTGTAGCGTGTTACAGAATCATGAAATGGCTTGGGTGCAAAGGGACCTTCAAGGTCATCTAGTCCCAACCTCCTTATTAAACTCAAATGACTGATTCCCTCATGTGTAAGTCTGGATGTCTTTAGTTTACCTTGATTCTTAGCGCTGTGGGATTGTACCCATTCCTTTTGCCAGTCTTTTGCTTCCCAGCACTAGATGCACCTCTGAATCGGTGAGTGATTTCTGAATTTGAAACTACAGAACTTATTGTACTGAAGTTAGTAGAGTTAGCTGCTCTTCTCTGTTCCCTTTGCTTCTTGTTATGCTGTATCTCTAACCCAAATAATGTGAGATTGATTTTGCAGTGTGTACTATGAGCAAGAAAGTCTGAGGTTGTCGGTGACTTGCTGTTAGAGTATTTGCAAAATGATTGAGGCCATTGGAAGGCAGTTTTGAAGTGCTCGTTGTACTTGTGCTGTCCTGACGATTGTGGTAAGGCCTATTGTAGAGGAATGGGATACTGAGTTTCTTCTAGGCTTCCAGGCATTGCAGAAATCACTTGTTTCCTTGTCTTAGTTCCTGGCTTCAAATGAACTCGCTCTCCAGATCGTTTCCATTTCAGCCAGAAAACTATCCTGCTGCATATGCTGTCTATTCCATGGTACTTAATGTCATCTTTTCTTTAAGAATTAAAGCCAAGAAACCTTTTATCCTGCTTTCCTGCTGTGAATGGATATGTGAATTAGAAAACGTATGTTGTGTTACTTTATTTCCCAGAAGACATTCCTATCTTCATATGTACCTCTCTTTCCTCTTGTGTGAAGGCAAGTTGTTAATTGTTTTTTCTTTTGCTAGACACGTGAAACTCAGTTTACACTAATTCCAATTTGTATTTCTTTCAAAATAAAGAGAAGAGGGACATCAAAGTTTTGTATGTTGAGACTTCAGATTGAGGTGTTGCAGTCAGACAGCTGCATGCTGTGTGAACATATGTCCTAGGTGAAATAACTATGATACTCTGTCATGGCTTGGTGAGAAACACCGTGGTGAAGCACCCTGGGGCAAGATGACTGCATGCCCAGCAGAAAAGTAAGGTAATTAGAATAATTAGGAAACAGAAGTAGGTGGGGGAAAAAAAGGTGGTTAAAAGCAAATGTAAATTTCCAGGAAATGCAGTTACTGATTTCATTAAGAATATCTTATTTTGGGAGCACTTGCTTTACACAAGTGGTGACATACAGAGGTTTACATAAACGTGTTTGAGAACTTCTATTGATTGAGGAAAAATCCTCAAAAAAAAAACTGACTTACCTTCGTGTGCACAAAGAAGTCTGCTAACTTTGGAACACCTTTCCCTGCCTTTCTCCTTACAGCAGAACTGAGCTGGACGTCCTCTCGTGTAAGTCTGCAATCAGCACCATTACTACAGACCTGCTTGTAGTCTGGGATCTCATGTCTGTTCTTTCCAGAAACAACTGCAGACCTTCTGCAGGGAAACAATGTTGATACCTTTCAGATCAATTTAAGAGAGATCTCTCTTCAGTTTTGGCATAAAGTGGCAAGAGCGCATTATGACCTTGTCTTAGATGTGGTTCCATACTCACTTAGGCAAGTTTCTGTTCTGCTAGTTTATCAGCGTGAGCACCTCTTTCATTAATCTCACTGAGCTGATCAGATTTCTTTCAAGAACCTTGATGTGCTTCCAGGAAGGAGGGCCTCATGGTTTGACACAGTAAAAGTTCAGTCTGATCTGCAGGCTTCCAGGTAAACATTTAAACTTGAGAACAATCCAGGGTAGTTCTAGATTTACTGCGTGAGTAACTTAGAAAAGCAATGAGGCTTTCCTTTTAAATTGGTAACAGGTATTTAAAAAAACAAAACCAAACCCTTGTATCTCCAGAGCTTTTTAAGTTATTCATTTGCCTGATTTGTGAATATCATGCATCAGGTTCGCTCAGGTAGTTTATCAAAGAGTACTTGCCCCATTTTGAGGATTTGAGGTCTCTGTTTTGCTATGTAACTCACAACTGTTTTCACTGATTTGTTCCCTTCCATCATTTCTGTGGAGCCTCCTTGATTAATATGATCTTTCACAGTGGATAGAAATGCTCTCTATGGATACGTTACAGCCTGAACGTGTGTACGTAATGTGTGCTAGGAACGGTCGTCTTGCATTTCTGGGGCACTTTAACTCATACAGATTAAGCTTTGTGGTTTATTCAGCATTAAATATTAAGTTAGCATTTTGATTTTTGTCAGCCATCATTACAGCAATTCAAACTCACTTGAATGCTAAACGTTGTAGAAATTAGTTTTGAAAAATGGAACTATGAAACCAGCAGCAGTGTAGTTTGAAGCAGCTGAGTGATGAGTTCCTGTTGTAATTTTCGTTGGCAAGTATAGGCTTGACATTTGCTCTTCAATTAAGCTAGACAAAGGGGTTTTTTTGTAAGTGAACAGTAATCAGCCATTGTCCTGAACTTCTTAATTCTTAGCTGGGAAGACCAATAAGAACTGGTGGAAGTAGAAGTAACTGTGGGGGAGATGAACATCGTAGTGAAACTGTATTAGGAGGCAGGTACATCCTAAAATACACGTGATGGAGCAGAAGTCAAACTGAAGTCTGTGATCCTCCTCTATTCAAATACATGTTCTGGTTCAAAGCCGGTACAAAACATTCAAGTTCCCAACATATTTCTTAAGGGCTTCTTGTTGGCACTGTGTTCTGTAGCTGAACTTATGAGAGAGCCTGGAAATACTTGGACACTTTGACCTTTAAAGGAGGAAAAATGTTTTTTGCTGTTTATTATTTATGAAAACAAGGAGTATAGATCCAGTATGGGACTGTACAAGTTCAACATTGTATTTATACATTGGGAAGTTTGTGTTTCTGTGCAGATGTGGTCACTGGGAGTTTGAAGGTTTTGACTGTTAGAAGAGAATCCTCACAAGATGATTCAGCAGAAGGAAAATAACTTGTTTTGGTGGTTGTGTATGCAGGGCTGCCTCACTGCTGTTGTGGTGATGAGTGCAACTATTCGAAGCTCCCCCATCCCACAGCTGGGAGTTGGGCGTAGAACAGGGAGAATCGTTTTGTTGGAGAACGTGTTCTGACACGAGCGTTGAGGCAGAGCTGGGGCCAGAGCTCAGGTTGACTGGGCTGCAATCCTGGCTGCTTTGAACTGTGCATTTAATTTTGTAGAAGCCAAGAGGGCTGGTGGTTAGTGACCCTGCAGGGGGATTGAAGCTAGGTTATCATTATGGTCCTTTTCAACCTGGGCCATCCTATGATTCTGCGATTCAGAGTTGTCTCTTTTTGTACCTTATGACTTTGTTGCCACTTCTCTTGATTAATATTTCTCTCTGCCTGTAACTTCGTGGGCTTTGAGGAGTCTAGTGCAGAAATGCTTGATGCTGAGCAGTAATCACTTTCCTCTTTTGGCCTTTGAACTAAGTATGACAGCACTTGCTATCTAAAATAAACAATGCAGAGAAAGAACTGTGCAAGAGAGTGAGTGACAGAATAACTCGTAGGGCTTCAGGCAGAAGGGCTGTGAGACTATACAGGCCATTTGACAGAAAGTCTATCTTGAAAATAGATACTCATGTTGATCATGTTAGACTTTGCCCATTGTATCTTACTAGATGCTTGAAAATAAATGCATTATGAACTTTTCAAGCAGTTAAAGCTTGGAAGGGATATTAGATGATCTTAAGGCCACTACACTTCGGCAATAACTGGTATCTACCTCACTTTTTCAGTATGGGTTAAAGCCTTTCCATCATCATCTCCATCATCTTTATGTTTTTAAAGCAGACACCCCAACTTGCAGCATCCTAGTTGACTTGTAAGAACTCTCTTTTTGCTTTGCCATGCTCTTTCTGCATTAAGCAGCACTTGTTACTGTAACACACTTAATTTATGTTGCATTTTTTGCTTAGTGGGACTCCTAAATACATTGTCACATTGCTGCTTGCAGGAGGTATGTCTCCTGTAGATAAAATCTCTGTTTACAGTGAAGTTTTTCGTTTGGATGTGTTAATTTTGGCTCTGATGTTCCTCAGGTACAGCATGGCCTTCCCTACGTAGAGAAATAATGAGAGCAGATGCAACAGACTTTGAGCTTTTCTGAGTGGTAACTGGGATCAGTGAGCTGGAAGTGAGCACAGCAGAACACTGAGTAACACCAGGCCTCGCTCTGTTCCTCTGGAGCCTCAGCAGAAATTTCTCTTTCATGCTGCTTTGTCATGCATAATTCTATCTTGAGCTGTCACTGGTCAGTTTTTAACCTAGTTATGGTCTGTTATGGTATGAAGTCAGATGTCTTACAGAAGTCTGTGTGTTTATGTTTGCATACAGCTGCTGTAAAACTGGTGTAATTTTATACAATGACCTTAAATCTCATCACCAGATTTTAAAATAACATCCCATTTCAGCTTTATGCTTGTAAGAACTACTGTAGCCTCCTTAGCTGAGCCAGGCTTAGGAATGTGAGATCTGTTTTTTGGCAGATATTTTCAGTCTGTCCTTTAAACTTCCATTATTGGAGATTCTTTGTAGCCAAGATGTGATTTTCTTTTTATTATTATTTATTATTAAACTGTGCTTTTATAGCTAGAACTTTCCAGTTTTGGTTGTTTCTACAGCTGGTCGTGTCTATTTGCTTATTGGCTCTAAAAGCAACCCCTTACTGACAGAGGGCTCAGTTTTCCTGTGGCATTTAATGGTTTATCATGTCAACAGAAGCATTCTTCCAAGACTGAAACGTCTGTGGGTATGTGGAAGGAGGAAAGGAGCTATTTGAATCATTTTATAAGTGAGGATGTAGAGAAGGGAATGCCAGTTTATATGAACAGGAGAGTGTGGCTGCTGGTTCTCCCTGAGGTTGGCATTATTACGTCAGGTTCTGTTTGTGCCATAGTGCCAGAAGTCCAAATGGATTAGGGAGTGAGTATAGAAGTAGGGTAGTGAGCAGGAAACTCAACTTGTTGGATACCCTTGGTTTTGTAGGCATGGGGAATATATCTAGTAAGTTTTTAAGTGACATCCATTTGTGCAGTGAGTGCCTTCCTTCAGCTAGGTGTGATGTGTTGTTCCACTTCTCAATTTATTCTTCCCTTCTCTTACTGTTGAATAGAGACATTGCAGTGTTCTTTCCTCCCAGGGTGACTTGGTGCTGTGACTGGCAGTGGATCTTGTCTCCACACATGCATTATGGTCTTCTTTTTTTTCAAGGGAAATTAATTTTAAGCTTAAAATCTTCCCTTTTTGACAGCTACTTTCACCTCATTGAAAATGGCAGAAGCAAAAAATATGGGGCTTAAGGCCCCTTATGTGAAGCTATGGTGTTTAAAAACCATCATTCATTGTTAGCTTGGAATGGTCACTCTGTATTACATGAACTGGCCAAGATGGCTAGAGTAACTTGAAAACCCCAAGCCATTGAGTTATGTCAGCTAAGTGGCTCTAATCTCTTTTCACTCTGATATTTGTGAGGAATAGGAAGAAGCACCATTCTGGAACAGAGATGAGGCATAAATACTAAGCAGGATTACTTGTCTCATGCTGTGTGGATCAGCCTTTTGGAAACCTTTTAGCAACTGCCAAGATGCCTTGTATGGCAAGCCTTCAGACAATCAGTTCCCTTTTCTTCCTAGTGACTTTTTGATTATTTAGGTGCCAAGATGCTGTCATCCTCGTCCTCCTCACTCAATTAGGCAGTGCTTTTAGCACATAGGCCTTACTCTGGTGGATCGTTAATGTGACTTAAAAACCTCTTTGGTGTAATTATTCCCTCAGGATTATAAAATTCTCATGAGCTTTCATCCCCAGTCAGATGTGAGTGTCATTAAATTCAGAACTACCTGCCACGCTCGCGAGGCATTTACGCTCCCACATCTTTTGGAATTGAAATTGCTTCGAAAGACAGTGTAGAATGGAGAACTAATTCGTATTTGACTTATCTGACATAAGTCCTGCTTTGATTTATTTTGTGGCTGGCTGTGTATGTAGCAATTATCACATAGCATCGGTTGAGGAAGCTCTGGGACTGACTTAAAAGCTGTCACCAGGTAAGTAGCTCTTCTGCAAACCTTGCCTGTTGTAGTGGTGTTGCAAAAACTGAAAGAAAAAAATACAGAAACGCAATTTCTAGATTTTATTGTTGCCTGCAGTCTCGCAGACATCACTCTAAGTAAGATCTAAAATTAACAGAACAAGCTAAAAAGGGTTTTGCATGCTGTGCATTTCACTTCACCTGGTTTGGTCAGCTAGCTTCTCCACTGAAGAGAAGAATCACTGAAAAATATTGCAGAACTGTCAATAACACTTTGAAAGTGAAAGATTTGCTTCTTTAGTAAGAAGCCAGAGCAATCTGAGTTGAATAATTGTGATGCTGAAATACTGAAAGAATACTCCATCAGAAAAGAAGATGATGTAAAATTTTCCATTTCAAAATGTCCGTATCAGTTGTTTAGAAACGTGGCCTCTAACTCCCATTGAGCAGCTGGTGTGCTAAATGGCTGGGGTAAGCAGAGGATGCTTGCAAATCAGTAAGAAAAGCACTCTAATACTGTGACAAGTGGGGCCTTGAAATAACAGGTAACCTCTGGCTGCATTTTGTGTGTGGTACAGTGCCTTCTGTTGTTCCGGGTCCTTTGGGCCCTTTCTTCTCTTCTGGAAGAGAAACTGTGCCTATCTGAGTATCACTGTGCAGTTTCCCAGGGGCAAAGCAGGTGGCAAGATTCCCTTGGCACAGGAACGTCTGTGGTTTTTCTGTCTCATTTTAAAAGGTCTGCTTAGTTTTCTGTTCTGGATAGAGATGTGCAGGGTTGGCAGCTCCAGGATTTTCTGTTGTGCCAGCTGGCAAACATGCACATTTGTGTAAGCTCATTCATTGCTGATACTGAGCGACAGGTGCTGATTTACTGTTCTTCAAATAACGGTGTTGGCATGAACACGACTGAGCCTGGAGAACAGAATACATCCCTGAAGATCTTCGTGGCACACCTCTGTGAACGCACTCAGCATTGGGTGGGGTAGAGTTAAATGTATTTCAGTGACGATTGTCACTGCTTTTGTCAGAGGCTGTGATTGTAGTGCACGTCTGTGCCGCTGAGTAATTTGAAATTTAAAGGTGAGAAATGCAAATGGTTATATTCATAGCAACAACAGGACAGGGATATTTTTCACAGCCTCAGATCACTGGGCAATGCTTCTTTGCAGCTCCTTCATAGCCACTGGAGTTAAAAAAAAAAAAAAAAAAGGAAATCCGAGACCTCTGTGATATGGTTAGTCTGCTGCTCCAGCTGTTCTGTATGAGGAGCATCCAAAATGTCTTTCTTCCAGTGGGTGCTGAGGCCGTGTCCAAATTGGAGAGACTGCCTTCTCCTGTCCTTGTGAGCTTCCTCTGTTTGGGGCTGCAGTGGCGCCGCTGCAGTGCTTTGGCACCTTCTGGGTGCTGGTTTTACTGGAAGGGATTAAGGGTTGAAGAGAGGACAGAGCTGTGGAACTTTCCTTTGAGAAATCAATGTGGAGAAGTGTTGCTTTGTTAACCGACCCATAGCAGACCATGTGTGTAACACAGTAACTTCCATGTAGGCAAAATGCAGCTCCTCCATACTGCTAGTGCTTAACTGTAATTATGGTAGCAACAGCTTTTGTGCTAGTGGGCTTTGCACAAAGGGGAGGTTGATTTCCTCCCTCGTGCATGAGTAACGTTTATTTGACAGATTTATGAAGGAAACTTAAGGAAATTGTTTCTGACCAAAACAGATCTCTCAAGGCTGCCATACACATTTTAAAAACAAAGCCATCATGTCTGTGTGGTGAATAGTTATAATGGCATCACTGATGTGGTGTGGGGTTCCATGCTTAGTACCACCCTGTGTTAGTACATTAGTAAAAGACTGAAGATGATAGGAAAAGTCAACCTGGAGTATTTTGCTTAAAGCATCTGCAGGTTATGTAATTATCACAGTCTTTCACACAGGATAAAAGCATGGTAACACTGGAAATATTTAACTGTAAATATTAAATAAAAAAAAAAAAGGAAGTAAGGACACAGGTAGGGTACTGCATTGTGTATCTTTGGGTGTCACAGTAGTCATTTGCAGATGTCAGATTTCCATGACTGATAGTGTTATCACCTCCATTTTATAGACTTAGAGAGCAGATGCTTGGAACTGAAGGAGCCTGCTCAGGGCTGCTCAGAGCTCATGAACAGCTCCCAGTAAGAATGAAGAGTAGCGCTCAGTTTTGTAATTCTGGCTCAATGTTTTCTGACTGTGACTTTGTGCTTGGGTATAAAGTACACACCTGGGCTGTACCCTCAGCTTGTGCCATAACAAAAAGTACAAGGCTCTGCTGCCTTTTTTTTATCCAGCCCTTAAGTGGTGGGTCTGCTTTGAGCCTTCTGTATTGCAGAGGGAATTTTACAGGGTTACGTTCTTCTGAACTGGCAACAAAAGAAGTCAACTTCCCCACCCTGGCTGTGCCTGTTTATATCTGATCTCAAGCAGTGGAACAATGGTCCTCTGATTCATTTGTGCTTTCTCTCAAAATAAGACTGTGGTCTCTTTTTGCCTTTGATTTAATGGAGATCAAGTTGGTGGCAGAGCTGTGCGCAGATTCCTATCGGAGAATGGTTTGTTTAAAATAAATGGCTGCTGTATTCTGGGCCCTGGTTCTACATTACAGAGGGCAATGAAGAAAAACAAAATGCAAAAGAAAAATGAGGTTTTTTTGGCACACGCAAATGGGTTTCTAAAGTAACAACTGTACTGCTTACTAATTATAGGGGTTTTTGCAGAAAACTGGAGACTGGTGGTAGGTGTGGAATATGCTGTAGTAGCTGAATATGTTACTTTGCTACATTGGTGACATTAGAAGTTACTAAAGTTGGATCTTTGCCTTATGATCAATGCCATACCTTTGCACTAAAGAGAAATGATAAAAGCTCCAACGTTTTTTGTATTTCTCACTGTGGTGGTTTTTTTTTTTGTTTTGTTTTTATTTAATGCAACAGAAATTAGTGCAGCACAATTACTGTCAAGCTTTAAAATGTATTGATCTTTTGGGGGGTTGAAAAATTTCCCATGTATCTTCTGAACCCGTGTGCAAGCTCTTGTAACACACGTTGACTGGTTTTGTTTGGCAAGGCTTTGTTAGGGTTGGCATGTTTCTCTCTTGCTACAAGTCGGTGTAGTGACATTATATACACTACTGCTCCCAAAGCAACCCCAACTCAGACTCACTCCTCGGCATCAAGGTAGCAGCTTAATGTTATCTGCATCGATGTATTTCTTTAAGCTTCCATTAGTCACTAGTGATTTTCCTAGTGAAATGGCACTTTTGATGCGATATCAGCTTCACCACTAAGGATGTGTGCATCTGACTATGGGGCACTTTTAGTGCTTAGAAAAACATTTGAGATGAACAGTTTGTACAACTGGATTTGCAACCGAAGGAACAAGTTTGTCTCCTTTAATTAAAGGGAGCTTTCTTCAATAAGAGTTTAGGCATTCTTTTAAGATATTCATCCCCAGGGTATGAATATAGGTCCATGTGAGCATGGGGACTTGATGGCTTGACTGTGAGACTTGAACAGAATGCAGCTGACCCTAACACTGTGCAGTTTTGAAAGATAACCACAACAAATTACTTTGAAATCAATGTTCCATGGCTGGAACACAATGAAAATACAATGGAAAACTAAAGGCAAAGCTGAAAGCTATATTGGCAGATCTGTAACATCAGTGTCCTTCAAATGCTCATTTTAAGGACACCTGGAAAGGTGCAGTTAATAGTAAAGATTAGATGGGCCGTGTGGAAGATGAAATCGCATCAGTCTTTCCCTTCATCTTCAGTACAGGCAAACAGTAGAATTAATGTTTGGATATTTAGGAAGCTATGGCATACCTATGACTAAATAAACAGTTATTTAAGTGATATTTAGTCTTTCAATAATAAAACAAACAAAAAACTTTTGCAAGCAGTAAGTTAAAAATTAAAAGCAGCAATTTTCCTGGCCATTTCTTGTATGAGCTGAGTACAATGTTTACATATTGGCTAGCTATTTTGAATGTGAGCTCCCCTCAATTGCTGTTACAAGTTTTCTTTCAAATATGTTACTGTTTCTGTGCCTGGTTCCATCACTTCACTGCATACCTCTTTTATTTCGGTAGGTAAGGAGGTCTGGGACCAGAGCATGGTCTGAAGACCCTGGCCAGGCAGGCCGTGCAGCTAGCCATAGCCAGGTCAAAGCACTTACAAAGTACTTTGATCCTAGAAGAACCAGAGTGCAAAGGGACACTTTAACTGCCTGCCAGCAATAAAACAGGGAGGCAATATCTGGTTACTGTGACCTCTGAGTTAGAGATACATAGGTAAGCAGACTGAGAGTCAGAAGAGTGTGCAAAGCAGCATGGGAGGGCAGCTGTAGGATTGTCAAAATATTTCCAAGCACAGACCTGATCAGCCAGGCATCACTGAAAGGTTATTTGATCTCATATGCAAGGAACTCTAATTAATAACAACGTCAACAGCTTTGGTAGTTTCACAGCCATCTGCTAGGGATCCTTGTTTATATCTTGAGCATATGGGCATGTGCTGAGACAAAATGTCCTATAAGCAAATACTGCTTTTGACCAATAATATTTCTAAATTCTACTGTTAGCTTCTGGAGCTGTTGTCTTATGTGCACATTAGTAGCCTGAAAGGAGATAAAGGTTTAGAAAAGCAGAGAAAGTTTAGAAAGGCAGAGTTTTGGCAAGGAATACCAGCACAGAGCCCAGTTCAGTTTAGGCTGTGAATGACAGCTAAGTAGGTGCACAAGGTGTGTAACTGATAGCTGTGGCTGTAAGGAAGAGCTGACAGCTCAGATGGTCTGGAGCTTGACTGAGACCTTGAAAGCAGGACCTGTCTGTTCCCTCTTGGCAGTCCATTCTTACTGTGGAAATGCTTTTTGTCAACAATGCTTCAGAGGACAGGCCACAATTAGCTTTATGTATACTCTAAGTGACTGGTATTGTGTTTCGTAATATATAGACTAATATCTGGTCTTTATTCTCAATATTGGCTACTTACCTCTTGAGAAGATGACTTTCAGGCTTCAGGTCTGCTTTTCCCTCCTAACTCAACTCTTAACTTGTTCTCTTGTGTGAGAATGAGTCCCTGTCCTCTCACCTCTGCTTTGATTTGATTTGGTAATTTGCTGTTCTATCAGATTCAGGGAGAATATGTCCTCCAACATCAGAACAGTAAACAGAAGCTCAAATAAAATGACTGGTATTAGCTTACAGTGTCCCCTTAATTGAAACAGAAAGCAGCACAGTGTCAGGTGCCTTTTGGACACCTGTTAACAGGCCCAGATGCTAGAAATTGAGCTATTTCTAACTGTGATCAAGTGGATTTTACAAAACAAAAAGGCCCCAAAGCTCATCGCATAACCCACAGCAGCCTTTCAAAGAGATTGCAGGAATATCCTGAAGTGGAGGATGAGAAATATTCTTTGCAAAGACTGCTCATTCCTTTCTGTTCATGGAGTTAGTACTGTGGGCAGTCCAACCTTTGAGAAGTAGTTGTTAACCTCTTCCTTTTGCCTGTCAGACCTGAAAATCCAGGAAGCACACAGGATAGTTGCTTCAAAAACACCTTCAGAAGTTTACATAGCTCAAGAATAGAGACCAGAATAAGGAAAAGGCAAAGAACAAGGAAAAAGGTCCTATGGTGGGTCTCTAATTTTACCTAAAAGCTGAGGCAAAAGGAACTTGAAATTTTGGCGTGGAGCGAAGTGAATTAGATAAATGGCCAAAAGGTAGCAGAGTTAATGACGAGCCAGTACTGCTCAGGGCGGTATTTAATCCAAGTTTCTGCTCACCTTCTATCTCTGTTCCTTCCCTGTTGGCAGACCTTGAAGCTTCTGTGTCAGTGGAAAGCTGATTTCTGTTGAGAATAGATCTTTGCCTGTATGTCTTAAGCTTCAAATTCTTTGCCATTCCTTGAAAAGCCCAAATGACTCCATCATAACACCCAGGATTCCTCACCCTTCTTCCAGAGGAGGTGTTTCTTGTGCTGTTATGTAAAGATGGAAAATTTTAAAATTGTTCTTATTCTTAATTTGCATTGGTCGAACAAATTTCCCTTAAATCTATGAAAGCTTTTCTTAATTTTGGCTCCCCAGCCAAAGAGTTGACACAAATAAAACTGAAATCTAAATAAAATACATATTTAAAAATACATGCATATGGAAATAGACTTGTCCATCTCAGCTTGTTCATTCAAATTGGCTAGGTATGCAAAAGCTACCTAAAATTAAGAGTTAATGAAAGCAGACAATAGACACAGGAAACCTGGCAAGTAACAGTAAACCTCGTCAACTTAACGTGCAATCATCCCACTTAAAAGTAATAAGCATGCCAAACAGGCAAAACAGGTTAAACATGGAGCAACTCTGGATTATCTTGTTATAACACCAAAGCTGTGGTTTGACCAGTTTTGTTTGTTTGTTTTTAAAGCCAATATTACCACTGAAAAGAGAAGTCTCAGCTCACCGACTTACTGCTAGTTTCTGCTATCCATGGTGGTCTCTACACCCTTCTCCATCTCCTTTCTCTAATCCTTTTCACAGTGGCATTACTGAGTGAGTGTGAGTTAGCCAATTGAGAAGCTCATGCATGGGCAGGGGAGGAGCAGGAGAAAATGCCTGAGAGCTATTTTTCAACTTGCTCAGTCTGATGATGTTTGCCACTCTTAGCTGCACTGCTTCCCGTACTGCCCTGCACTTCTCACTAGGATGGGGAGTAGGCAGGTGTCTCAAGCATTAAGATGGACACACATCTAAAACATGACACCGTTCCCTCCAGTACTTCCCTGTGCTGAATTTGTGGTGCTTCTTGTTTAGGCGAAATGCTCCTTTTGTTCTTGTAGACAGTGGGCAAATGAAACCTGAAAATAGGTATCACCTGGTGCCTTCAGCATACTAGTGGGCATCATTGCTGGACGAGATGTCCAGCTTTCTTCTTTCTTCCACTTATCTGGAGTTCAGCTGTTCTTGTAACTCTGCTTCGCAGTGTGAATTTGAACAAATGCTTTCTCTCTGCTGAGCGTATCATCAGGCTTGTGCCTCTACTCAAAAAGGAAACCTGGGCTGCCTGTGAAATTTGCCCATAGCTGTATAATGCAGGGCCTCTCATAACTCATTCTGTGGATCCTTAAAACCAACCACTGCCCTGGGAAAGGAAGAGGGATGGGTGAAAAGCAATTGAGTTTCATAGACTCAGAATATGGAGCTTTCTCTCCCTGAACAAATAAGTGACTACTTTCACTTGTACTCAGAAGCTGATAATTTTTTTTCAGCTTCTCAAACTTGATCCTCAGTTGCATGGGAAGTGTAAAACACCTTCCTTCATTTGGATGCTTTGCCTATTGAAAGTAATTGTGTGATAAAGATGAGAGAAATCAGAATATACGTCAAGTCAGTTGTCATAAAGTACATTTAACCTGTTCTACAACTCTAGTGGCTTTTCAGCCTTGTTTCATGTTACTAGGATATGTCCTTACTGCTTTTTGCTTGTATCCTGTAGGTAAGACACAGAACTTCAGACCAGGTAATGGCTTTGAAGATGAACACGCTGAACAGCAACAGAGCGAACATGCTGAAAGAGGTTCAACTTATGAATAGACTCTCACATCCAAACATCTTAAGGTATACTGTTTCTCTTCTGAAATGTTTGGAGATGCACTTCCTGGTGTATCTGGTATCCAGTGGATAATAATGACCTTGGCTAATTGGGAATAAAAAAATTTTTCTTTGCCAGTGCTCTAGAATGTGTCACACCTTTTTACAAGCTATCCATTCCAACATGCCTACAGTTAATTTTAAGATGGTAGTGCAAAGATTCTTGCCTCTTTACCATTAATTGCACTTATGAATGTAGTGAACAACTACTGTTACAGATTTTTTGAGACTACTTTTGCTTCTCTGCTGTCTGTATCGACTCATTTTCACACTTACTAAAGCCTTTTAAGGTTTTTATTCCAACCTACAACCAGCAGTCTGGAGTCTGGATTAGCCTGACTTTCTTCCGTCCTTCAACACTGTAGACATTACTTACAGATAGGTTTGTGTTTTGTCTTAGTGACCTTAGACACTTCTGTGCACAGAGTTGTGTCAAGATGTTCCAATTTCTCTGTTTCTAATAAGTCGTGAAGTAGCAGTTTGGTTTTTTAGGCTTTAAAAATAATTTGGTTTTTTTGGCATGGGGTTGTAAGGCTAATTTTAAATACCCCCACTCTCATTTCAATGTTTTTGTGCTCAAATTCTGCATTTGGCCAGCCATGTAGATATCTGTCTTAATCAGAAGACACTGAAGAGCTTAGTTTTCACTTACCGAGTTTCCAGTAAGTATGTAATCTCTGTGGTAGCATTACAAAGATTCCAATGGTCAAATATATACATATATAAAAATACCTGTTAAAAAATCTTGATGGAAAATTCATTAGGAAAAGTGAGAAACTATCCTCCACTAAGGGTTTATTTTGGCTAAAATGGAACCTCTTGGTTAAGGATGTTTTGGAATAGAAGTTCTTGCAGCTGCACTGAATGGTGACAAGGGGATTGTGATCTTTTGTCTCCCTCTCTCTTGCTTCCTATTTCTGTTAGCAAACGTGATTCCAGAGGCAGAGAAGATGTTAACTGTGGTGTAGTAATTTATTCAGTTGCTGTTTTGGTGATCATAAGAAAGAGCTGCTTTTCTTGTTCTTTGTTTACATCAAGGATCAGATTAGGGATGTTTCAGGAGTGAAAGCAGACTAGTGGTGTTCGTTAGTGCTCAGCACTTTCTACTGTCAACTGCATGATCTCCTATCTCCATCTCATCCTTGCATGCAAACTGGAGGACTAAAATGCTTTTCTGTCTTGCTTGATGCTTCTGCTTCCTGTGAGCATGAGATGCTGCTGCCTGCTGGCTTATCACATCTTACCTCAAAGCAGATGGTAAGAGCAGGAGTGGAAAGGTGAGTTGGGCTTCTGGTTTGCACCATATAGTGTTTACTGCAGTCATGTTAATATGGGGTGGCTGATACATAGTAAGACAAATAGCTGGGACTTGGAGAGCCAGAGGTTTGGAACATTTCTTCACTCCCTTATTAAATTAAGTCACACTTAAGTGCAGTGCTGTTCAAGGTTTGGGTTAGATCTGCTACCAGGTCTGGTGTATGCTTCAAAGTGTTTTTCAGCACTTTGATGCTTCTCTGAATGCTGATGTTGCGCTGCAGTCATGAGTTTTTGCCTAAGTCAAAAGAAGAAAATGGAGCTGGAAAGAGCTCAAGGAGGCTGTTGTTGTCTCAGAGTCTGGAGCTCTACAGCTCCCAGCCTTGGAGATCTGATACCTTCTCGTTCTGGTTCTGATACCTTTACATTCTGGAAATGTCCTACAGGTGTGTTTTTCTTATTTTGAGAAATGAAGTGGTGTGCTAACACAGATAATCTATTCCTTGTGCTGTCTCTTAAATTAGTATATCTTCAATTTTGAGATAGAATTTCAGTTTTTAATATCACTACTGTTTTCATGAAAATTACTTCTTTATTTAATCTGTACCTCAGGGACTTCATTTAAAACATCCTGTACGCAGAAAACCTTAAATTATGGCTTAAGTGCTCTCATGGGAGCCCTTGGAGATATTGCTGTGTTTGGCAGTGAGTGTGTAGGCAGATTGACTCGTTGATTAAATCTGCTTTGCTGTGCATGCACACCAAAACATAACGTGCACACTACTTTCTTATTCTGTGGACTTTAAGGAGAATTTTCCTTCAGCTGCTTTTGGACACATCCAGCACCCTGGAAAGACAATACAATTTTTTAAATGCATTTTCTCTTGTCAAGCTTTCCTTCTTGTGAAATTGTGATTGACTTTGAGCCACCAGGTAGAAGGATGGCTTTTGTCTTTTAACATCATTTCTCTTGTATTGAGTGATAGCTTAAAAGAAAGGAAAACTTTTTTTTTAAACTTTTCTGTATGTAATGCAGTTATCTAATAGGAATATCTTATAAATGCTGCGTGCAAAGCAGCTGAAGATAGGATGTGTTGTGTGTAATATGTTACAGAGTGGATAGATAAAACGTTTTGCCTCTCTCTTGAATCAAAAAGCAAGTGTAGAAAACTAAGTAGGTTTTTAGAATGGTGCCTAAGACATCAGGAAGGGTTCTAGTGCAGATTTATGCTCTCCTCCCTTTCCAGCAATAGCCAGTGCAATGAAATAAGCATCTACCTGTCATTTGAACTCATTTCTCTGTGTATTAGTGAGCTGTATGAGTTTTTTGTATTGGTGAGTTTGGTTTGCTGCTTATTTTTAAAGTTATCCTCAATCTCCTAAATTCTTTTACAGAAGCAAGCAGTGGATTTCAGAGGTCTGTCTGCCTCTATCTAGCTGCCCTCGCTTTGTCTGTAGAGCAGAGACGTTCTAGTGAAGTTCTTTGAATGGAAAGCATGGATCCAATATCTGGATGTCCGCAATGGCTGTTTAATCTGGATATTAGTTCTGTGCAATCTAACAAAGATGCCAAGGTTGGGCACTAGGGTTCTTAGTTCCCAGTCCTGTCCAGAACTTTCTCCCCTGCGGTCTGACTGAACTGAATGAAAGCACTTTGGGTAACTGCCCTGAAAGGTTCAAGAATGTGCAGAATACTTCTTCTCTTCTTTAGGAGGACAGGTGATACAGACTGTGAAGATGTTCTGCACTGTACTTAGCAGCGTGGACTCACATGGCATCCCTTAGACTTGCAGCCTCTGGGGAAGATTTTCCAGCTGCTGGTTTCAATTTTGGAAGTGATTCAGCCTTCCTGATAAGGCTGGATGTGCTGTCTTGAAAAATAAACTTCCTTATATCTGCAAGTAGTCACCTCTGCTGTGGATGACTTACTCATTGAAGCTTCTTCCTACTAGAAATGTTTATAGGAAATGTAACCCTTGGCTGCTGAGACATTCTGCTGAAGTTCACCTACGAGCGCATTTTGGCTCTGCAGACGGGGCGTCTCGCCAGCAGGAATCATCTCAGCTGAACTGGGCCAGCATGTCAGCTTCCTATCCACAGGGTTTGGAATCTCCTGTGGGCCCATCTCAGAAATTGGAATCTTATGTTCAACTTGGTAATTGTATTTCCTGATAGCGGCTGCATATATTACTTTCTAGTGAGAAAGCTGTTCTGTAGTATTTTGTAGCAGTACTTGGCTTAACCAGGAGACTTAGTATTGCTTGATACAGCAGTTAAGATGACGTTTTCCAGGAATTTGGATCGCTAGAGGTCTGTTCTATCAATGTATTTTCCAGAGCCTGGAAAATGAGATTCTTGACACAATCTATTGATGGTTTCATTGTGTTGCCTGTAAGCTCATTAAGCCTGTTTTATCAGTGGATCTGGTTTCTCTTTTCCTGGCTAATATCTTCCAAAGATGTGGGCTTTACAAATATAATTTTGTCCTGCATTTTTCGTGCAGTCATGGTATGGAACATGATATGGAACTTTGCTTTAATTTCTGGTTTAAGGTTAGAAATGTTAGTCTGTTTCCTCGTAGAAATGCAGGATGCTGAAGAATTGCTGAGCTCTTACTCTCGGTAACTTGAGCTGGTGTGCCTTTCCTGCTCAAAGTGTAGGTTCACTGAGGCTATGAACATGTTTCCATTGAGACTTCCTTTGAGCAAACAGATTATCAGAAAAAGGTCTGCCAGTATTTTGATGAGAGACATTTCTCCTGTTTGGTGAAGTCGACACGTGTAACAGAATTCTTAATTGCATTTATGTATTAGAATTAAGTCAAATACAATGAAAGCCTAAATGGTAGTAAAGTAATATGCCTTTACAAAGGAAGAGCTGATAATCAGATGAAATGCTCTTATTTTTATTTGTCCAACCTCAGTTTTTGTTGAATGAAAGTACTGCAGCATCCAGGATTAACCTCGTTAGTGTGCTTCAGAAAAGAGAAAATACCGGTTCCAAATTTTAAGTGTTATCTTGGATTAAGTGAAGCTGTTAACACTGTACTTTATAGACCTTGCAGAATGTGTGCAAATAGAAGCAGATTCCTGCTTTGGAGAGGTCCACGTAACTTAGTAGCCAAGTTCCTTAGCTTGTAGGAAGCTTGGTTTGTGAACACATTTACAGAAGAGTTCATATGCAAGAGTCATACAGAAGAGTCGCTGTGTGAAGTGAAACTCAGAGCAATGTTTGTGTAGGTGATGTATCTAAAACAGCTCTTCTTCCCTGTCCCCTAAACACCTGTTGTGCACCTATTGCTCTTCCTTAAGCGAGAGGAATTGTTTTCACTCTCAAACGAAAGAAAAATGCGTATTTCATTTGGAAAAAGTAATATTTGAGGTAAGAGCAGACAATAGACTTTAAAATGAGAGTCCTGCTACTTTTTTTTTTTTTTGGTTATAAAAACAGCTTTCCACAGCTCAGCTTATGCAAAGAACCTTACCTATGTTATTTCTCTTTGGCTGTTTGTAATTTACCAGTCAGCTGTTAGGCAAGAGAACAGTAAGGATCATTCATTTGTTCAGAAGCAGCTTAGCTGAACTAGTGCTGTGTCTTGCATCATTTTGGTTTTAAATTCAGAAAGTTTTGAGGCTATAAAAGGGCCTTTTCCTTCAACTTGATCTCTGCAGGGTTCCCATCACATTTAATGGCATTGTGCCTTTCTACCTCTTGTGAAGTGGAGGTTTCTGAACGCTGTGAAATGACAGGCAATGTGTTTTTGCCCATAGAGACAAAAAAAAAAAAAAATATCTAAGTGATGAAGTTGACAATTGGCTCATCTAAAAATAACCAAAATCTTGGCAGTGCAGGGAGGACTGCAAGGTGCCTACAGGTTAAGTTGTACTGAGCTTTCTCACAGGAGATGTTTATTGTTACTGTTAATTTGCATTTTGTTACTTAGAAGTTCAGCTTGTATTGTAGAATGACGAGCTTTTAATTATTCCTCTTAAATTCAAATATGACACTTTGTCATTATGCAGAAAAGTCAAGGGATTGATGGTCTTTTCTTTCAGCAGGACTCTGAACCTTGCACAGAGGGATGTAGCAGATACCATCAAAACTTGCTTTAATGCGAGTGTTGAAAACAAAAGGGAGGCACGGGGGAAAAGAGAAGTATGCTGCATGCACATGCCCTCACAGTCCTCTGTGGTTAGGAATGGGGTAGAAAGGAACATCTTCATGCTTATGCAGCACAATGAGAAGGGAAGTAATTTGCACTTTATGCAGACCAACAGTGGATTACACTTGGCTTCATTGGAGCAGGGAGCTCTGAGACTGTTCCTTTCTGCAAAAACATTATATGCTGGCCTTTGCTTGTAGTTAAGTTAGTAACTTTCCATCTTGTTTGAGCAGTTTCCTGTGTTCTCTTGGAACGCATATTGCAGTGTAGGCATGTAATTTTGTTTTGTGCTGAGACTTTTAAATAATTGACCTTGAGGTATGCATTGTCTGAGGCTGATTATTTTTTCCCCTTTTTCCTTCTTTCTTGTGATAGCCACTACTTTCTGTTATCCTTGTTTCTTTCTAGAAAACGAAGAAAAAAAAAAGGTGGGGGGGAAAGAAAACCCAAACCACTTCTCTTTTTTTTGTTTCTTGTAGGTTTATGGGTGTCTGTGTGCATCAAGGACAGCTGCACGCACTTACTGAGGTAAGGCTATTTCATGATATATGCACTCAATATGGAATTGCTCACAGGCCAGATTCTGCAATTGTTCTTCACCTACAGTCATAGTTTCTTTTATGGGGCCTTAATAGATAACCACGTGCTGCTTGCTATGCAGAGGTAAGATTGCAGTGTCAGGCCTTAGAACTGCATTCACTGATAGCCCTTGGATGTGTTTTATCATTAAGATGAAAAAAATCACAGTAGGAACATAAAGTTCCACTGATAATATTCTGAATTGGAGATTTGGGTTGCCATCGAGGTGCTCCTAAGTCATACTTGTTCTGGAAACGTTGCATTGCATTTAAGTCTCATTTACTATTCTCTGATTTCATATGCATTTCACAGATGAATCAGGGATATTTCAGCTGAGTGATATCAGTATATTCAGTCCCGGCTATCTTCTTACAGCTTAATCTGAATTCTGTGAAGGGGAACTATTCCACTGCCTGTATTTCCTGGCCAAGGTCTAATTATCAAATAAGAAACAGAAATTTTAGTTCACGTGGGCCTTCCCACCAGGTTTCACTGGGTTATGTTTAATCTCCCGCAGGAAAAACAAACAAACAAAAAAATCCCACACCAAACAGAAAGGAAGGTTCTCTTGCTGTGAATAGTGTGAGCTATTTTGTGTCAAAAATCAATCCGGTGTTTGTTCTGCTGTTTTAGTTTCAGTACAGATTGAGGAGATGCTCCTTTTTTGTAAAGTTCGTGGCTCTTGTTTACATTTATTTTGTAGGAACTGCTTAATTAAAAAAATTAACCCTTTTCTCTCCTACCTGAAAGTAAGACAAGTGGTAACACGTATGTTGTTACTTACTGATTTCAGTGGATTCCTGGTGCATTTGCCTAAGAATTACTTAAAAAAAAAATTTACATTAAAGATCCCTGCGGAGTTTTGAAAACCAGATTAGCTCTAATAGCATGCTATAAAAATGTGTAGCAAGTTGATGTGTAGGGAATCCACACGTTGTTTTTTCCCATCCAGTAGTTCTTCAGTTTTATAGGATGTATGGAATAGTTGTGTGTTCTGCTGGTTGAGGTGTTCTTTGTCTTGAAGTGTGTGTACAGTAATGATTCAGTGCTGATGACTTGTGAAGGTTAGGGAAGGGGCTGAAATGAGCAGCTGAAGGTGTAACTAGCAAGATGTACATGGTGAGTCACCAGCTCAAATATAGCCCAGCAGGATAAACAAATTATCCACCATCTTGTGGCTTCTTTCAGCTTGTGGTTCTCCTACCTTCCACAGTTTAACATAATTGATACTAGCCTGACACTGCCAGCGCGTAGAACTTCTCCCATGGTATTACTTCTGTGGGGATGAGCTATTGATTCAGCAGCCTGTTCCTCAGTAGATAGCTCAGTTACAGGGAGAATCCTTTCTCTCACTAGCCTACCCTGGATCTGTTCTGAAAGGAGCTTAACTATCATTTTTGTCCTGGATTATGCTTAGTAAGAAACGCTGTGCTTTGGTAGTGTGGCTGATGATATTTCTAAGTAGAAGAGATACAGCATCACTTAGAGCTCATGTCTGAGGGGGCGGTAGGAAATCATATTTGTTTGCATGTGTATGTTTTCATGATATAAGAAGTTGAGCTCTTGTTGGATTTAGATGACTTGTGCTTAGTAGCCCCTGTGCTATTAGCAGGCAAGGCAGCAGGCCCAAACGTTAGAGGAGCATTGAGCATTTTATAAGCTGGTTAAGGGGCTGTAGTAGTAGCATGCAGTACTTCGTTATTGGAAGACAGTCTGCTGTGTTACAGATTTCTCCTCTTGTGTCTTTAAGCGCATGGAGAGCTAAACACATGGATCATGCAGAGCAGGTTTTTTGCCTGAGGGACCTCAGTATGTAGGCCTTGGGTTTTTTCCCCGTTGGCAGCATTTTGCATTGCTTTAATTGTCTTTTGTCTTACATGACTGTTACTGAAGCAGATTTTTTTTCCCAACAACAAAAATTTGTTTAATTATAGGTTGTCCTAGGATTTTGACCTTTTTCTAAATCTACAATCATACATGTTTTGAAAATGCAATATTATTTTGAACTTCTACTCAAACCAGAAACCATGGCATATGCTGCTGTTGAAGTAGTTCAATATCCGTGGAGACACAGAATAATTTGGGGGTGGTGGGGACCTCTGTCATTGAAAGCATAGCATTAAACGTTCAATGGAAGTAGAGCTCAGATGAGTTAGCAGGTTTTAGATTGTCTCATGAACATCAAACTGATGGGCATAGATTTACTGTGCTCACTTTCTGTAAAACTAGGAACTGAATATTTGTTAATATTCACCTCTAATCTGTGGCTAATGGTTTGGTTCCGAGGCTGTGAGCCTGCAGTGCTTCCTGCATGCACTTTCATGCCTCTGCAACCTAAGTCCAGTCTCTCTTTCAAGCTTCTTGGTGTTTTCTGTCCACTTCCTTAATCTAACAGCTTTATTAGCTACTGCTTCTTCATCTCCTGGCACACAGCATCCTCAGATGTTGAGAATTTTGTAGAGAGGTACAGTGGCATCAGTTGGCATGAGGCATTGCTGAGCTTTCAGGCACCAGTTAGGAGCCACTACCAGGAGATTATAAAACACATTTTTGCACTGCATGTTGTATAGGCTCATGCTATTACACAAAGGCAGGTAATGTAGTTTATGGTCTAGCGTATAGCAGCTACTCAGTGCCTTTTTGCTGAGCTTAAATTCTTTGTTGAACTCTGTTAAGTACATTTATTTGAATTGCTGAGGGAGATCACGCTTAAATATCATTAGAGCTGGATGTTATGTGCACAGAGTCATGCAGCAAGGTAATTCCTTCATCAAGGAAATGCAAGTCCTGACAGCTGTGTGTGTAGAAAATGAGCAAGGGAGAGCTAATGTGTTGATTGAGTTATCTTGAAATTGCAGTGCTTTACAAACAACAGCTAATTGTTGCTAGAAGAACTAGGAAAATAAGGCACAAGTGTTCTGCTGCCACAATTTGAAGCTTTAGCTGTGTTTGCTCGGTGCAGGATCTGACGTGCATTGGAGCTTTTTCAGACTGGCTGCAGGGCTGTGTGATAGGAGCAGAAGGGCAGCAGCTGAGGGCTGGGCACTGTTACTTCAGCCAGCAGCTGGATGTGCTGTGTGCCTAACACACCACTTCAGCAGTGTTCCAGTTTTTCTCCTTGACATCCTCCCACGTCAGTCCTCCTGCTTCTATCCCAACATCTGGTGCACTATTGATGTTTCCCGAGTCCAACGATCTACGTTGAGCAGCCTTTGTCTTAAGAAGCTGTGCATGTGGCATGTGAATGATTATGAAATGACTGTAAGGGACGAGCCAGCCATTCTGGGCACGTGGCTCCTTTAGTGGCTTCCATACCCCATTTGGTGAGTCCTTAGCAACAGCCTTGTATAGTGCGTCTTTCAGAGGCTGCATGCATGAAGGTGCCTTGAACTCTAAAATGCTTCCTATATGCTCAGAATGTTGATGTGTGCAGCAAACAGCAATGCAGTTTTAATGTAGATATACATGCCAAGAACTGATGTAAGAAAAAGGCCTTGACATGCTGCTTGACTGCTTTTTTATTAAAAAAAGAAGAGAAAAAATTATTTGAACTGATGCACATTTTTTCAGCTCAGTTAATTTTTGTGTCAGAAACCCTGGGAAATATTTACTGCAGAAATCCTTCCAGACGTCCTAATTTTCATCTGGGGCAAGATAATTGCTATTGGACAATTCTGATGCATTCTGTAATGGCTTGCTGAATCTCACACTGCTGTTTTTACCATCAACCACAATTCATAGCTCATTTGTTTCTCTCTTTTTCCCTCCTTGCACAGTGCATCCCTTTTGTATTCCTAGAGCACATCATAATGAAACAGATGATGGCTTTGGGACAGAGGGTTTTGTTTTTTGGTTTGTTTTTTTTTTTTTAGTAAGTACTTTTGTGATAACTGAAAACTCTCTGCTTAGGCAAAAGCTGAAGTGGCAGTTTAGGCAAACTGTAAATGCAGGAAATGGGGTTTCAGGCACTTGGACACCTTCCTATCTGTAGTATTCTTTTGCTCTTGGTGATGGTACTAACTGGGAAGAAGGACATTAACAGCATAAAATTCTTCAAATTGTTACAGTTGTGCTGAATTATTCTTCTACAAGGAAAGGAAAAGAAGTTCTGTAAGAGGAAGGGTCCTTCTGAATTAAAATTTTCACAAGCAGCATCTAGCATTAAGAATGTTTTGTTGAAACATTGTCCTATCCCTTATTTTTTCCTTCTCTTTTTGTGGAGAGCTTTTGTTTCTGAAATGGAGAAACCATGACAGACATCCCTTAGGTATCTTCCCCTAAACCGAAGATGAAAGGTGTACAGTTCCTTCTAGATAGAGGCTGCACACTTAAGAGCTTTAAAAGGCCCGGGCACACCGTTCCTTGCCTGCTTCCTCCTTTCACCATCTCCTACAACACATGCTAAATCATGCTGTTACATGAATGTGATGCAAACTGCCTGATTAACTTCAGTTTTACTCCTGTAGTGCTGTAAATATTGAACTCTGGTGTTCACAGTGGGCCTAGCCCATCAGCCCCAGGGAACTTAGTGTCTCAGTGTCCCTCCAAGAAGGGAATCGCTGCAGGGAGCAGTTGGTGAGTGTGAGCTTTCATACGACTGCAAAGAAGATGAAAATGTGTTACAGGTTGCACCAAGTAGAAAATTGAAATAATGAGACTCAAAATTTCATGCTGTTAGAAAATAATACAGTCGTGGCATTACTATATTAAAATATTACAGAGCACATAGGTTCCTGCACCTAGGTTACAGTTACTTTTAGTAGCTGCCCAAACTATTAGAGAAAGAGGAATCTGCAGCTGGCAGAAGAGTTCTGTCACTTCACGCATGTTGTGCAGTATTTTCACTGCTGAGGATATATACAGCTGAGCCATACGGATGAAAAGCTTCCAGATCACCTTGTATTCCCTAGTGCCCTGTGCTTTCTGTTAGCTACCTTTGCTTACTGAAATTTACCACAGGCACCTACTTAAAGCATCTTGTTTCAGTGCAGTGGGGGCTTCAGGCAGTGGGTTGTGTTATTGACTTCGTGGCCTTGTGGAACTGGCAACCGCTGCAACTTTCTGAAAGGAGCAACTGTGCAAGTTTTCTCTTGGATGTTTTTACTGACATCACAAGAATATACCTGTTAATTCAAAGAGCCTTTGTTTTAGAGGAATTACTATAAAAAGATGGGATTTCAAAAAAAAATAGATAAGGAAAAAGATGAACGTGCTGTGATGACAAAGGGTATCTTTCAGCTGACTCTCAGTAGCCAACAGCTGACATTTTAAATGCCTCCCAGCTCTACGATGCTGCAGAAGGTCTGTTGTTTCAACTTCCTAAGAACTCAAAGTATGTGTAAAATTCTGCAGATTAAATTGATCCTTATGATCTCTAAACCAATGAATAGCATGGTCTGTGGATTAATACTGTGCTAAATCTCTACTTGCATGCCTCATTATTTTTGTCCTTAGTTCAGATACTTCCTGTAGCATTCATTTATAGCCACAGTTCTGTTTGATGTACTTCTCCATATGAACAGAACAGCCATGACAGTGGTGCTGCGCTGAGGCCAGCGCTGGGAGGTGCAGAACGTAGCAGCCATCTGGGCCTGTAGAGTTATATAAGCCAAGAACCAAAAATAAGTGAAGCCTTAACAGAAGTGCTTCAGAAGCCTCAGGTCCTCTGTTAGACTGCGATTACTTTGCACCCTCCCTGGAGTGGATTTTGTTATCAGGACTGAGTGTATTTAATTTCAGGAAGATCTGTTTTAAAGACAGGAATGGTTATGTGGGATTAAACTGGAGTATCTGTTGGTGATATTTCCTTGCTTCTTTTGCTCCTTTCAATGTAGGACTGCAAGTCCAAGCAGCACACATCTGTGTTATTTCCTCAGTTAATTTGGTTGTTTGGGTTCATTAGCTTTTCCCTTCAGGAGTCATTAAGCACATACTTGCTTTGGGGTCAAGAGAAAACCATTCATCTGGCCTCTAGGGACTTGACCTGTGGAGAAAAGTAGTGGTAACCTTGTCTGATGCAGTAGTAGTTCCATTCCTCCTTAATGGCTGAGGACTGGGTGAAGTTCTGTAGGACCCAAGGAAAAGAAAAAGGGCCATGGCAGCACAAATAGGGGTTAAAATGAAGCAGGAAACAACTCAGGTGTGAAGAAGACTATGCTAGACTGTAATATATAAGGTGAGAAATCATTCCATTTCATTGCAACTGCTTTTTCCAGCACTAAAATAGAATGAGTGCATCACAGAGTATGTCTGTTAGGACTGTCCACTGTCTGCATAGTACTTTATGTTTCTGTTCTTGGGGAAAAAACCTCATTATCTCATTACAAAAAATTGTTGCAGAGTAACAGTTACCTTGAAATATTTTGTTCCTTCTGCTATTAATCCATTTCAAAATATATAGAACTGTGGAGTACTTTACATTTCACTTTGAGGAATAGTTTTAAACATACAAGTGAACATACAAGATGCAAGAACTGTTTGTGTGTGCCTGTGAATACGAGCTCAATCTTTTGAGGCTAAACTGTTCCCCCCAAAACAGATTGTTTATAGAAAGGCAAGTTTGTTGGCTGTGCTCTGTACTTCACTGTGCGTGGACACCAGAGCTTGGTTATGAAGAAATGAAAGTATTGCCTTTGTCATTCAGCAGCTGTCTGGCTGAGAGGAAGCAGGCATAGGTAATGGGGAGTTTTCTTAGAGCCAAAAAGTTAGGAAGTTTCTGTTTATATTCTGAGATGAATGTGTTTATAACCTGGCAAACCAAGCCTCTAGCAATGCCTTTCTGAAACTTTAAAGACCCTGAATCTTTAAATCCTAAACCTTGGGGTGTGCTTCACATTTCTTGTATCAAAGAAATTTTTAAAGGGGCAATTAAAAAAAAGATCTATAAGTGTGACTATTAGGTACTTGTATTTCACATACATGTGCACATGTTATTTTACTAGCTTTGTTCAGGGCCACAGGTAGACCTGGTACTTTTGCTTGTCCTTGTGCATCTTGCAAAATCATTCCTAGTATATCTTTGATACTTTTGAAATGCAATTATTTTAAAAACTTGCTTTAGTACAGGGGCCTCCCTTCATCTGTTTTGGTTGTTCACAAGCGAGTTTTAGAAATACTTGTCAACACATGAGCTATATTTGGTCTTAATTTCTCAGTCTTCACAGCACATGAGCTGTCAATTTCAGTTTTGCTGTAACAGTTCACTTAAGCTCTCAGTTTAATTTACACAATGTTGCTGAAATTGCTTTTGGCCAATGTGGATTGATGCTTGTTGGCCAGCTCTACCTTTCCTATACTATACAAGGTTTCATTCTGTTTCGCCTTCAAACTGGGTCCTTCTTCCTGTGGATCAGTAATATTAAGAGGAGTAACAGCTCATCTCCTTCAGTTTGAGAGGTTCGCATATGAAAGGCTGAATAAATTTGGCACTTCACAGCTTGTGGAATTGCTGAGACCTATTCCTTGCAAGGTCTTTGGCAAGAAGTATGGATATCTCCTTAAGGAACCATATTCTTCTGTAGTATGAAATGTATATGGAGGGTGCCAGAAAACCAACTGTTTTGGGTGGGGGGAGAGGCGTCTGCCCAAACTGTGTTCCCTGGAGAAGATGCATGGAAAAGAGGGGGAAAAACCCAACCTTTTCCATTATGGATTCTCTCTGGGTGATCAGCCTTAAGAGACCTGAGTGAGGCTCAGAAGAATGTGAGTCCAGTGGTGCTGCTTGATTAGCTGAAGATGTCTCACTTTGTTGACTGAAATAATGCTGTAGGCCCACATGCCAAGTCCTCATGACTGCTCATTCCAACAGCTTAAGAACTGCAGACACTGGTACCCATCATTGTAGTTTCTATGTGAGTTTGGAGTTTGGCTGATTAAGGGCAGAAGTAAACTTGACTCCTTTGTATGCACCACTGGATGAAAATTAAATCTGAACACAGTATATGTAATAAATTAATTGGTAGACTTTTCAAAGTAGGAGTTTAAAAGTTTGTAGACTAGAGAGGGTAGTGCTGGTATTTGGAAAATGTTGTGCCACTTAAACCTCATGCTGGAACTCCATGAATTCTTTTGTAACAAAAAAAAGTGTCTGAAAGTCTGAAGTTATTGCACAAAGTACATATTCTTTACTTTGTTTATGTTATTTTCCTTGGGAACCAAATATTTTTGTGAATTAGTTCAGAAGAAAAAAGACTTCAGTCCCAAACACGGCCTGATGTGCCTCACATACCAAAAAAGTCAGTTTAAAATCACACAAGAGGGCCTTGCTCTCAGTGGCAAGAGGCAGGAAGCTTAGTGTTCTGGCTGAAGTTCCATCTCCTGTTCATACTCTTGCATCCTGATGTTGTGGTCCACATGGTGTGCTTGACCCTTTCCTTCTTTCTCCATCAGAATTGATCCAGGCCTCCACAGGAGTTTCAGCTAAGTCAGGTTCTTGGGAAACATGTAAAGAGCCTTATTTAAATTAGATGATCTTCTTTTCCTGCATCAGTTGGCTGTTTACCTTTTTATGACTGAAAGCTAACCATCTTGTCTGATTGCAGTGATAAAGACTTTGCATTTCCAGAAAAACACCAACTGACAGAGGAATTTCTTACCTTCATTTTTGGGTTGGTCACATACCCCAGAGAATCTCCTGTTGTGAGTTTCAGTTCGATTGGAAGTTCAGTGGTGCCATAGTTGGTCGCAGCACTCCCTCTGAGAACAGGAGGAAGACTGCTATTGATTTTACACCGGAGAAGGCTTTAGTTAATGAATTTGTGCATTTTCCTGTGGCTGCAGGCCTGCTGCGGTTGGAGGTGTGTATTTTAGAGAGTCAGCTCCCATCACGTAGATGAGCAGATAAGAATATAGATAAGAATGATAATAATAGATAAGAATGAGTAGCAGAAGTTCAAGTAGGTCCTTGCTTTATCAAAGGGTGGAATTCTCAGAAAGCTGCAGTAAAAAGCTCGGTGTGGGGAAAAAAAAAAGCTGACAAAAACTCTGGCTTCTGCAAGATGCAAGCTGACCTTCCGAACTCTGCTTCTGGAGGGAAGTGCTGCTAGGTTGGTTAAGTAAAAACCTGCTGGAGTTGGTGTCCAGTTAAGCTTAAGAACATTGAGGGCAACTGCGTGGAATGGCTTCCTTTCACCAGGAGACAAGCTGTGAGACCCGTGTGAGCACAGCGTTGTGCTGGAGGCAGAGGAAAACTCTAGACTCGTTTGTAGTCTTTGGCTAAGCAAGGAGGGAAGGGTGGGTTCTCACAGAAGTAAGTTCAGCAGTGCAAGTACTATAATCAGACTCTAAAGAAATTCTCATGTAAAGACAAAGGCCAAGACTTTGAAAAGATGAGCCTAAATTTAGTTGCACAGACTGTATTTATGCGTGCAGGTGGCTAGATCAAAAGTGATGAGCAACCAGTTGTTCCTGTGAGAACTTCTGGATATGCAAGCTTCAAAATTCTAGTCATTTTCTTAAATGCTTGTGTATGAGCTTAAAAGCTCAGACATGGTGAAATGCTTTCTTACTCTTGGCAATGCAGGCTGCATTGTGGATTTAATAATTTTTTCCCCCCTCGGAGGAGGATGACTGACTTTTGTTTCTTCTGAGCCAGTGCATGAGGAACCTTTTTTCTTTATTATTTTGAGACAAATGTATCTAAATATTTTGTGTTCTGAGGAAGGCTTGCTAATGTCCTGCTGATGGTAATCTCTTCCTCCTTCTTAGAATGTCTCAAGGATAGGAGAAAATAAGATAAAAGGCAAATAAATATTAAACTGAAAACAGCATCCAGCAAGCTTTGTCATCTTATTCTTTTGCCACCTTCCCTGAACATCACATGTAGGTGTGTCAGTGGGTGTGGAAAATTGTTTTATTTTGTTTATTTTAGTATCAGTGTTTTGACACTAATTTTAATCCTGCTGGACCATACAGGGGAACTTAAGGAAAAAAAAAGGAAAAAAACCAAAGAACACTCTTGAACCATAACCCCTTCAGTTCTCTTTCTGTTGCTTTCTGATATCCTGGAAATAGGTCTAGATCAATAAATGAGAAGATGCAAACTTCAGCTACTGTGGTATGGGGGCAGGGAAGGGAAGAAAACTGAATATTGTCTTGAGGACTGGATTTTCCTGTTCCATGTGCATATAAAGATGAAGTTCAGTAAAACATTGTGATGCTGGCCCTTTTTCCTTATAATTTACTGTGAGTATGTAGAGGTTTCTCTTCTTTTCCTCTTCTCTCACCCTGGTCCACTCATGAATTAACAAATGGTTTGTAGTTTCACTTTCTTCGTTTCACTTTGTTTATCAGCCATTCAAACCACTCAGAAACTGTTACTTGAGAAAATTCTGTTTGCTTTGCACAGTGCTGATTATAGGGGATCTTGGTGCATTTTGTAATTGTCAATACAGCATTTAAGCACCCTCAGATGTAAGTGGACACTGGGGCACAGCTGGAGTTTGGAGGCTTGGGAAAGCTCAAGAGCAGTATTCCTTGTGCAGAATTCAAACAATGTTTGCTCTGTGTGCGGTTGTGTGCTGTAACTTTTGGACTCAGTAGGTCCTTATAGCTGTATTTATAGTCTCACTTAAAGCTAACGGGTTATTTATCTGGAATCTTGTGAGCATATAATCCATGGGCTGCTGCAGCAGGTATCTTTGTGGAGAAGGTGAGAAAAAGCTTATTAAAAAGGGCTCCATGTCAGCAGCTGCAACTTGCTTCTGGACAGAACTGAGTGAATAGTGTGCTCAGAATGCTGTCAGTATGGAGCGAGCTTTCTGCTCTCTAACAGAAGTGTTACTGTGGAGATGCTGTTCCTCTTGCCTGTCTCACCAACGAGGTACTTTCTCTTCTGTGCCTGTGTGATGATTTATGCTGTTGCTGTCTTGCCATATCACAGATTCTTACTGGCACTGAAACCAGACTTTGCTTAGAACCCATGTGGTGTGACTTCAGATTATAAATGTAGTTTTGTGCTAGGCCTTTTTAGCTTTCTGTTTTTCCTACTAATAAAATTACAGGAAAAAGTGGTTATCAAGGTCAGTTTGCATAGATATACTGGGAGTGTTTTCCGGTTCCAACAAAATGAACTTCCTGCAATCTGTCAAACCTGGCTATGAGGAAGCACCATCCGTAAACCTTATTTCTTACATACAGGTTGCAGTGCATTGTTGCTGTGTGCCTGCAGTTGGAATCTCAATTACACTAATCTGCTTCAGGCAGCAGGCAAGCAACTGAGCATTCCGTTTTAATTGAATGGAGTGGCAGGAAAGGGATGAATTGTGCTTGCTGCCCATGAGAGCTGTTGGGTATAGAGAATTAAAGGAAGGCAAATCTTGCCATGTTCTTTTCCCTGCCAGCACTTAAATGTTTGGAATGCGACAAATGGCTTTCACTAAAGCTCTTTTCTGAGCAGTACATGTTAATTCTTGTTTGCCCTTATGAAATAAGCTGTGCTTGTAACATGCCTTAGAAGGAATAGACAGTGGATTGATTGGTGCAACACCTGACACAGTAGACTTGAAGGTAGGTCTGTTGTGGTTCCTGGCAGGTGGTCCTGTGTTCCAATGGTAATTATGCTATGGCAGTTGCATTGGAAAGCTTGCCTTCTCTTCTATGAGTAACTGACACTTTTTAAAGCAACATTATTTTTGTCAGAAATGATTAGGTTTTGTGTGGTTTTTTTTTTGGTTTTTGTTTGTTTGTTTGTTTTTTTAACAAACATTTTTTTAATTGAACAACAAAATTGTATTGGTTGGAAAACCGTATTTTCAGCCACCAAGGAGCAGGAAAGAAAAGTGGCCTTTAGAGAAAGACCTGTGGCTTTTTTTTTTTTTATTCCTTTAATCAGGCTGTTTTGCCCCCTTCTGGCCTCATGGAAAAATCAGAGCTTTGTACTGAAATGTGCTTCCTTCTCCTGCGTGTTCTGATGGTCACTGCTGTGGTTTTCTCCTTGGCAACATCAGTTCACCTGCTGACCAAGAATGTATTTGTACAGCCCAAATTAAACAGCCAACTTGTTCTGATTTACTGCTTAATTTGTTTGGTTTGGTGCCATCGATGTGTTGGTGCTCAATGTAATTGGAAGGTTACTGTTCAAAGGTACTTGGGTGAGGTGGTTTGCAGACTTTTAAACTGTGCATTTTTCTTAACAAGCAGAGGTCTATGAACAGACTTCAAGAACAATTGCATTTAGTCTGGTAGGCAATCTCAGCATGTCAGCTTGTAGTATCTCATGTAGTAGTTCTGAACATACTAATGCTGTCTTTCATTTTGGTTCAGTTTGGTTGAATGAAGATAATGAGAACAGATAGGGGGAACTAGGAAATTTCCAGTCCTCCCACTGCAGCTAATTATGCCAGCTGGGGCAGAAGGGAACATCAGCTTGTTGTCTTACAGCCAGAAACCTTCAAAGTAGTCACTGCTGGGTGTGACGGATGACTGTTCAAACATGAGAACTTAAGTTGTGTCCTTGAAATGTGTGATTGAAAACTTCTGTGTAAAGCTGAGTGACAAGATCTCCACTTTTCTTTATTAGCCATGAGAGTTAACTTTTACTTCCGGCATTAGAGGTGATTCAAATAGGTTGCTGTTGTGTTTGCAAAGTCTGGCCTTTGCTCTGACATCTCTCTGTCTTCCACACTGAAGGCGTTACAGCCATGGCTGTACTTTCTCTATGTTCCTGCTTCTCCTTTTTCCATTCTTCTCTGTGTTTCTCCAGGATGTTCATCCCTTAGTATCTCAGTGTTTTGCAGTGTTCCTGGGTCCCAGAGCTCATGTTTTTTACTTACCACATTTGGGCTGCTGTTTTAAATACACTCTCCACACCTTCTTTTCTTCACCACCCAATGCGCTGCCTTTGACAACATTTGGGCCACCATACACAGTTGTCTTGTAGTTATTTGCTTTGTGTCACTGTGAAGCGCTGACGTGTAAAGCAGAGTAAATAGTAGGCCAACTTTTTACTGGCTTTCCTGTGTTGTAGTATCTGGTGACTTATTTCTGTTAGACCTACATGTTGAAGCAATATTGATTTTCAAAATAGTGTTGAAAGCTCTTTTCATTTCCATTCTCTCTTCTCCAGACTTGGTGATGCTTACAGTCTTTGTTTTTGAGCTCTAGCTGCTGGACTTGTGTAAATCCAATGTGCTTTTTCTTTGAAAGCTTCTAGTTTTCCTATGAATGCATTTGAGACTTCTTGAATCTTAAGGCTAAAACCTGAAAGCTGAAGGTTCAGTATGAGTTTCTTGAAATTGATCACCTTGTGCCACATGCAAGCACTATGATATGGTGAATTTCATTCCATTCCTCATTTCAGATGCTCGAGTCTGATGTGACTGCAAGTACTTGCAAGGAAACAATCCTGTTATCCTGTTCTTAGATTAAAATGACATTTCCTTGTGCCCTGCCTGTTGTGTGGGAAAGAAGTTGTATAGCTTAATGCTGCAAAAGCAGCAGTTCTACCAGAAGCTTCTTCAAAGCTCTCTGATCTAGAGAGCAGCACCTGTATTTGGCTGGAGTTCTGGGTAGCTTGTCCTTCAAAGAAGCTACTGACCTCTTTCCTCAGATTTGGGAGAGACGTGACATTGGGTTTTGCTAACCTTCTGTTCTAGTAGCATAAGCTAGAGTAACTCTTATCACGGATAAATTTGTAGTTATGGGGTATTTTTGTGAGCCAAAATGCCAAGGTCTTTCACACTAACATTCAATTTGCTGTGTAGAATTCTAGTAAATGCAAAGGTAAGCAACCTAGGATGGTTACTTTTAGATTCTGGCAACCAGATGCACTGCCTATTGGTCTCCTGTTACATGACAAAAAGCTAGCAGTAGGAATAATGGGTAGCTGTGTCACTGCAACTTGATGATACAGAGTTTGAAAAGGTCTGAACACTGCTCCATTTAGCTGTGAGGTCTCTATAAAATAGTGTCCTTTGCTTTCATTCTTGTAGCCTGATCAGATCTCTCCTCCAATTGCTTGTATGCTTATGCAATGCCTGTTGTTGCTATAGTGAAATAATGCTTTGAGATGGTGTGTGCTGTAGCCTTATTGGCTTTTGTTTGAAAATACCAGCCCTGAAGTGTTTCAGGGACAAAATATATATATATCCAATATTCTCTATGGGAGAGGTGAATTTACCATCCTCTAGGATATTGTTACCACGCAGAGCTGGTTTGTGCTATTACAAGATTGAGAACAAGTATTTTTCTTGCAGTTTCATTGGCAAATAGGAAACAATCTTAGTAATTTTGTGTCTGCACCAAAAAGGCATTGTTGAAGGGCTCTGAATAAATCAGGCCATCAGGCTGACTGTTTGCGTTATCAGCCTGAATGATCCGAAGAATTAGATTACTTCTGTGACACTGAGAGAACACTGAACTCTGTGTGATACTTGCCTTGGGGACAAGTAAGGACTCTACACATAAAGGTTATCTGCTGGCCAGCCAAAATCTGACCTCAGCTAGAGCCTTAGCGATGGATATAGGGAGATCTTAGTTGAGTTGTTCACTTGATTAGCTTGCTATGCTTCAAAGAAGTACAGTAGAAATTAAAGCCAAAACTGGAACTCTCGTGTCTAGTAAATGAGATCTGATGTTTACTCAGGTGACAATTGCTGATAGGAGGCCTTGTGTTTTTTTTCTGTGTTCCAGAGTCAGGTTTGATTCTTGTGTAGCTCACGCATGCCGTGTCCTCTGCGTATCAGTTGTTTTGGCTCAGTCTGTGCTAGGATGCCCTTGCAGTAAGATGGGTGAGTGACTTTGCAAGCTAATTTGGCTGCAGAGGTGCTGAGAGAATAGGTACAGGAGATGTACTTCACTAGCATGGAAGCAATGAATCATCAAATCAGTAGGCAACTTAGCTTTTCATTTCAGGAGGATATAATCACGCACAAAATAGCAGACAGCTTTCACTGCCACTTTTCAATATTTCAATACTCTTAACCAAGTGCTTGTTTTATTTATTAGTGTTTCTGGAGCAATTATCATTCTGTTATGGCTCAATTTAGTCCTAAACAGAGCAGGAAGCCAGGTCAGCAATTCCCTTCCTCTTCCACTCACTTGTCAATGAAATCAAGTGCGGCAGTTCCGTATGTAAGATCTGTTATTGTCCAGTCAGAGAGGGGGAGCAGTCCAAAGCAGTTGCTAACTGTTAGTCTGTAACTGTGGTAACTGAGCTAGGTTTTCTGTGCTTTCTATTCCAGGCCAGTCAATATTGTTCTGATTTGAACATAACTGGATGAGAAGTAGAGCTTCTGCTGGGAATATACAGTAAATTAATGGAAAAATATGTACATTGCTATTCTTTTCCTTAAGCTTGCTATCATCTTGTGATTTACAAATAAATTAAAATTAAAAAACAAATTATATTGAACAATGGGTTGTTTTGTTTTGTTTTTTTTGGGTGCTGTAGTATCGCTCATCTGGCTCCCATAGGGATCCAAGCAAAAGCTGTAAGAAAGATCAAAGTTGCAGAAGCTGAAAGCAGCGTTATTTCCAATGCTAGGTCAGGTTGGCTGAGGCTCTGTCAAGTTGTGTCTTGAAAAACTCAGAGGAAGTTGATTGTACAGCCTCTGAGCAGCCTGTTCCAGAGCTGCTGCCCTCCTGATGCGTGACCTTGCAGCATGAGAGCCAGGTTGTTTCAGATCCTGACTTGAACCAGCCTGCTGTTTCTTGTTTTCAGGGTACCCATCTGATCAGTGCCCTTCCCTCCCTCCCTCCCTCCCTCCCTCAGGCTGCAGTGCTTGGGCTGTAGCTGTGCTAAACATTTGATTTTCATCATGTGTGTTAACTCTTGTTGACTTAGATTTTTGGAGAGGGACCATTAGGCATTTTATTTTGCAAAATGATGTGCACTAAGCACAATTATCTGCACAGTCATCTTGATACTAGCTCAAAAGGCAATAGTTTGATTAAAAGATGGTACTATTTAAAAACAGGACAGTGCATTTTAAACTACCAGTCAGATTCTTTCAAATTCAGGAGCTTCCCTTGCCTAAGTGTAAGATACAAGTAATTTTTGGCTCACCCAATTCTGTTAACTGTATACACTATTTTGAAATTCTATCTTGTATACCACTGTCCTTTTTCTCCTGCAAAGGATGCGGCAGTGTGTCTTGAAATGGTTGCAAGAACTTGTAACTGTTGAATATTGGAGTATTTCCTGTACCCAGGCCCCTTATTTGAGGTTGCCTCTGATATGAGCAGATAGTTGACACCTCCTCTAAAATCTGGCCCAGGTAGGAGCTGTCAATCAGCTGTCTCTGAAGAGTCTCTGATTGTCATAAAGTAACTCTTCTGCTCACCTTTTGTCTGAATGGTTGCTCAAGGGCACAGCACAGCGATCAAGCCAAAGGTTTGTGTTTAAAAGGAGTAAAACAAACGCTGGGCAACAGGGTTGTTGTTGCCTGCTTGTCTGTATGTGTTGCACGTGGAGAAGAAGTGCAATAAGAAGCTGCTCAAACACAGCGTAGCTGTTAGTATGGTATAAGGTGAATAAAGCACAAGTCCACCATTGCTGTAATGATGATTTGAGAAGCAGTGGAGTTGCTGTGGCTTAGCCCTGGTGCATACTGTGTAGCATTTGTTTGGGTGCTGGTTTCTTTTGCAGTTCCCTGTAACATTTATCTTATACTTAGTGCAGGTTCTTTTTCATAGGGGCTTCCATCTGGTGGAGTCGATGTACTGAACACATTGGGAATCAAATTGTGCTGATGAAGGCACATAGATACAGGAATGAAAAAATTGGACTTACATAATACATTGTAATATTTTTCTTTGATGTTGCTTCAGTTCAGGGAATTGATAATCTGAAAACTTGATCAGGTTCTGTGGCCTACATTTGGATACATTAAACAACCCTCTCATTGTTTTATTCTGCCTGAGAGCCAGTTCTTCATCATTTATTTTCCATACACAGAAATGAGAGGGTAGTGTTATACTGTCGGAGTTTCTTAAGGGTCTAATTAAATACAAGTATTTAAATACTGCTGAGTTAATGTAGCGGTGGCTGTTGTGTGCATCTTTAACATTAACGCATTGGTAGAGGTGGGGAAGGGAGACATTTTCTGCCTCTGTTGGTTGGAAAACTTCCTGCTTGCTTGGCAATTAAGAAAAAAAAATGTTTTTGATGTGTAGCCAAGCTGAAGGCAATTGTGTAATGATGAATTGTACATTTCTGACAATATCTGTAGTTAATACAAATGTTGTTTTGTCTTTTCAGTACATCAACTACGGAAACCTGGAACAGCTGTTAGACAGCAACCAGCATCTGCCTTGGACAGTGAGGGTGAAATTGGCATATGACATCGCTATGGGAATCAGTTATCTGCACTACAAAGGCATTTTCCATCGAGACCTTACATCCAAGGTACTGTATGTAAAATGAAGAGGACTTGAAATGGAGATGCTATAACTCATTGTGTGGTTCTTTCTTCTTCCTGAAGAGAAGCACTGTTATATATTAAGTAGTTGTAAACATTGGAAGAAACAAATTCAAATGAAGTTTATAGGTTTAAAATCTTCCTCAAAAGCGTTGCTTATACTGCTTTCATGACAACTTGTATGGGTTTAGTTGGCTGAGGTGGTTAGCTAGTTGAAGTACTAAGCCCTATGAACCAGTTGCTCCAGTATTCACACTGGACCATTGCAGCCTGTGATTGAGGGCTTTGCTGTCCTATTTAAGCTTACTTAAGACTTACAACATGAAAGTATTCCAGAATTGTTCTTGTAAAAACTTTATAATGGCACTTCAACCAAAAGCATCCAGAAAAATGCTATCCTAGCTTAAGGGGAACTTTATTTTTTTTAAGACTAGAGACACATTTTACAAACAAAAATTAAGTACAGTGTGTTTCAAACTTGAAGTGACTGCTAGTCTTTCATCTAATTTTCTTAAATCTATCTCAGTGCATTGTTAAACAAATGAAGGACTTGCATTTAGAAAAGAGTAAAAAAAAACAAAACAAAAAACAAACACAAAACCAAACACAAAAATAGTGAAACACTTATTTCACATACCAGTTTAACTGAAACTGTAGAGTGCTTCTTTGGATGGCCTTTCAAATGAAGGGTGTTGAATTCAAGAACATCAAATTAATGCAAAATGCCCAGACTTGATGTCATGTCACTTTGATGTGATAGACTCCGACAGCTCCATTTAAGTCACCTTGGAGTGTGCAGGTAAGAAATGTGTAACAATAATTGAAAAGATGAAGTGGTGTTTCCTTTTGTTCCCAGTTCATGATGAATTATATGGAGCACTTTAGAGTGGGGAAGAAGAGTTGCTGCAAGGAACCAAAGTGCCAAGGAGAACTAAGGAGATTGCCTGTAATGTTTATCATAAATGCATACTGTGGTGGCTAGTCATATGAAAATCCATTTCCTGAGACCTCAGTGAATGCCTTTGTTCAGGGCTTTGTGTGATTGTATATAGTTCTTTGGAGCTGCCCTAACAATTGCTTCAGTGTTATCCATTGCTGAGATGGTGCAAGTCATTGTTTGCTGGGCAGAGCGTGCGGTCTGAGTGCACCAGCAAGCACATCAGTGGCCACAGGAAGTAAGAAATCCTAAGAAATTTTCAGCTTTGACTTTTGGCTGCTGTTGGAGGAAGCAGATTTTGTGTTTTACCAGGTTTGTGCAGCTGGTGGGATAAATTGTCTTCCGTTCTTTCTACTAAACAGCGTGTGAGTGAAGTGGAAGAAGATTTGAGAGGCTTCTTCCGTGGGGGAGAGCTTGTGATTTGGATTGGCCAAGGGTAGATTGAATAGTGTCCTGTATTGAGCTTCCTTCTTCACTGAGCTTCAGTAATTGGTGTGATGACTTCCTTGTCTTTGCCCTCATGTGATTAACGATTCAGACATTTAAAGAACTCAGAACAAACACGAGTTTGAAGTGAAGAGGAAGGTATTTTTCTAAAAATGTAAGGACCTTAACTGAACTATGAACTGGATTTGCTATGTGGGAGTGTCTTTTTTATTTACATGGTGCACTTTAATCCACTGGAAATTATCTCTCCAATATGAATTTTGCTTAAATAAATATTCTCTATTAGTTGACCTGTACTTCTGCCTTTCTTCCTGTTTCTGGCAGCACTTAGAATTCCTGCAGCTCCCTGTAAGAGGTTGTGTGAATGCATGAAGTTTGTTCTGTCAGTTACAGCAGCAGAGTGGTCTTGCTCTGGCTGTAGCATTATATGTGTACAAGAACTGGATCCACAGAGGCTTGGAAAGGGCAGTCCATGTTCCCTATCAATCTAGGATTGAAAAAATAATTGTTTTTGACAATGAGTTTATGGCAGGATGATCTCTGTTCCTAATTGCTCCACGTGGACAGTAGCAGCACAGAGTTAATAGCATTGCAGAAAGCCAGAGGGAAAGAACGGCAGCAAGGAGTAGATGTAGGTCAGTGTAGTCAATGTGGCAGCCCACAGGGGATGTCAAGCCTGCCATCCTGTTTGTGCCCTTCCTGTTGCCCTTTTGTCAGAGTGGGAGTCTTGTTAGGGGAGGGGGAAATACCAGCTGTCTGGGCAGCGCCATGTTGTGAGCAGCGCTGGGCTGTAGCCCTCTAGCTGATCAGGTTGATCTGCCCTGATCGACAGCAACAGCCTAGCCTGGGTCTGCCAGGAGCTGGGCAGTTGGATTGGCTGCTCCCAGCCTGCAGATGGTAGGTGTGTGGGCAGGGTGACTTGTACGTTTTGTAAGCCAATATGGTGTCCTCGCTTTTCACTTGTCATGAAAAGATTGATGCGAAGATTAAGCATGCAGCCATAGATGGGTTATGACAGCCAGCCTCTTTGGCTCGTTCCCTGTCCGTATTGTTGCAAGCCCTGTGAATCATTTCTTATTCTGCAGAGGATTGCAGAGGATTTGTGTGAGGCTTTTCTTCGTCTTTTAGTTCTTTAGATTTCTAGATTCTGAAGACTCTGACAGCCTTAGTCATAGGAGATGCTGTCAGTAAAGCGAAATCATAATGTGAAACACTGGGAATATAGTGATAAGAGTCAGTGAATTGTGACAAAGCTTTACTTAATCCAACTTAGTTTCTCAGCTTTCTGTCTGCTGTTATCTGCCATTAAAGTATCATGTTTGAGAAATTATGGGGAAGAATATTCAGTCCACAAAAAGAATGCAGCGAAATCCTTGCCCCTTCAAATAAATACCTTTTCACTACACAGAGTTCTTTCAGCACCTTGTTTACACTGTATTTTTTTTTTCATAGGTAAATCTTGCTCTCAAGCGTTGTTAATTTCTTTGGAAACTTACAGCAGTGATTGCTTGATTGTCAGAGAATTTATACCTGCAGTATCTCTGAGACAAGAGAGATGAATAAACTCAGTTATACTGAGATGAAAAGCAAGTATATTGGTCAATACTTGGTGTTTTGAGACCGTTTGGGGTATTTGGTATTTCAGACTAATTTAAGTTCAAGGCAGTGTGCTTGCCTCAGGGACAGTTGGACGTATGCAGTACTTACAAAATAGTCAGGTTTCGCTTCTTGCGGCAATGAAAGTGACAGATTAGCATCGGTCCCTGAAATATTTTTGTTAAACTAGATTTCATTGCAGAATCCTCCAGTGGTGCCAAGGAGGGACAGAATCCAAATCCTGGAGCAACAACACAGTGTCCTTAACCACGAGACAGAAGACCTTCATTTCTAACACAGCCTTTCTTTTTCACCTCTTCCCAACCTTTCTCTCATCCTCCTGTTTCCGTTGCAAGAGTGATTGGGTTCCTGAAAACAACAGACCCAAGTGTTCCATGTACAATCCAAACTCATCTATTTGAACCTATTGTACGCACTAGAAAACAAGTATGCCAGTTGGAAAATGGGCTGTATGATCCTGTAATTAAAGGCTTTTACCTTAGTTCATGTACAGAGAAGGGGAAGGATGAAAGTTCTCATGTCTTGTCTTTCATATAACGTTGGTTTTTTTAATGCAGTTTAATTTATGTACAACTGCCTGTGATAAAATACACGCAAAACATACAACACAAAACCCAAACTGGAAAAACAAACAAACAGTGACATTATTAAATTATTTTAAAAGGTTAGAAGTCTGAGATGCATGGCAGAGGTGTCTTTTAGTTGCTTTAGTTAACAATCTTCACGCATTAGTTATTGTTTTTAGAAATACTTAGTGCTATTGTGAATTAGTATTATTAATACATGGTTCTGCTACAGAGCGGGAGTAGAGAGAGGAGCAGGAATTCTCCGTGGCAGTGAGAAGCTAACATCTAGCTGTCTGCCCTTTCTGGGGCATCATATCTACTCATGTAACTATCACTTCTTTTCTGTTAGCATACAGTATCAGCCAGTATTCAGGCTCTTCATCCTTATTCACAGGTTTTTCTTTTCTTTTCTTTTTCTTTTTTCTCCCAGCTCCTACTCCCAGCCCTCTGGTTCAGTCTCCTTGTTCAGCTGCCTGTAGTTGCTCTCCTCTTACTGTTCCTGCTTGAAGCTTTATCTAAGCCATCTCTCTACATTCTGGTCTTCAGTACGTTTAGCTATTTCTAAGTCTCCCACTGTTCTGCTCCAAGTGAGCTCTGTTCCTTCTCCTTACTTCTTTGCCATTTCCATCCCTCTTATGTCTTAGTAAAAGCCTTTGCTTATTATCTCCTGCTCCAAGAACCTAACTGAAGACCCTCAGTCGGTCCCTGCCAGCCTCTAGCTTGGACTTCTGGTTGGTCTTGTCACCTAATTCCCTCTTTCACTTTCCCCACACTGAACATAACCTGTTCCAGTCTACTTTTGGCATGCAGAGGTCTTGTTGAAGTTGAGAGCATGTCAAATCTGAGTATAATACCATAGGTTAATATTTTGTTGAGAACTTCCCAAACAAATGCCTTAGCTGAAAACAAGCTCTTATAATCAATAGTAGGTTTGGGTAAGCTCCATGAGTGATAAAATCTGTGAAGGAATTGTAATCTCTAGGCCAGGGTATGTGTGTGGTTATTTTTGCCAAGATACGCTTTCACTTCCCAGTAAATGTGTAATAGCTTACCCTTCTCTTGCTGAGAGAGGAGTGATCTCAGTTCCTATAGGAGAGAAATGTGTGTATGCAGTTTCTGTGGACCATCTGGTGTAAGATAAATTCATTGCCTTTGGCCTTGAAAGTGACATACCTTGAGTTCCTATGTTGTATGCCATTTTCTTGCTCAAAACAAAATCCAGGCAATGAACAGGACCTTTGTCTGATGAGTCTTATACTTGCTGCTGCTGTTGTGAGGTCCCCTTTGTGCTCCAGTAAGCTGTCGCCTGGGTATTTTGTACTGCAGGAGAGGTTTGCAGTGGAAAAATTAGCTGTTGCAGAGGATTACTTCTACAATAATACTGAACTTTTACTGGTACTTTGGGGCCCAACTGGAGACTGTCTCCGAAACATACTGGTTTTGTTTAAAAATGTGTATGGTGTTGTAAACTTCCTTTTGCACATTTAATTGTCAGTGATGTTTCTGCTAAGGGACGGCTCTTTAAAAAAAGCCAGGTGATACATTGAAGCGTTTTAATTCAGTAACATTCATCAGAGCTTTGGAAATGACATGTTGGTAGTATTTCCGTGTTTTCTGGCATGCAGTAAAATCTCAGAGTTAAGCTTGTATGTCATATCTTAAAATAAAACAATGGGGTTTCTTCAGCTAAACTTATTTTTAACTCCAGAACTTTTCAGTCTATTTTTGGTTTTGTTTGTGTAAAAGGGAGAGTAGAATATTGCATTCATCTTAGCAGGATTATGCTGTACAAAGCAGATGTTAAGCTCCTGTAACACACAAAGGGGGCTTTATATTCTTTCACATCTGTCTCTACATAAACAGCTCTGTTAACTCTTTCGGACTCATGTACAGAGTCCTCCCAGCTTGTGCTCAGAGACTGCCTCAGGAAGGACTGATGTGATCACCTTGTACGGGGAAAAAGCCTCAGGAACCCAACTGAAGGGAAATGCTGCCGTCTCTGATCATGTGAGCTGCCCAAGGAAAGAATATCCTTCTTTATGCTGAGCTCCAAAGAGAGCTTGAGAAGGTCTTTGTGTTTTATTGCCTTGCAGCTTACACAAACAGCACGATAGTAAAGTCAAACAAGTTTTCTTAAAGCCCATGTTGTAAAGCTGCTTGACATTTTATCTCATGGGCAGTTTCTGAAGCTGTCCCTTATACTAGAGGGGAGATTGAACTCTTGTGTCTCCGTGCTCAATTCTAGTAATTAAACTTCTTAGCCAATTGATACGTGTGGTTTTTTGTTAGAAACTGAGAAGTATCACATAATAGAAAGGATGCGGCATGCGAGGCTGTGCTTTCCCTACTCGAATACAAACTAGCTTAAATTTAAAACTTCTCTACAACCTTTCAGTCTCCAATGAAGCTTTGTCTCATTTTTGATCCTGATTTATCTTGGTAGCAGAATGTGAGTGGTGAGAAATGCCTTTTGCTGAGTGCGCATGAACAACCAGTTAGTACTTACCGTAGGCTCTGAGTGACCTTTCCATGAATTGCATCTTAGATCTGGTAACTAAACTGTCCATGCTGTGAATTTGGTGCAGTGTTATGTAATGGTTTCATAAAGGTGGGAAGGCTGGAGGAGGAGTGTGCTGGTGCTGCTTCCTGGAACATGCAGAGAACCTCATACAGAGCAAAGCATCACTGTCTGCTAAACAGTAATGAGCAGGGTGGGCTTTAAAAATGACATCTGGTATCCTCGGAAGGGCCTTACCTACTGATTTCTGTAGAAATAGGCTTTCATCCTTACTGTACTAGAACACGTGTTAGTGAATTCAGATACTTTAGAAATGCAGAAAAAAGACAGACTCCCATTAGTGATAGAGAACAGCTTAGCCTTATTTACGTCATTTAACACTGTGCAGCCCCCACAGTGGAACATTTGTCGAGCGTTTTGTATCAGAAATGAAACCCTGAGCTCTCCTCTGTTCCTGGTGGTGCCGTCCTGTTCTCTCTGGAGCTGATGGGTCGGCAGGTGGAGCGGGATGTCACTCCTGTTCGACATCTCAAAAAGCTCGTGCTGAAGGGGAGCCCGACTTCACCTCAGCTCAGCCGGGAAGGAGCTCAGGGCTGTCAGGTAGCATTATCTGGCAGCTGCGTTGCGTGCTCTGCTGGCTTAATTTATGATTTATCTGGGAATAATGCTGCACCTGAGAGTTGAGACTGCCTGGGGCTCACTGGGGATAGGGTTGTTCCATCCACAGTAACGTGTTACTGTCAAATGGGATGGGATTCTGTAACCGTGAGAAGCTGAAGGAAAAATTTCTGTCACGTTTACATTGTGTTTTAGCATCCTTTTGTTATCAGAGCAGCCCTGTAGATCATTGCAAATCCAAAGCTCAGTATAGAACTGTTTCTGCAGGTTTTCAGATACACTGAGAATAGTTTGTGGTCTGAATTGAAATATTTCTCTGAAATGTTTGCTGTTTGAGGGTTAATGGTGGATAGCCCTAATACACAAACCCAGATTATAGAATGAGCTACTGCGGTTTTGCTACTCAAAATAAGCAACATGTAAACAAAGTTAATGCGAGAGGGGAACGTAGATTTCAAAAACAAATATTTTGAATTATAAATCTTTTTTGAAAATATAAAATTATGAAACATCTTTGATCACTGAAAAATCTGTCAGAAAACAGCTCAATACAGGTTCATGTAGTAGACTATCAGCATTTGTGTGCACTGTCAGACCTCTGCTGTCCTTCCAGGCTTGTTTCTGTGGCACACAATGAAATTCCCCATGGCTGAATCATTTGGGTAAGATTTTTCAGGCAAGTTTTATCCTTCTCTGTTAAGTCCACTTACAGCAAGCAAATGTTTGAACAGAGCAAACCGAATGAATGTGCTCTTTGATAAAAGATAACAAAGCCCATAACTGAGAAGCTTTACTGCTCTCTGGACAAGCATGGTTGGTTTAACTTTGTACATGTTTATGAATCCCCAGAGTAACTGTTCTTATTGTACTCGAGTCATGCTGAACAAATAGAACTTTGCACCTCGGGGCTGAGATGTGTTTTACGTGGTTGTGAGCGTCTCACTTCACGTTGTAATTGGCAGGAAGAAAACTCGCGTCGTGGCCTGAGCCACAGTCAGCTCTGAATATGTAAACAGTAATGACCCGAACTTGATCTTTTAGACAAGGAACTCGCTCTTTTTGGTAGCTTCATTATACAGACAAGCTAATCCTCTGGGGTCAGCGAGGGGCTTTTGTACGTCCCGGCACAATAAAGCTGGAAAGCGGTTCCTGCTGTTCAGCTAATGAATGCAGGGTGCTGCTCCGGCAGTGGCTTTGCTGCCTGTCGCTGCTTTGTGCTGCCTGCAGGAGGATGCGTGCGCTGAGGGAATGAGTGCTGTCTTGCCCCACCTACTGTAAGATAGAAAAAAGGTTTCAGGAAGTCGACTATTAATTTATTTGGTTGGAAGGGAGAAGATGTGGAATAGTCACAGCATGTTTTGTAGAGTTGTAAATAAATAACAAGTATAAGTGGGTAATGCCTTGTATGTGATATGATGCTGCCAGACCAGAGTTACCTGAGGGAGGGCGTTCCAAAGGAAGAGATGGACAGCTTTTTCCTACTATAGCCTTTTCCCTTAAATCATGTTTGATCACAGGATCACAGAATTGTAGAGGTTGGAAGGGACCTCTAGGGATCTTCAGGTCCAGCCCCCCTGCAAAGCAGGCTCCCTACAGCAGGCTGCACAAGTAGGCATCCAGGTGAGTCTTGACTATCTCCAGAGAAGGAGAATCCACAACCTTCTTGGGCAGCCTGTTCCAGTGCTCCATTACCCTCACTGTGAAAAAGTTCCTTTGCATATTGGTGCAGAACTGCCTATGTTCCATTCGTGGCCATTCCTCTTGTCTTGTCCCCACAGACTGCTGAAAAGAGGTCGGCCATGTCCCTTTGACTCCCACACTTAAGATATTTATAAACATTAATAAGATCACCTCTGAGTCTTCTTTTCTCAAGGCTGAACAGACCCAGGTCGCTCAGCCTTTCCTCATAGGGGAGATGCTCCAGGCCCTTTATCATCTTCGTGGCCCTCTGCTGGGCTCTCTCCAGGAGATCTGTGTCTTTTTTTGGGGGATCCCAGAACTGGATACAGTATTCCAGGTGAGGCCTGACCAGGGCAGAGTAGAGGGGGGGGGTCACCTCCCTCGACTTGCTGGCCACGTTCCTTGTAACGCACCCCAGGATTCCATTGGCCTTCTTGGCCAGCAGGGCACGCTGCTGGCTCATGGCCAACCTGTCATCTACCAGGACCCCCAGGTCCTTTTCCTTGATGATGCAACGTAAAGAATTTTATTTGAGACTCACAAAGCACGTGTAGCTTTGCCCCATCTTGTGTTTTCTGATGGAATTTTGTTGCAAAGCACTTGATTCCTTTTAAGTAGTCAATGTAGCAAAATGTACAAAGGGATTGTTCTGCTCTTGTATTCCGGTCAGGCCCAGGCAAACTGGACCTGAAGGGAAATTTAAGATGTGAAGATGAGCTGCATGGATTGCATACTGGAGTAGTAAGGGAATTAAATCATCTGAAATCTCACTAGAACCTAGCTGGTACGTGCTGCTGATGGCTGCTGGCTTTTTCAGCAAATTTTGAAGTGGATTATTAACAAAGTATAAGGCTGTTTGCAGCATCTTAAGATTGACAGATATGTGACAGTACAGAGCGGAGAGTAAGGGAAGAGGGTGGGTGCTTTCAGAGAAAAGCTCTTTTCCTTGAATGAATGTCCTCCGAATTATCTCTTGTGATCTCATGCCAGACTTAAACAAAATGAAACAAATAGTATATGAGTTTCATGCCCAGATAATAACTCTGTTTTCTTCTTTTTTTTTTTCTCCAGAACTGCTTAATAAAACACGATGAGAATGGATACTCAGCAATAGTGGGAGACTTTGGTTTAGCAGAGAAAATTCCAGATCACAGGTACATGAACTAATCAAAAATACAATGAGAGCTGCAGTGTTGTTGCAGATCAGAAGGTGTGTTAAGCTGGATCCCTGAGGCCATTTTTGCAGAATTTGAGATGAGTGCCCTCAGTCTTCAGCCTAGAACTGCAGACTGGGTGACTGCTGGTGTTCCACGTCTAGTGATTGTCCATTCTGGTTTAGTGGTGTAGTTTATTCTCTAAAAGTGCTTCAATGAATAAAGGATTTGCCCATGTTTTTCAGCAGATCTTCCAGGCAGGTATTTGGGAATTTTTGTTTTTTAAAAAAAAAAAAAGTATATATTCTATTAACAAATAAGTACTGTCCAGCATTTTGGATTGGGCTGAGTTTATAATAAATATTCTCTATTGATTCCAAATTAACTATAATTAGCTCCTCTCCAACCTTGTAAACAACAGTCAGTGGGATTCCACTATTTTTTTTCTCTGTAACTTCAGTGCTAAAGATTGAATTTTATAAAGGAGAGATGCTAATATAATAGCAACTCATCACTTTGCTCTCTGCAGAATGAAACTGTAATCTTAACTCATTTGAGGAGTGCACAGGTAACTGTCACAAGCTATTGTCACAATTGGAAATAGTCCTTTTGTTATTCCTCTGTTAGGGAGGTCGAGGGTTTAATAGTTCTCTCATCTGTATATTGACCCGTATATTTCAGACTATTCTGACTGGTAAATATGCAGTCAAATTTTCTTTGGTGTGTGCTTCCACGTAAAAATAAACAAAAGCCTTCCAGCTCTTAAGACTGCAAAGAGAACAGCAAAGATGATCCAAGATATGCACTGTTATTAAACTGCACATACCCTAAAACTACAGCCTGGGAGGTCTGAAGGCTTGCATTCATGTTGGTGAAGTATATTTGCAAGCAGGCTGTGCTGAATGCTTCAGAACTGCTTATGGATACACGTGTAGGGATAATTGCATTTTCTGCTGAGCAGAGTGCTTGCCAGCCAGTCAGAAACTGATCTGTACAAGGCTTTGTAAATGTAGTTGAAGGAGCTCATTCCACCAAGAGTTCAGAAATGAAAGCTTGAAATCTGTGACTTAAAGATAAAACAATAATTATTTAACAATAATTATTTTAAAATACATATATTCAGACACTTTGGAACTGGAAATACAATATTTTGATTAATAGTCCAAAATCTTGTGTTTCTTTCACTTTCTCCTCCTGTTATCAAATGTTCCAGTAATTCCAGTAGGAAATCAGAGTGAAATACAGTGTGATGGAAGGCACTTGTATAGACTTCACCATGGTTGAAGTTTCTGCAGATGCTCACAGTTGTGGAAAGTTCATAGCAATGTCTGAATGAGAGCCATTCATTAATGGTTGTTCCCTCTCTTCCTGCTACCCTCTCTGATATCCATGTCTGTGCTCAGCGAGAAGCTACCAGTGGTGGGGTCACCTTTCTGGATGGCGCCAGAAGTTCTCAGAGATGAACCTTACAATGAAAAGGTAGGTACATGTAAATGCACTTTAGCTGTCAAGTGTTTCTCTGCAATCTATGTGATTTTTTCTCAATCTATGTGATTTGAGATTTGTGTAATACTATTTTTTGTGACATTTCTATCCTGGGTCATTCAGAAGGAATGGTGTGAGTTGAACAACTAGTGATGTTAATTCATGGCATGGTTTTCATGCAGAATTGAAGTACCTTTCACATAATTCACTGTTACACTGCTGCTACTCTGAAATGCCCCATGTGCTGAAGCATGATAATAGCTTGTCTGCCTGACACAGCTTGATTTAACCAGATCTGAGAAATGTCTAGTGATGCTTTTTTTTTTTTCTATACAACATTGAGGCTATTTCCCTGACAATGGCCTAGTGAAATTTATATGGAAGTAAAAATCTGCATGTATACTTCTACAATTTAGTTAAAAACAACAACAACAACAAAAAACAGTTTTCAGAGGTGATGCACCTGGATACAAACTGTTCTCCAAAGGCAGTTGTTCTTTCTGTTTGTGACATTGGTGCTTCTTGCAGGGGAACATCAGATCACACTAGATTTTTTAGAAAAAGTATTTTTCAGCAAAGTTGCTCTTGACGTAGTTTTTTTTTCTTTTTCTGCTGTGTGCAAAGACATGTAGAACAGTGTAGTTTGGCACTGCAGCTGTGACTTCTCATGATAAAACCCACATCCTGTACCTTTTTTTTTTTTTTTTTTTTAGCTAGAAGTCAGTATCTGTTTAATTGGTGATATTTAAAACTTAGAGTAAAGCAATAACTATCTCAGTAATAAATCTAATCATTACTGTTTCAAAAGCTTTGCTAAGAGTTCCAATTGACCTAAATTAATAATAAAGTACCCAGGTTCTTTGCTAACCCTGCAGTAATGGGGAATTAAGGAGGAATCAAGTCAGTGTAAAAGTAATGCATGAGCCTGCCTGATATCTAAGGGTTAAGGGATGCAGGCTTCTGCTCTGTAAACCTTTATTCTATGTTTCACTAGATTTCATTACTTGGTAAATTCAGGTGAGTGGAAATCTGAGGAACTGTGTGTCTCCAGGTATGCTCAGATAAATGGTTACTAAGCCTCATGGAAATTTGTTGTGAGGATATGTTTATTTACATGGAAAATGTTAGTTATAATGCAGTGGTTGTAAGGCTGTGGTGTTGGTTTAGTTGTTCTGATAAGCATTTGGGGCAAAAAGAAACTCAGTGGCAGATAAGAATGGTGAGCATTCATAGCTGAACCATATGGCTATTCGTTTTTTCCTTTTAGGCAGATGTGTTCTCTTATGGTATAATTCTGTGTGAGATAATAGCAAGAATACAGGCAGATCCAGACTATCTCCCTCGCACAGAGGTAAGTTGCTACCTTTATACGTTTGGTGGGAGGTGATAAACATGCTGTGATAATGGCTGGCCTTTAGAATTTATAGCACTGCTGCCAAAGATGTGATGCGTATGATGTTACATTAAAAAGAGCTTGTAAAAGGCTTTTTTTCTTTTGTGCTGTTATTGGAAGAAGTTCCAGTGAAGACATTTCAACATACAGACTTTATAGAGCTACAGTCATTATTGGAAATCCTTTCAGAAACTCCAGACCTGCCCCAAACTGGATGAACGTTGAGAGTGTTGGAGTGACCTTTTGTAGTGATAGCTCACATCAACTTCTTCCCAGTTTACAGACAGAGCACTTCTGGAATGTTGCATCCTTGAAGTAGCCCTGCCTTGTGATGTTAGCAGGAGCTAAAATAAGTTCATCCTTATTTTTACATGCTGTGCTAAGCATTGTCCATCTAAATTAAAATGAGCTAACTGAAGGAGATACTTCTACTTTCTTCACTTGCCTTTTGGCTTAGTCCCATCTACAAGGCAGCTTTTTGCCTTCCATAGAAGTTCTCTGAATTGTTTACCCACCTCCAGTTCTGAAAATGCTTACGTCTTGAACAATGGTGTATAAGAGATCCTTTTGTTCATCTGCCCTTCAGACCTTCTCAGAGAAGTGCTTCTAAAGAACTGCCTAACTTGGATCACCAGCCTGGTAGCACCATCCACTGAAAAAATATTTTAATTGGTGAATTTTCGATACTATGAATTTTCTGGTTTTATAGAAGGCTGTTAATTTACACTGAAAATCACCATGGTAAAACATCATAGTGTAGGATATTGCTTCCAGATCCACATGGGGCAACATTTCAGTGAACTGCAGATGAATCCAGGAAGAAAGTTAGGCTTTGAAGTCAGCTCATTCTCTTACAGGTATCTTATATCAAATAATCCCCACTGGGAATGTTGCAGTTTGGAGTGTGCATGAAGTTTTCTCAGAATTCTCTGAGTCTACTCAGAGATGGTGTTCATAATGACTCCTGATAACCCAATGAAGGGGACCCCCTGAAAAGAGGGTGCCTTGGGCCAGATGGCAGTCCTGATTTATGTCAGCTCTCCGTGCTGTGTTCTTGTTTGTACAGAATTTTGGATTAGATTACGATGCCTTCCAGCACATGGTGGGAGACTGTCCCCCTGACTTCCTCCAGCTGGCCTTCAACTGCTGTAATGTGAGTATCTCGAAGGGGAGAGGCCCAAAATGGAGTTTCCTAAATCCCTCTGACTTTCTAAGATTGTGCTTAAGGGGTTTACAAGACAGATTTGCCTATGAAAGCAGTGTACATATATAACACAATGTCCCTGACAGTCTTTATACCCTTTTCTTTCCCCTTGCAAGAGGGTCTGACTCATGCTTTTGCTGTTCTATGTTCTGTCATACCAAACAAACAGGTCTGGCACACTGAACAGCTTCTTGCAGACTGCTCAGGCTGATCGTAACCAGTTGTGTGCTATTGACACTGGCTGGCCATCGGGCTGACAAACTCCAGCTGTTATTGTGCACAGGCCTACTGAGCTGTGAAGAAAGAATTTTGGGTTGCACTCATAAACAGAGAGGACAAAATGGGGACAGGCAAACAAAGAACAGGCTCTAAATTACTGGGAAGTTTTTCTGCTGCTTTATAAAAAGAGAGATAACCCCCAAATGTCTAGCCTGTGTTCCAAAAAAATCTCCAAGCTTGGACCCAGTAAGGTAATGTCCAGTCTAGAGCAAATTTTTCTGCTGGTTATTGGAATAAAGTTGTGATAGTGCTGAATACCTTCATGACTCCTCAGCGTGAAAATTACAGGGAAGTACATCTCTTTATGTGGGTTATTTCGTAACAGATGTTACTATTCCTTTGAAGTAAGAGAACATGAGCTTCCACTGAATTCAGCCGAAGCTGGGAATGTCCAATTGTCTCACCTGAAGTTGAGACACCTTCTAGAACGTTTATTGCACAAAACTCTGCTCAGGACTCCAAAACCAGGCTTTGTTGGAACTAATAATAGCACTGTGTCCTAGTGAGTTTTTGCAAGAAAACTCTCAGAGCAGGTTTTTTTAAAATTTCTGTTGCTGTTTTTCAGACTTTGTTTTTATGTCAGTGCTGCTGCTGACAGAAGCAGTCCCCACTATCCATGATTTTAATAATTATTTTTGTCCCAAGCTCTCTTTTTACATGCATTAGTACACATGTGCATACTGAAGTGGCAAGTGGAGTAAGGCTGAGAACGTGTATTGTGGAAGAGCATAAATTAATGTTGAACACGATTGTGGAACTTGCTCTGAACCAATTGCTTCACACCTCTGATTTCACCTTAGTACAGTGGAGCTTATTTCACCAGGACAGTGGGATGCCTGACTCATGTTTCTAAAGTGTTGTGACTGTAAGCAGTAAAGGGCTTAGGTAGAAGTAGAGTTTAAGTGAAAATCTGAACTCCCAATTGTATTCCCCGGAAATCTTACAGCATCCAACACACAATCCAAAGCAGTTTTCCACCACAGATGAAATCTAGAGTGCAACTGTACTAATGAAGAAAAGAGGAATGAGTCTTACGTTCTCATGAGAAAAGGGACTTTCTCCTACTGATTATCCTTCTTAATAAATGTCCCTTGCCCTGGAAATGACAGTCTTGTGATCAAGACATTAGTATGCTAATTTCAGTGTGGGACATACTGTAACTCACTTTCCACTTGCCTAGAGGAAGGAAAATGTGGCAAATAAATAAGGCTTACATCTTATATTTTCTGAAGCATGTTGTGTTCCAGTAACAGGTGATCTGTGTGATAATTTGCTCTTAGATAAAGATTTTTATATAGATTCTCATTATTTAATAGGTGAACAATTAGTGTAACCTGATAAGCTGAGCTAATGTGGAAAGTCTTGGAGCAAGGAAACACATTTTAGGGCAACTTAGGAAAACCAGTGAAAATAGATGTGTGTGAGTAGTGAGTTCTTTAGAACTTTAGAGTTCTTTGGAGTTCTTTAATTTGCTGATAAAGAGTGTTTTTTAGAAGAAGAATATGCAAGGAAGTCTGAAACTTATGGCTCCTCCAGCAACTGTAAGCCTACTTGCATGAATCCTGCAAGAACATGCAGAAAGCTTACCAGCATGAGCTAAGCTCTGGAGAACTGCAGCCGTGAGGAAGAACCTTCTAGACCATTTGATCAGCAGCTGAGTGCTTGGAATGGAAAAGGCAGATTTGCTTTGAGTCACTTTTCCATTGCTGCTGCTGTTCGGATCTTCCCTCGCACTATTATAAAGTAAAGAAATAGAGACCTGTTCTTTCTTTCTGCAGCTTGCAGTGACTGTCTAATCTTTCCAAAGATTAGACAAATCTACATTTGTCAGAGTAAAGAATATATGCTTTAGTGTTTCCTCTTGCCCTACCTTTTCAGTGAAACTGGGAAAGCAGGAAATGATGGGTTTTTATGCCAGGCATTTCCATCTGCTGCATTAGGACAACTTCACTTCTATTTTTGAGTTCCTCAAAGCAAGTGTGATTTTTGTTGTTGCTGTTTTGCTTATCAGTGTATCTGTAAATTTTCAGCCCTTCACCCCATGTTACTAGAAGGTCTTCTGTCATTGCCAGTCATACCAGTTCTTTTCAGAAAGATCCATCTCATAGGGACCTGCAAAGTAGTATCAGGGAGGCTTCTGGGGTTTCTTGCTTACAAAGCATCACTGTTTCCTTGACTAGCAGTGATGTCTGAGCTTGTCCACTCTGAAAAAGCCTTTAGAGGGCTGGAGGCAAGAATCGGGTCAAGTGGAATCTCTTTAATAGTGTAATGAGGTTAACTCTCAACGGCTGAATTAGACAGTGCTACCTACTGTATTTAACCATCTAAAATAAATAAATATATAATACATGGGGAAACATAGTAACAAACAAAACCCCTCTCATAAACCCTGAATCTAACAGGTTGCCACCTTTTCTTTTTCAACTGTCTCCATCATAGAATGATAGAAAGTTTTCATCTTGATAGTTCTGTGAGAAGTGTAATAGACATGGACTAGAACAGAGCACTGCTTTTCCTCTTGCTTTATTTAGTGGGTTTTTTGAAGAGGCAACACACTGCTAAAAACAGTCTTGAATTTCCCCAGTTCCTTCAAGTTATTCTTCTCCCTGTCAACTCCGTAGATAGAATAGCATGGATGAGCCCACATGAAACAATCTGATTTCTGTGCGTTCACAGATGGATCCGAAGTTGCGTCCTTCATTTGCTGATATTGTCAAAACACTGGAGGAGATTTTAAACCGCCTGAGAAACGAGGACTCTGAGAGAGACAGAAAGTTTTTGAATCTTGACAACAACGAAAGAAAACCCAAAGGTAAATGTCTGCATTTGCACAAAGATTGCTGCAGGCTAATAGCAAAAGAGTGCAGCGTTTTGTATTTTGAGGACTATGATTGCAGATGTGTGGCATTATGTACATGTTGTGAATTGTTTTACCCAAAGTCTGAAAATGATTCTGGAACAGTGGTGCACACTGTGCACTGAGGAGTGTCCTTTGGGAAAGAGCAGCTATTTCTTAAGATTCATCAAAAGGCTGTGCCCACAAGCTCTGGGAGGGAAACGGGTTCATTTGGGAACGTAAGCTGCTGAAAGTACATTAAAATTCATAAATTTTGCTTTATCCCTGCTACTCTTAGTGCATTATATGCAGTTTCTTTGATATACATGTAATGCTTGGGAGCTACTTAGATTTCTGCAGGAAGAAGAGCAGAGAAGATGCAAGAGTATTACAAAGTACATTAGAGCTGGGGAAGCCAATTTTCTTGGGAATGCTGGCCTCGAAGGGCTTTTTCTAAAGCTGTCTAGTGCCACCTGGTGTGGGGAGCAAACTGCAAGCAATTCTTGTGGTAGATGTTCTGACTTAGATTTCTTCTATATTAGCAGATTTTGGTGTTGGCAACTTAAAGTATAGTAAAAATATGTATGTGTGTATTTTGTGTGTGTGTATAAACTGTATATATATTAAAATAACCTTTGTATGTGAAATCGCATGGAGCACATAAATGTGATAATTCTCTCCTATGTGGGAGGCATCTGAGAGACATAAGTTAAAAAGGAAAAATGCTCTTTCAATTTCCTGGCATTCTTTCTCTAGAGCACATCTTAATTTTGCATCTTTCTGGAGAAGTGCTATGTGCAGTTCTTCAACTTAACTTCAAGGCACATGCAGTGTGAACTATGGTAATATTTAAAGGGAAGAGAAGAAATCCATATGTCCTTGTTCTGAATACTGTCACGAGATTGTTTCCTGATATTCTCTCTTGTTCTTGCTCTACCACAGCTTTTCAGAGGCACCTTGAGAGCTGGTGGCAGCTACGTGTTCCAAACACTCAAGAAGTTAGCATTTTTTTTTCCTAAAGAAAAACAATTTCCCTATCCTATTCTAGTGATAAAGCTTTTGTTTTCATTTATTTGTGTATGTTTGTGCATTCAAATAAATATGCACACTTAAAACAAAACAAAAAAAAACCAACAACCAAACAAACATAAAGTTAAACTCCTACTCAATAGAGTTAAAGATCTATATCCTTAGATTCTGTACTGGACAACGTAACCAAGGCTGGAATGGAATTATTATAGTCTTCATTCAGGGTGAAAATGTGCTTACAATTCCTTTTGCACTTGCTCTCTTCTATGGTCGGCATCATCAAGAGATCTTGGGCAACCTCTGCTGGAAGCCAGGATGGTAAATGTAAAAGCATGCAATCGTTCTCCAAGATCACTCTGTTCTTTCTACTGTGTCAGTATAACAGCAATGAGGAGGTTTGAAGGAGCCCAAAAATACATAGAAGAGTGCAAAAATTTCTTCCTTCCTATCAGATTTTTTATAATTTCCTTTCCTTTTTTGTTTTTCTGAAGACAATATTGTCTTACCAAATCAACATCCCCCGTAATATGAGTAGCAAATTTGAAGATAAAATAATACAGAAGCAGTACAGTTTCACTGCCTATGGAACTGAGATGACACTGACTGTGTTTGCATTTGCACAGTTCTTCAAGATGACTTTTAATTACTCTGAGGTATGAGTAAAGAGGAGAGAATATTTAAAATACAGTTTTGACTGCCTTTGCATGTAAAAGGTGCTGTGGACAGGGCTGCTGATCTCCTAGTTTGAAGTCAATACTGCACCAGCAAGAAGAGTAGCGTGACCTTGTGTGCATGCGGGAACTTGTATGTAACCAGCAGAAGTGTTTGTGGGTACTTTGGAAACTCAGAAATGTGCCTTTTTCTTTGCATTATGAAGACTCTGTGAGTGAGCAAACGTTCAGGCATACAGCTCCTTTAAGCTAAGGGTATTTCTTTTCTTCCACTCAGGGTCAATTGAAAAAGGACCAGGAGTAAAGCGTTTGAGTTCCCTGGACGATAAGATTCCACCCAAGTCACCCCGTCCACGTCGCAATATCTGGTTGTCACGTAGCCAGTCAGATATCTTCTCTCGCAAGCCTTCCAGGAAGATCAATGTGCAGGACCCCTACTACACACCAAACAAAGGACTGGGCCGGAAAGTGAATCCCTTCAGTGCCCGGGAGGACCTCAAGGGTGGAAAGATAAAATTCTTTGACATGCCAAGCAAGTCCGTGATCTCTCTTGTGTTTGACTTGCATTCTCCAGAGACAGGTGGTTGCCTGAAAGCCAGCCAGTCCCAATTCCGGCAGGCATATAGCACAGACTGGCAGGAATTTTCCCTCCTTTCTGGGAGGAGATGCAGATCACTTCCAGTCTCTCCTGAATTGGCACACAAAGAATATGGCCTGTTTAGTGGACTGTCTTCAACCATCAGTAGATGTGATCCAGCCCAGCTAAGTGCAGAGGTTCGGCAAAAGCTCCTGAGTAGCAGTAAATATGGTGTGTCAGAGATTCCCCCGTTTCAAGCCAAGCCTCACAGGCCAGAATTTCTTTCTGTACCAGGACAAGAGGAGGATATGGACTGTTCGGATGGGCCGGTGTCCCAGGAGGAAAATGGATTTTACTCTGAGAAGACATGTGAGAATCCAGCACGTAATCAACCATTAGCGCTGGCCCAGTCTGAGCCATTATCTTACAAAGGGCTCCTAGTTGAGAATTCATTGAACTCTGAGGAAAACTCCTCACAGGTGTTTGCCGGTTGTCTCCCTTCTGAAGAGATGGAGGTGGAAGACAGCCTGCTGAAAAATACACTGCTGGAGTCTACAAAGCCTCTGTTCAGCGTCCATCCTTCCACGGAGCTGAGGACAGATGCACGGCCATTCAGGGAGCACGATGGGGACAGCACTGCCCCATTGTCTCAGACGTCCTCCAACATCTCAGCAAGTGGCAGCACACAGCCAACTTGTGACATATGAAGAGAGGGCTCAAACGGAGCACGTCCTCAAGGGAGCCGTTGTTCCCAGTCACTTAAACTCTGCTCTTCAGTAGCGCTGCGTTTTGTGCTCGAAAGAGATCCAGCAGATGGTGAAAATGGGCTGTCAAACAGGTAGCTGTGGACAGCATCTGAAGAGACTAATGATTTAACTATTTTCAAGCTATGCTTATTTCCTCCCTTGATTTGCTTTAGGAGGGGAAACTACTCCAGCCAGAATTTCCACGTGAGCCCCATACCTTATAGAGGTAGTATCCAGAAGTAGGCATCACACAAACAGTTTGACTTGGATTCCAGCATGGAGCATTTTGGGGCCTTAAGTTCACGTTGAGTGGGAAGAGTGACGCGCAGGTTTTCCCTCTTCCTCTGACTGACCAGCTGCTCTGAACTGCTGCAGATTTTGCATTAGCATTCTGCAAGCAGTGTATGTGAATCAGAGCCTCTGTTCCAGAAATGGGCACAGATCTTTCAGAGCTGCGTTAAGCAGATAGCAATGCTTTCTTGTCCCAGAGCTGCTGTGAATGCTGTTACAGCATTAAACAAGCTCTTCTTTGAAAAGCAGCAAAAACAAAACCCCTCATGTTGGTTGCAGTCTGTGGGCGGAGTCACATGATAAGTACTTTCCAGTTAACAAGAGGAATCTGTGCCCTGATGTTTCATTTTGCCCTGGGATTTGTTAGTGATGTGTAACGCATTAGTATGGGGAAGCAAGATGCAGTGAGCACCACTTTCTTTCTTGCACAGCTCTTAATGTACCTCGACCCAGATGTGGGAGGAAGATTTGCCCAGGGAGCAAAAATGGAGCCAGATTCCAGGCACTGTCATTTCTGGCCTTTTTGAGGAACTGCCAGTTGTACTAAGCTTTTGGGCTCTCCTCTTTTAAGGTACCATAATCTATTTCTGCAGAATAGTTAAATATAAATTCTAGATGAACAGCTATCACTGTGGTTGGAAGGTTGCATTCAGACCCCTCTCTAGCAGGACATCCGTCTCATTGGTGCCACTGCACTAATGTAGTAGTAATGACTTGTGAAAAAGCAGACTGTTGGATGGGGGACAAGAATCCCCTGTTCCAGAGAAGCCACCAGCAGTGTTGCAGCAACATGAGAGCTTTTGGGTAAGGATAGATAGAAACTCACAGATGGGCTTTTGAGTTGTCAAACTGAAGAAGAGTAACTCATCCTCTTTTTTTTTTTTTTTAATTCTACAGAAAGAAGCTGTTATCTTCTTTGGTTTCTCCTGTCACTTCTGAGTAGGATTTTTTTTTTTTTTAAATGTTTTTCTTCATTCTACCAACAGATAGATGTAAAAGAATCAGCAGCATCTGCTTTAAAGCTGCTTGCTGGAACCAGCATCGGAGATCCCCAGTCTGGGATGTGATGTAGGGGATTCTTGTTCTGTGGTGATATTTGTGCAACAATCCTGCCCTTTCTACTGTTGTTGTACACAGTTACATGTTTTTTTTTTGTTTGATTTTGTATTTTTAGCCTATATTATCATTCCTATCTGAGGTATGCATTGCGTGCTCACTGAGCAGGTGATGCAGTAGCTGTGGGGGATTTGGAGTCCAGGATGTCATCCAGGTAGTCTGTTATTTCTGCTCTTGTGCAAGGATGGAAAATGTAAGCTGGTACTCCCTGATGAAAGCAAGGTTTTCTTACTCTTCTCCCATCTCAAGGAAAAGATGAAGGAGAAAGCTTATGTTTTTCTGTGTGTGTTTGTTTTCTTGGCTGAGTTACTCAGCTTTTCAGAGGTGTAGGTAACTATTCTGCTGTAACTGTGACTTTGTCTTGTGAAATACGTCTCAGCCCAAGCAGCAGTTATCTCTTTGCAATGGCTGCAGATAATTAAATGAGAAACACATCATCTTTGACTTCTTTGCACAGTTCATGCTGTGTTACACAGTTATTAGTTTGAAAAATGCCCATCCTGACCGAGATTGCCCTTTTTGGCCCACACCTCTCTGCCCGTCAAAGGTGCTGATCTGTAGAGTAGCTTGTGTTGGGTGTCCTGTTTTCTGTGCTGGTGTCTGCAGTGTGCTGAGCAGCTGGAAGGGCTGGCACTGCATTGTGTCAATTCCTTTGAGGACAGGGAACCAGTCAACAGAACTCCACTGCCTGCCTGTCTGGTGCCTGCTTTTTTTTTTTTTCCCCGACCCCTCATATATATATATATATATATATATATATTTCTTTTATCAAACTAATCTTTCAGGAGAGAAATCATCAGCACCAGCTTCTGTTGTCACAAGATGCATTTAGGTGTGTGACTTCAGACAAACAAGCAATAATAAGGAATAGTTTATTTTGGATCACCAGGCTGCAAGGAAGCTGTCCTGCAGCCTCAGCAGCATAGGTGTGTGCCTCTGGCTGCTCTGTGTGGCTTGTGTTACCCTGCTTGTCAGCACTGACACCTCGTGAAGCCTGTAGCCTCTCTGACAGACTGCAAAATCTGTGTAGTCTGGTCTGGGATATCTCTAAGAAGCCATCACAGTGACCTCGAGTGTTCTCTCACACCACTGGCTCTTAAATGTTTCCCTACCCTCAGTGGCTTTTACGAAGCAGCATGGTTAAAATTTTATTTTCTTAAATGTCTACTCTTTGCACAGCCAGCTGACATGCACGGGGCACATCTATCAACTCTGCTAGCTCTTTGTTCTGAGATGGAGATGTTGGGAAGGGAAATACCAAGGAATAACAACTCAGGCCTTTCCTGCATTCTTGGTCCGCGCGGGGAAAAAGGATGACGTGCATGTGAACTGGAGTAAAAGGCTGTCTTAAAATAGCTAAGTGCTTGCTGAAACCCTGCGTTTCCAAGGGTTTGGATGCAGTTGGCACACACTGTCTTATCCCTTTGGTTGTGCAAAGCTGAATCTAGGTTGCACCTAGCAAATACTCCTAGGTTTTCTGCCCATCTGAGGGCACTTTTCTAGTGGGGGCCATTTTCTGACGGCTACTGATGAACGTGAATCTGAATATGCAGTCAGCAAACTCCTTGTTTTTATAGTGATGTGACAAAGTTTTTTCTTGTGACTGGATTTTATCATGGTTTTTGACTTTCTTGGAGGAGCAATTGCTCTTTTAAAAGACTTTCTACACGTTGCTAGGTTCCCTAAAGAGATCAAAGATGTTTTTAATTCGCTTTAAATCTTTCTGTGTTGAGTTCATTGAAATGTCTGTTATAAGCTATTTTTGTTGTGGTTGCAGGTTGATAAAATGCAACTAAGAGAATGCATGTGAATTGCTGCCCCTCAAAAGCAGTGCAGACAAGGGGCTTTAGTAGACTTACACTTGCTGGAAAAGCATCAATGTATTGTGTAACAGAACATTGGTATTTTTTGCCAGTACAACTAAAGACACTTGAATAATTCCTGTTTGCACTTAATGCTATTGTTTATATTGCATGTCACTACATTTCTATGCAAAACAAATAACCCTTTTTTTGGGAGGAGGGGCAGCCAGATATTTGATTAAGTAAGTTTAAAGATCTTTGCAAGATGATCTATTTTCATATTTATGAAGGAGTTTTACGTCTTAATATTTTGCAGACTGTAAATAGCTCAACTTGTAATTAAAGGCTTAGGAGGAAGTTTGTAGCCTGTGTATAATAGTAAGTTAACACTGCCAGAAAAGAAAAATCTTTGCAAAACAGTTTTTCTAATATTGTGGATATTTATGAATATGTAAAGAAAGCACGTCTTGTTTTTATGTTGATTGACCTTTGGACTTTTTTTGAGCTGTAGAAATGGTGTATGTTTTATTGGAACTGCAATAAGAAGTAACCAAAGATGAATCCAGTTAAATATTTTCATAATTTTTTCTTGGTCAGGTTTTGTAAACTTTCCCAACTTGCTTTCAAAATAAAATTAAAATCAAGGGTTGAGTCTTGTGATTAAGATGACAACTTTGGGTTAAAAAAAAGAAAAAGCTGATTAAAACACACACTTGAGCTATGGATGATATTAATGCCTGTCTTGAGATCATACCTTTATTACTTGGTGCTGAGTTATAAATAAGGAAAACTGCCACCCTTATTTGGTCTTATTTCTCCCCTGCATCTTATTGAAATGCTAGGCTGTTCAATTCATGACTCAATGCCTTTTTTTCTGCTCTGCCTTACAGCATTCAGCAGGCAGTAACTTGTGACTAACAAGGCAAGATGCTTTTGATAGCACTCAGCCTGCAGGGAGCTTGCCATTGTGACTGCTGTGTTCTAGCTCCGCAAAATAGCTTCAGGAAGCACAGGAAGCAATGCAGCCAGGTGTGGTTCTTTTAAATCCTGGTGCACGTCCCATAGATACTCCCTTAGTTAGAAGTTTACAGACCTGCTATAGCTTGGTTCTGCATGCAGTTACCCTTCACTAGAATCTGCTAGCCCAACATCTCTTTCTCCTTTTTTAACTACAGGAGCAAAGGCTTAAGTTGTAACCAAAATTAAGGTGAAGTACAAATATAAGGCAGGACAACTCTCTCAAGGAGGGATATGTTCAGTGCCTTTTTTTAAAACAAACAAAAGACCCCTTTTGTCTTTTGTCCCCCTTCAAGTTCTTTAGAAAGACAGGAAGTAATTAGAGTCATAAGGAATTTCCCTACCAGCAATGATTGAGAGACTAACACTTGATTGAACGTTAATCATAGCATATGCTGAAGAAACAGCCTGCTTCTGATAAGCATGTTTCTGTAAGGCAGGTTTGACCTTTTTCATTTTGGAAAAGATCTGTCCCCATAAACCACTAGGGTAAGTGGCAGCAGGTAGTAAGGCTCTGTATATGGTAAGGATAAAGACATGAGGAGGAGGAGGATGTGGCCTCTGTCTCCTCTTATGTTTAATCAAAGAATTACCCTATTCATCACCTTCAAGAAGAGACACCCATGCTAAAGCAGCTATTATGTGGTCTTTCTAGAAATACAAACCTGGTCTGTTTTTTGTTTTTTATTTCAAAACACTGTCAGGTTAGAGCACTCAACAGAACTTGCTGCCCTGCATGCAGTTGGAGAAGTGCATGTTTCCCCCCTCCAACCTTACCCGTGCTTTCAGTCCAGCTAAGAAACACCAGAAGGAACTCCAACTGAGAGCAATTTAATTAGTCAGAGGTTAAAATGGAGGACAAGAAACTTGTTCCCCTTTAATAACTGTGGGGGAAAAACACCCAGTTCAGTGAGGAGTCTTGTAGCTCTATCCAGTGGCCCAGACCAACTTCATCTTCTGGTTGTGAGCTGTGGAAGACTTAGAAAACGAGCTTTTCACTATCTGCAGTGGCACTGATTTCCCACTGAGGTACAGCTTGTTATGACAGTCTGGACACCATGGCTCTGCATCAGTGCCTGTGCTTTTTCGTTTCTTAAGCATCCACACATAAGCCATGATATAGCCAGTCATGAAGGCATCAAAGCCAGCTCGGTGGGTTCCCACTTGTGAACATGGCCCCTGGGATGCATTTTGCTTTCTGGCAGCACATGCTGCTTCAGTCTCAGGGATGTCTGGGTGATTGGTGGAGACCATTCCAGCGAGGACCTCTGACTTCCCTTCCACTTGGTCACTGTCATGGGCATTTCCCTTGGCAGAAGGGCTCACAGCAGCAGTTTCTTCAGTGCTCCTCAGATCCTCTTCCTGCCTTCCACCATGTGTACTGGTGTCTGAGCTGCCCTCTGGTTCCATAGCAGCGGAGTTTTCCTCCTCTCGTGGCCTGCCATCAGTGTCATAGCAGCTCTGTTTTCGTGGTGGTTCCTCTTCCCCATTCTGAATTAGCTCCATTTCTTTCCCTGAGCTTTCCTGTTCTAATGTCTTTTCAGGTTCTGCATTTTTCCGACGCTTCCGCCTGTGTTTCCGTTTCTTCACTTTCTCACAAAGCTTATCATCCTCATCAATTATGAGGTCAATGTTATGAGACTGTGGACACTTCACTCCATTTGGACACCAGCCATAGGCCTAGGGAGAAAAAGAGAAGTCTGTCACCACGAGCCTCCCAGTTAGAGCAGCCTATCACTGCCACTCGGAGCAGAGTTAATTATTGCCCTCAACTGAGGGCTTGTGTGAGGCTGTGGCTGGAGCACTGTGTCCAGTTGTGGCACCAGACCACAGGAAAGGCATTGACAAACTGCACTGGGTGCAGAAGAGAGCTGACGAAATATAGTGCATGCAGTGCAAGGCTAAGGAAGTCTTTGGGTTTGTTCCCACCTGGAATAGATAAGCCTAAAGGCATGGGGCAGAGCTAATAGCTGGACTCCAGCTACCTACAGCAGAGGTTATGGAAAAAAATGGAGCCAAACACTTTTTAAGAAGAGTGCAGGTGAAATGTTAATGGGAAATTCTGACTAAACATCCAAGAGGGTATTTTTCACAATGAGTGGTCAACCACTGGAATCGGGGCCCGAGGGGATTTTGCAATCATTGTCCTTGGCCATACTCAGAAGTCACCAACCAAGGCTCTGAGTAACTCTGAGTTGGTGGTTTGCTGAGAAAGTTCCTGATGTTTTCCTAACGGATGTTGTTCTGTGAAAATAATGTGCAGCATCATCTAGAAGAACTCCTTTTTCCCCTGAAGCATGTGAAACCAGCTGGGATCAGGTGGGCTCCTTGATAACCTCTGTAGCAGTGCCAGAACTTGAGATGCTGTGGATCACACCACACTACGATTCCAGGAGCTGCAGACAGGTAATATTTTCTATATCTAATCGAGCTACGGGGGAGGAAAGAGGAAGCACTCCTTGCTTAGAAGACAAACCGAGAACGCTTAGAACTTAAAGCCCTTCCAAGAAAGCAATAAAAAAGCCTAGCCAAGACAGCAATGTGTATTGTTAATACACACTAGTTCTCTTTTAGGGCTATATTATCTGTTCTTTGAACCTTGGCCTCAAATGCAAACTGTGAAATGTGCTACCTCAGAGCAGAGCATGTTGTTGCCTTTTCAGTTTCAAAGTCACCTGAAGCTTGAAAGTCTTCCCTGTATTGTGAAGCAAACAAATAGCACCTGGGAGGTTCCTTCCTTCTACTTCCTGCTCTGCTCATGTGTGGCTTTTGCCGTGGGGCCAGGTAGGAAGCAGGGATTCATGTTACTTACTGAGAATTTCTCACATACAGGCACCTTATTTGCCTCTCCCTCGCTGTGGCTTGCTTCTTCCAGAGAGCAGTGGCGATAGTCGATGTAGCGTGACATGTTGGCAGGGTAGTTGCAGAACTCCACAGAGATGTGCTGGCTGCTGGAGTCCTTCAGCTTGCTGTTCTCTCGCTTGCTGGAACACACAAGAGGATGCAGTTACTGTGGTTAATTCGCCAAAAGCACACAGCACAGAGCTGGTACAAACATGCTGCTTTGAGCCAACTCTCAGCTCCTCTCGTTTCTTGTTCTTGAGCTTCAGTTTAGCTTGAGTTTAACAGCCTGCTGCAAAGACAGTGCAGGGAATAGAACTTTAAGAAGCAATTGTTTTTATGCTGATTTAAGTGTTGGTTTCTTGTATGCCTAAATACAGGCAGAGACAGCAGTGTGTTTTGTGATGTTATGGAAGAAAGAGACACGCAGTGCCCTTCATATTTAACACCAAGCTAAGATGTGTGTTAGTTTTGATAATACTATTGGACAAAGAGGAAATGCCTGAGGTGAGGTGTCATTGTGTACCTAGCAACCACCACCCAGACAGAGCAAACCTGGGCAATGCAGACAACAAAGAAATGCTTTCTATCTCAAGAAGAAGCAAGAACTGTTTTGTCCCAACTGCTTCAGAAGACAACATAACTAGAACAGTGGGTTCAAACCCTAGGAGGTCAGTTAGAAGTATCTTCATCCTGTCAGAATAAAATATTCTCGTGCCTGAGAACAGCCAGCCATCTTGAACATTTTCAGGCATATCAAAATAGAATTTATTGATGTAAAACAGTCACTAAAAATACCATTTCTGCACAGAGTGTGACTTTGGCTTAATAGATTCAGGTGGCCGTATCACTGCCTGGGTCTTGTTTAGATTGTGCAGCAAGAGCAGAATCAGAAGCCAGACTGACACAGCTGCTGAAAGACACCCTCGAGGTGCTGAGGACAGGAAGCAAGACAGGAGGCCGAGGAACAAGAGCACAACCTTCAGCTGGGAGTTACTGCTGGGCAAGCAAGGGTCATATGTGTGGAGCTGGTCAGCATCTGGATGTGCACCCATTCTTCAACTGCATCATCCCTTACAAAGCTGTCACAGCTGGCAGATTCTGCAGGTACAGCCCTGCTCTCTAGCCAGCACGTATTCCTGCTGGTATCCCTGTGGCAGTGCTGGACCATAACCATGCAGTGAATCAATTTTCAGTTAAATGACGTTAAACTGCTGCCAGCAGAAGACAAATCTTTCTGCTGCTGCCCTCTGTACAGAGCAAATTACAAGATGCACCCTTACCTACCCAGCCTAGAACTGGGAGGCAATAAACACCTTTTTCAGCGCTGGAACAATACAAAGACCTACGTCCTGTGTCTGGAAAGAGAAACCAAACTGAATCCCTTGTCTTTTTGTCCCAGAGCTTTAAATAGCAGTGTGCCACTCACCATTTCTTGTAAGCGTATTCCAAGTAGGATGCAACAAAGCGGGTCTCAAACTCTGAAGCATATTTAGTGTCATATATTCCTGCTGGGAACATTTCTGAGAGATCAGAGGTGAAGGTGCCAAGACTGTCTGGGAGATGAGCATAGAAGCACTGGTACAAGAAGACGAGATCAATCAGGCCGTTATGGAGGATGAGAGGCTTCTTTGCTCGAATGAGTTCCAGGAAAAAAGTCCGAACACTCTGGATCTGGCTCTCATTGCCCTAAAAGAAGAATTAGTCATCAAGTCTTAACACACTGAGGACTTCTGGTGCAACGGCAAGTCAGAGCTTGTTACAGCAGAACACCATGCTGTGCTCTGACCAAGGAAATGCGCACGTAGTTGGAGAAGCAGCTGCAACAAGTGATGAAAAACAACAGGGAGGAGAAAGGGCTGTGCTGCACTCCTGTTCCCACGCAGCAGCTGGGAGCCGGAGGCTGCAGGGGAGCGCAGCTCATAGCAGAGCAAGCTGCGATGAATGAGGGCATCAGCCCTGGAGCATGGATTCACAGGCAGGACGAGGGAGTGACTCTGTACCTTGTCGTTGCCCTTGTGATAGGGGATCCCCTGGGAGTACTGCTTATTGAAGTCAAAGCCGTGCTGCACCAGGAACTGCACTGACTGCGGCTCGACGACGTAATCCTCCGTGCAGAGCAGCGTCAGGTTGTAGATCTGGCAGAGGAACGTGTTCTCGGACTGCGGAACAAGATCAGAACCGGGCCCTCAGAGCCGGGGATGACAGGGACCGGGCCGGGCCCCGGGGATCTGCCGTTACCTTCTCAGTGAGTTGTTTGAAGCAAGCGACGCCGAGAGACAGGACTGAGCGCGTCCGGGCGGCGTTGCAGACGGCTTTGTAGCGCTCGTCGATGCACCTACCGGAGACACAACCGCTGAGGCGTCCCGAGTTCGCGGAACCGACCCCCCTCCGCGCTCTCCACAACGACAACCGGAGGGCGGGGACCCGGCACCCCACCCGCCCCTCAACCTGCGGGCACTCACGGGCTCAGCAGCGCCTTCCTGGTCCCCAGGCCGCTCAGCTCCTGCGGGAAAACGACGCTCAGCGGCGCGGCCCGGCCGCACAGCCGCTTACTGCAACCCCCGCCGCGCCCATCTCACCGTGTCCACGGCGATGAAGGTGGCGGTGCGCAGCGCCAGCACCATGGAGGGCCACAGCTCCGTGAAGTTGTCGCTCTGCACGTCCACCACCGGCACCTGTCCCCGCGCCATGGCCGCGGCTCCCCCACGCGCCGCCCCGGGGCCTTCCTCGCCGGGCTGCCCCGCGCCCGCCCGCTTCCACCGCGCACCCCGCTCGGCCCCGAGCCCCGCACTGACGGCCTGTGGAGGCGGCCTCGAAATCTGGTAGCTTATTACGTTTTTTTCTGCTGCTCGAAGCCCGGTTTCTGATGGAATTTTCATTTTTAAGCCAACGGGCGTTTAGCGAGGGCGGCTCCTCCGGGGCCTTGATGCCGCCGCTGTGACTGGCGGGAGAACGGGCGGGGAAAACTGGTTGACTCCGTTGCGCGGCCAGGACCCGCCCTTTCCCGGGCTCGTCCGAAGGGAGGGGCGAACGCGCTGCCCTCACACCGCGCTGCGATTGGCTCAAGAGTGGAAGGCGGGTCCGCGCCGCCCGCTCTGATTTGTCCCCGAGAAGCGACGGGGCGGGGCGCGGGAAGGGAAGGGAAACATTTTCCCGGGAAAAGCGCGCGTGTGTCCCGCGGCTCCCAGCCATGAGCCGCCTGCGAGCGGCGGCCGCCCGGGGGCTGAGGCGGCGGGGAAGCGGCAGCGCGGCCCCGACTGGGGAAGGCAGCAGGAAGGGCGCGTCGCTCCGTGAAGGTGCGGGAGGGCGGGGAACGCGTAGGGCCGGACCTGGGTAGCCCCGCGGCCCCAGCTGGGACCCGACCCCCGTTCTGCTCTCCCGACAGGGGCTCCCGCTCGACCACATGCGCTGCATCTCTTCGGCGACCCCGTCGAGATCGATGCCCTACGTGGCCGCCTGCTCACCTGGTATGACAAAAGCCGGCGGGACCTTCCTTGGAGGGCGCTGGTAAGGGCAGCGTGAACAATTTTATGTTGTATGCGGGTCTCCTTGCAGCAAATGCTGTGTTCCCTTGTCTCTCACAGTCCACTTCGTTCCCTTTCAGGCTGCAGTTGAGCCGGATGCCGATAGGCGGGCGTATGCAGGTGAGGAACAGGGGTGGCTGTATCCCATGTTTTGCTGCCTGACACGGGGTACAACGTAGCCTAGTGAAGGCTGTGGCTTTAGTGCTGTTTCTGTAAACAGCTGCTTGGACCCCTGGTGGTGTCTGAGAGGCAACTTTGGGCCTGAGAGAGATCCTCTGGGGATGTAGATGGGGAGGGGGGCTGCTGGGTTGGGTGCTGCTGCAGTTCTTGGAATCAGCACCATGGTGACTGGGGCACATGCTGGGAGAAGTGATGTTGGCACCTCTGCCCTGATCCCTCTGTGCTCCTGGCAGTGTGGGTGTCTGAGATCATGCTTCAGCAGACGCAAGTGGCCATGGTGATTGACTACTACAACCGCTGGATGCAGGTGACTGTTCCTCATGCAGTCCCCCCAAACCTCCTGCTTCGGAGGCTCTACTCTCTGCCTGTGGCAGACTCCCATCTGCAGCACTTGGCTGTCCTCATCCTGAACTTGTCACTTCCCTCTTGTAGAAGTGGCCAACACTGCAAGCACTGGCAGCAGCATCGCTGGAGGTGAGCACTGTGGTGCTGAGTGCAGCCCTCACTGCTCTCCCCGCGTCCCCCTAATGCTGCATCTCGTGGGGCAGGAGGTGAATGAGCTGTGGGCAGGACTCGGCTACTACTCACGAGGAAAGCGCCTGCAGGAGGCAGCAAAGAAGGTGCTGAAGGCATTTCCTAAGCAATCTGTGCCCCGTGGGTGGCTGCTGGTTCATGCCTGCTCTGCCTTACTGGAGCTGAGCTCGTTGCACAGGGCCATGGAGGCTGGGCACCCTCCTTATCACATGTACAGATTGTGTCTGCTCAGCTGATGTTGGCTGCCCTGTTGCAGGTGGTGTTGGAGCTGGCCGGTCACATGCCCAGGACAGCTGAAGACCTGCAGAGGCTGCTGCCGGGAGTGGGTCGATACACAGCAGGAGCCATTGCTTCCATCTCATTCGGACAGGTGAGCGCTGTCCAGAGGGAATGTAACTCCTATTACTGCTGTCTCCCTGCCCCTTACCTGCACCTCGCAGTTTGCTGATCCCTACTCCTACTTCAGGCTACCGGTGTCGTGGATGGGAATGTGATCCGCGTGCTGTGCCGTCTGCGGTGCATCGGTGCTGACACCAGCAGCCTGGCTGTCATTGACTGCCTCTGGTGAGGAGAGCTGTGCTGATGGCGGCTGTGGTTGTGTGTTGGTGGCTGAGGGCAGGATCGTTTAGGAGCCATGGGGAGCTGAGCTGAAGGGGAGATGCTGGAGGAGCATGAGCGTTAGGGACTCGTGTGGGGGTCAGGGGCTCAGGAAGTCACGGGGTTCCTGCACGCAGAAGCCCACGTCACTCACAGTCATCTCTCCTAGGAACATGGCCAATACCCTGGTGGATAGGAGCCGCCCGGGGGACTTCAACCAAGCTCTGATGGAGCTGGGGGCAACTGTATGCACACCCAAATCCCCACTGTGTGGGGAGTGCCCAGTGAAGGAGCACTGCCATGCCTGGCGTAGGGTAAGAATGGCCCCCAAAACCATCCCTTGACAGTCTGTGAGTGGCAGAGGCCTCTACCTGTCCCTGTAAGGGTGACAGAAGGTTCCCCACACCTCCTCTGAAGCATCAAGCAAGACTTGGCTGAATACTGAGTCCTGCATTCTTACCTGTGCCAGCCCTGGGGAGTCACTGTATGTGGAGATGGGGTTGGACGTGCTGTTGTCCCATACAGGTGGAGAAGGATCTGGCCTCTGCCTCTCAGAAGCTGTTTGGAAAGACCGCCCTGGTGCCTGATGTTGAGGACTGTGGTGAGCACCTGGGTTGTTTGCTGTGGCAGCTCTGCATTTGCATTTGGGCTGTGCTTTGACTGTTGCATTGATGTTTACAGGGACTGGGGACTGTCTGTTGTGCCTTCCTGCTGCCGAGCTGTGGGACAGCAGCCTGGGGGTCACCAACTTCCCCCGCAAAGCAGCAAAGAAGCAGCCACGAGTGGAGCGGACAGCCACGTGTGTGCTGGAGCGGAGGGGCCACCTTGGGGCCCCTGAGTACCTCATTGTGCAGAGACCCAGCTCAGGTACGGGGCCAGGCGGGAGCAGGGCACTGGCAGTGAATGGTGCTGGGATGGAGTTGTGGGATGGCACTTTCTCCTGGGGTGCAGAAAAGAGCCTCCTGGGCTGTGATGGGCCTCAGCACCCCCAGTTCACACCCTGTTTTGCCCTCTCACAGGGCTCCTGGCTGGGCTCTGGGAGTTCCCTAGCTTCCCACTGGCTCTGGGCCTGCAGGAGGAGCAGCAGAAGGAGGTGCTGGCTGACCACCTGCAGGCATGGACAAGGCAGCCTGTGCAGACAGAGAGTTTGTGCTTCGTTGGAGAAGTGAGCATGGGGCCAGGCACTGTGTGCTGTGCTATGGGGCATGCAACACAGAGGGAGGATCCCCGTTCCCTGATGTCACCGTTCTCAAACCCTCCCTGCATGCTGCTTATCATATTCTTGTCCCCTCACAGGTTGTCCACATCTTCTCTCACATTCACCAGACATATGTGGTCTACTCTCTGTGCCTGGATGGGGATGTGGTCCTGGACACTGCCTCATCCCCATCCCGCTGGGTGACAGAGGAGGAATTCCGTGCCTCAGCTGTGTCCACTGCCATGAAGAAGGTACCAGGGGGATTCCATTTCATGGAATGGAATTCCATGTTCCATTCTCTTCATGAGGTGCTGAGTGTGCCCCTGGCATCCCCCTAGCTGCTGTGGGGCAGTCCCAGCTTGGGGATGAGTCCCATCTGTTTCTGAGCACTCTCTTGCTTTCTTTAGGTGCTGAAGGCGCGGGAGACTCAGCGTGGGGTGCAGAGCGGCCGTGCCAAGGTGGGCCGCGCAGCAGTGTGTGCAGGGCTGCCCTGTGCTGTGCTGGAGCACAAGGACTTGGGGCTGCGCTGGGAACTCCCCAGCCTGGAGCAGGGAGATATGCCTGGCCAGCTCCGTCCGTGGTTCCCCTAATTTTACACCCACCCTCCCCCACCGTTGATGCCTCAGAGGTGTCCCTGGGCACCTTTGCGGCTTGGCTCAGCCGCATCATCTGTCCTGCAGGCCTCCAAACGGAAGCGGGAGTCAAAGCTGGGGGCAGCAGGCAGCGCCCCCACAGGGATTCAGCTCTCCCTGCGCTCCTTCCTCCGGGCACAGAGCGCTCCGTGATCAAACCTTTGGCAGCTGACACCAGCAGGTGCTGTGCTGTGGTGAGTCCTGTGTGGGGCAGCTGCAGGTCTCCCCGTGCCCCTATAGCGATCACTGTGCTTTCTTCCAGCCCCACAGCCATCAGCACATCACCACCTTCCCCAGTGCACCTGTGGATACGTGCTGTACAAGGGGCCGGTGCAATGCTGGATGCGACCCAGAGCTGGGCTCACTCCCTTGCCCTGGCCATGGGGTTTCTCTGGCAAGAAGAAAGCAAGAAGGATGTGGCCTCGTTCCCATCATTCACACATGCCTGAGCATGGGCCAGCAGCCAGTGACTGTGGTGCTGTTGTACCCTCACATCCATATTCCCATAGCCCTTTTTATGTTTCTTTTTGCTGAATGTGAGCCATGTTTTTTGTAATAAATCTCCTAAGGGCCTCTTTTTTTTAATTATTATCTTTTTTCTTGAAGTGACTCTGCCTCCATTGCAGCACAGCACTAAGCTGGGGCTGCCAGTGGTTGAACATGAGGATGGCCAGCAGGTTGCTTGTGCCTGGACTGGGAAAGCAGTGCAGTGGTCTCTGTGTTACTGCACCCATGCATATGGCTCAGTGCTAATAGCAGGTGCCAGCCCTGCTATCTGAGATGCCCTATAGCCTTGGGGTGCTCTGAAGGGTAGGTGGCCCCAGCCTAGGCGATGATCCACCCTGAGCAGTAACAGTGGAAAGGGTCCGTTTGTCCTCACCCTGGCAAATCTTAAGCAGGAGGAGAAAAAATCCCACATCAGTTATTCCAGGTTAATTCTTTAATTTAGGTGATGAAGGAGCAGCCACTTGCCCTGTGGTGCTTTGGATGATGTCTGCTGGTAAGCAGCCGTGTCCGTAGTGTCCTCCTTGTCCCCCACAATGAGGTTGTGGCAGTGCCAGCTGTGTCCTCAGCCGTATGCTGCAGGCACAACTTTCATTAGATTGAGGTGAAATTGAGGCAGAAGGTCCTTCACCTCTGGTTAAGGGGGAGGAACCCCTCTCCATTTCCTCCGGGAGCTGCTCAGAGCTCCCAGAACCTATCTCTGAGCACGGTGCTGCAGCATTGGAGTGTGTCTGGGTTGAGTGCCTTGGACCGTGTTGCTCAGAGCTGTGCCATGGCTATCAGTTGGTATTTCTGCAGTGTACTGTCCCAGGGTTGGGACAGAGAGAAGGGACGCTGCCGGCCTCTACTGCCTCTGGTCCATGTAGACCTGCACAGCTTTCCACAGCGCCCGTATGTTGCCTTCTCCAAAGCCAGGAGCTCCGTGTCGCTCTATGAGCTCCAGGAAGAAAGTCTCCTCGGAGAAGAGGGGATGGGTAAAGATCTGCATCAAGTAACTCTGCGCAGGGCTTACACCAGCACTGCTGCCCAGCTGCCCGTTGTCCCCATGCACGGCGGTGTCCAGCAGGATGCCCAGCTCTGCCAGCGTGCAGGGATCCTGCCCGGCACCCCGCACCTCCTCCTCCTTGCCCCTCTGACTGTAATAGGCAGCAGGGGGGGTGAAGAACCGCACGCCCGCCCTCTGCAGGGCTCTGGTGGCTGACACGATGTCAGGCGTGCGCAGACCCACGTGCTGAATGCCTGCCCCGCCGTGCTGCTCCAGGAAGGTGTCCACCTGGTTCGGGACGGATTCAGACAGCGACTCGGCAAGGACGAGCTTGCAGCCGGAACCCTGGGAGCTCTGCAGGGCACGGAGGAGCATGCCGGCCCCGTGCCCACCCAGCACAAAGCCCCGCGCCGGCTGCTGCCACTGGCTCAGCGAGAAGTGCCGAAAGCCGAAGCAGTGCTGGTACCACTCTAGAGCTGCCTGTGTGCCGCCCCGCGGGCACACGTAGGTGATGTGGTCGAAGTGGGAGATCTCCACGCCGTCCCCAGGGGGTGCTCCCTGCATAGGCTGGAAGCCGGGCAGGAAGGGCCCCCGGTAGCGGGAGCGGTCCAGCAGCGTGTGGCTGACGTTGCCCACGGCGGAGCTCACCACGCCGTAGGTGACGGAGCCGCGCTCATCTCTCACCTCAATGGGGGGCACGGGCAGGGTGCAACCCCGGCTCTGCAGCTGCGCGCACAGCCTCGGCACATCATCCACCTCCAGGCAGACGTTGGAGGCCGTGCCCAGGGTGGGACGGGGGTCCACGTCGTAGAGGAAATCGCGGTTGGAAATGCCGGCCGGCGCCAGGCGCTCGTTGAGGAGGAAGACGGCAGCGCCGCGGCGCAGCGCCAGCTGCCTCACACGCGGTGTCTCCCGTACGGCCACGGGCTGGAAGCGGAAAGCGGCAGCCAGGTCCTGTGCGCAGCCTTGCCCGTAGGGCACGTGGAGGGACAGGAAGCACGGGCGGCTCAGCGAGGCGGCCATGGCCGGGCATCCTGTAGGGGAGACAGTGAGGTCAAGGGAGAGCTCGCTGTCTGCGGGAAGGAGCTGTGTCCCCATTCTGCGCAGACCCCAGAGCGTGCACTCAAACGCGTGTTTTAAATCAGTGTCTCTGAGACGCTTTCCAGCTGCAATGGGCTGCCCGAGCACACTGCCATCCCCGTAACCCTTTGGGGCTCAATTTGCTCCCCTGTCCTTTAACACAACCCTCAGCCTTGGGTGCAGCCCAGCATGCTCCCGTATTGTCCTCGAGGTGATTTTTGCAACAGGGATGGGCGATCCTGTATGCACCGGGCAGACTGGGGAGCACGGGGCGGCTCTGCATCCGAAATGGTCCCGCACTGCTCCGCTGCCCGCCAGCGGTGACCGCAGTAACCCCCGCCGAGGCCAGCGCAGAGCCCCCGCAGCGGCACGGGGCCGTGCTGACCTCGTCCTAAAGCCACGCGGGGTGACGAGCAGGGAGCGCTGCGGGGATGGCAGCCCGCAGCCCCGGGATGAGCCCCCCGCCCCGCTCCCACCGCCTCTCCCCGGCTCACCGGGCTCCGCGCACGCCGAGCGCAGGGCACGCCGGGCCGGACCCGCCCCGGGCAGCGCTGGGGGCGGTGCGGAGCGGCGCGGCGGGCGGGACCGCTCGGCTGTACCTCCCCCCGGCCCCGCGGTGCCCCGGCGGCCCGTTACCCCCTGCCCTTGTTTGGGGCCCCGTTCCGGCCCCGTTCTCGATGTCCTGTTCCCACACTGCTGTCCCCGCTCTGTTTATGGCTGCTGCCCTTCCTCGGCTTATCATGTTTTTGTACAGATCCCCGAGGCGATAAACTGCCCAAATATTTGTGGAGATGTCCGTGTGGGGCCAATGTAGTGCTCTGGGGGGGAAGGTCCCCCGGCTCTTTAGGCCATCGCAGCCCATCGGTGCGGGGCTGGGCAGGAGGACGAGGGACCCTGGCGGCTCCGGGTGCAAAACGTGGCACTGCACAGCTGGGTGGCACCCCAGGATGCAGGGCAAGGATTTTGGGGATGCCGTGGTCCCAGATGGGAGAGCCAGACCCTTGGCACTGCTACCCACCCCTGCCTGGAGTGACGTGGCTGCAGGGCTGTGTGCCCAGCTCTTCCCCGAGCACCAGGCACCGCTTTGTCCCAGCACAGCTCGGAGCCTCAATGGGGACAGAGGCGGCCTTGTTGCTGTCCGCAGGCAGGCGGTGGTGAATGGGGAGCGCTTCTCCTCCTCCTCCTCCTGGGCGGAGAGAGTGGTCAGCAGATAAAAGGGAGGCAGGGGCCAGCTGGGTGCTGCCCGGAGCAGAGCGGGGTCCGGCCGGAGGACAGCAGTGAGGAGTGCGGTATTGAGGGCTCTTTCTCATGGGGGAGAGGGCTGGCTTTGGGGTCATCCTTCCTACCAGCTCACCAACGGGTTGTTCCCCTGCCCTGTGTCCCCCCTGCCCATTGAATTTGCAGCGAGGGGGCACTCCGTGGGGTGGGAAGGGCTGTGGGGTGGTGGGACGAAAGGGGCATTGGGTGGACCCTGGGGGTATCGGGGCTAAGGGTCTGCGCACCCCAAAGCTCTTGGTAGGACAAGAGAACCTTCAAGGTGGCCTCAAGGTTAAACCGTCCCTGCCCCTGTGGCCACGGTGACAGGGCTCCCAAAACCAACCTGGGGTTCTGGGATCAGCAATGCAGCGTGGGTCCCTTGGGGAGGCAGGGCATGGGGGCACTGACCTCCATCCCCTGCAGCTCACCCCCGGTGCCGGGATGGGGCCGCTGCTGCTGGCGCTGGCCTCCTGCCTGGGGCTGGCCGTGGCCTCCGAGGGGGCTGCCGATGGCAGCCGTCTGTGCCGCGAGGCCCCGGCGTGGTGGATCAACGGCTCCAGCCCCATGGAGGGCACGGCGGGGCAGGTGACTGTGGTGGCCCTGCTGAAAGCCAGCTGACACTTCTGCCTGCAGCAGGCCCGCAGGTGAGGCCTGCCCCGCTCCGCCCCGCCGCCATCTTGGGCCACGGCACAGCAGCCACACTCAGTGCGTCCTTCCCCACAGCCTCGGGGCCCTGCGGGAGCGGCTGGGGCAGCAGGGCGTGAGCGATGTCCGTTATATGATCGTCAACGAGCAGGCCCCGCTGTCCCGCGCCATGTTTGGGGAGCTGCAGCGCCATGCCCCACCGGGTGTCCCCGTCTTCCAGCAGCAACCACACGAGCCCGATGTGTGGCAGCTGCTGGGGGGTGACAAAGATGACTTCCTCGTCTACGACCGGTAAGCTCCTGTCCCTGGGGTGGATGCTGGCAGGTGACGTGGTGCCGGGAGGGCTCTCTGTTGGGAGGGCGATGTGGGGTTGAGGCAGCCGGCCACCCCTGCAGCCCGTCCTCGCTCTGCCCTAGCTGCGGCCGCCTGGCCTTCCACATCCAGCTGCCCTACAGCTTCCTGCACCTGCCCTACGTCGAGTCTGCCATCCGCTTCACCCACCGCAAGGACTTCTGTGGGAACTGCTCCCTCTACACCAACAGCACCCAGGAGGTACGGGGCTGCAGGGGCCGTGGGTTGGGCTCTGCATCACTTGGCTTCGTGCTGGGACTGTGACGTCCCTGCCGAGTGTCCTGGTGGATAGCCATAACACACCGGTCCTTGTGTTGTTTTCCCTAGGCCAACAGTACCACGGAGGTCCCTACAACCCTGACCCCGCTTCCCAAACAGGAGGAAGAGGAGTCTGAGACCCCCGCCCACCACCAACCCAACCATCTCCATCCTCACCACCATGCGGCTGGCAGCAGGACAGCCCTAGAGCCCAGCAGGGACCACAGACCTGCGCACACTCACCACCACCATGGAGCCCATGGCCAACTCCATCCCAAGGGGCAGACGCCAGAGGGACACGATCCCTAATCTGGGCAGAACCCATAGCGTGCACACCACGCTGGCTCACTTCTCAGAGGCATCAAAAGGCTTGCTTTGTGCTGCTGGCCACAAGCAGTGTTGGTATGCAGCCCCCTCCACGTGGGTCATGCTTCCACCCAGTGTCCAGGGATGAAAATCCCCCTCTGGCACCCAGAGGTGCTGACCTTTTGGCCCTAAGAGTCAGTTCTACCCCTTCTTCCTCTGCTGCTGCCTCTCTGTGCTCAATGATGCCCGTGGTGCAAACCAGGATTTCCTTGGTCACCGCAGGCTGACACCACACAGAGCAGCAGGGCAGAGATTGAAGGGGCAGAGCTGGGACCCATGGGTGAGCCTGGAGAAGGGGAGTGCTGACGGGGGTCGTCGCTCCCTGCGTCCCAACCTTCCCACCCTGTGCACGGGTATGTGCAGTGGTGGTGGGTGGCCGCAAGATGGTGGCCGTGTCCCCTCTCAGAAAACAGGGGCTGCCTTCAGAGCCCGCAGCCCTCGGAGGAGGATGTGGGTGGGGGTCATGGGCTGAAGTGGACATCCAGATGATGAATAAAGCCTCTGTGAAGTGAACCCTACCTGCCCTGGCCTTTGGGGTGTCCTTTCCCCAAGAGGGTGGAGGTCTGTGGGGCTTCCTACCAGCACAAGAATCATAGAATCAACAATGCTGGAATCCAGTCCACCTGCCCACCTACCACCAACATTTCCACACTAAGCCATGTCCCTTAGTACAACACCTGCTTTGGGACTTAGGAAGGGGTTTGGGGTTCTACACGGGCCCCATAAAGCAGCGCCCAGTGGAGATTTGCATTCCCCCAGCCCTGCACTTTGCCCCCCGCCTGCCCCAGCCCCACAGCCCATCCAATCCTGCACCGCTCTGCACAGAACCGCCACCTGTCCACCCCCCCTCTGCCTGAGCTGGGAGCAAAGGGATGGCTTGTCCACTGACGTGGCTCCATGTGGGGGTCAGAAGTTGCTCCCCATGGGGATGAGTTGGGTCAGGTTGGTTGGGATCAGTGTGCGAGGTCCCACAGGACCCTGCTCCCTGGCTCCATCTCTCTCTTCTTCTCCTTCTCACCCTTCCTCCTCTACCTGCTCCCAGCACCCACAAGGGCACCTCTGTCTGCTGCTCCGCCATCAGTATCAAGGTTATTTTCTTCTTCTGGCAGCTGCTGTAATTGAAACAAAGCAGGCCGAGCCTCACGGGCTCCGCTTCTCTCGCTCATTTTGCCGGTGCTGCTGAGACAACCAATTCATCTTATCGATGCTGCTCGGCCTCTTTTCCTCTAGAGCCAGGCAGAGCCTTTTCCTCACTGCAGACATCCCAGGCAGCAGCGAAGCTCTCTTCCTGTCGAGCTTTGGGCTGGGAACAGGGTGTTTTGGAAGGGCTTAACGGGCTCTTTACATTGGTGACATCTTGGGGTTGATGCTGCGGTCCCCTGGTGCCCATAGCTGTGCCACCACCCCAGAGGAGGATGCACCGCTGTACCCTGCTGTCCATGGCTGGTCACCAGGTCAACCCACTGCCTCGGCCCCGTGTGCTGATCCAGGCAGATCGTCTCAGGAAGAGTGGGAACAGCCAGTCCTAATGTCAACAGAGGCCTCTTGTGCAGCGATGCTGTGTCAAGAAGAGGAATGGGTCCCTCCTCCTCCGCCCATTCATCTGGCAGCCGGGGGCTGGCACGCCGCCAAGCCAGGCTGCTTTGGAAACATTTCATTGAGGAGGCAGCTGAGCCGAGGAAAACAGAATGAAAATACACAGAGAGATCGCTGTTGTTAGGCAAAATAAATGCAGACGGCTGCGTTTCTGCCCCCTAAGTCCAGCCCAGCCTGGCTTCCATTGCTTCTGGGGGCTGCACAGGGCAGGGCAGCCATGCGAGTCTGCCTGGGATGGGAGCTGGGGTGGCGATGGGCTCGGTGGGTGGGTGGGCTTGTGCTCATCTCATGTGGTTCTGCACCAGGAGTCGGGACAGGTGCAGAGAGACCTGAGTGCAGGTGGTGTGAGAGCCACAAGCCCACAGCTGGCCTGGGACCTCAGCACACCTGCAGGCAGAGGAGAAGGGCCTTCTGTGCAGGCATTTCTTTCCAGAGCACGCAGACAGCGGCAGTCACATCTGAAGGAGGTCTCTGAGGTTGCGGGTGTCGGGAGGTGTCACAAAACAGCTGGATGGTGAAAACTGACTGTGTTGGAGTCCTGCTGGAAGAGGAGTGCAGCAATAACTCAGAGCTAATGAGTCAGCAGAGAAGCCACGTGGGATTCCAACAGTTTGATGGCAAAAGGTTCCAGCTCCATCCGACACTTTGCTGGGGGCCTCACCAGGCAATGGAGAACCTAAAAATAGGGCTCAGTCCTATGGGCAGTCACCCCAAGGCATCACTCCCCTTGCTTATAAAGCCAATTGTTTTGTAAAGGAAGGTCTCAGCTCCTCCCTGGACATCAGATCCACTGAGGGACAAATATCGCAGCCAACAGCCCCTGGGGGCCCAGCTGTGAAAGAACGTCAGAGAGGCATGGGAGCACACTAGGGAGGGAAAAGCACACAGGGAAAGGCAGCACTTGGTCAGGAATCCTCTTGACCAGCATCACCTGGGATGAGGTGGGTGAGGTTCAGCCTTCAAGGAACACCTCCAGACCTTCATCAGTCGCAGTGTGGCTGCTCTGAAACGGAGCAGTGGGAGCTGCTGCAGTCTCTGCCGAGAGCTGGCTGCTTCCCTCCCAGCCCTGGGAAGGGGACCTTGGGCACTGGAGAATGGCAGAGGGAAGAAACGGAGGTTTCCGAAATCCACTGCTGCCGAAGGGGCTGTCACTTGGAATTACATGGGACAAAGGATTTATGGGGAGAGTATTTCTGGGGGATTCAAGGGACGGTGTCCCACCGGACACGGGAACGACCCGCGCCGCTCTCGGGGAACGACAGCGCGCAAAGATGCTGCAGGGACGTGCGGGACGCGCATCTTTCCCACAAGCAAACCCAGCCGCCCAGGAAGGGCAAAGCGCTGCGCCGGCCCCGCCGCTGGCAACGGCTCTTCCCCGGGCGGCCGGCGGGGCTGCGGGGGGCTGCGGCGGGGCCCGCCCCGTCGGAGGCCGGCTCGGGGCCGGCGGGACCACCCCCTCCAGTCTCCACCCCCGGTTCCCCCTCGCCTCCTCCCCGTCTCTCCTCCCTCCGCCATGGCTGCGACCGACTGAGCCGGGCGAGGGGAGGAGAGACGGGGAGGAGGCGAGGGGGAACCGGGGGTGGAGACTGGAGGGGG
>NW_024884733.1:20358136-20358454 GCF_019232065.1 Centrocercus urophasianus | reverse complement strand
CCCCCCCCACGCGCGGTGCCACGGGGGTGGGAACGCGATGCGGGGACGGTGGCATTGTGCTCTGCGTCCTCGTATTTAGTGGTGGGGGGGCGGGGGGTGGGGGAGGTGTCTTTTGTGTCCGCTTGCGCAGGGGGTGCCGCTCCGTTGTCCCCCATCCTTTCTCCGGTCGCTGTCCCCGCCGTGTCCCTGCGCCAAGGGGACCGAAACGCGGCGTTTGGCACAAAACAATCCGCTCCCGGCTGTTACCGATGCGCGTTCTCATTCCGGTGACATGACGCTGGGATTTGTTTGGCAAATGTGGGATGGAAATCCATCCCG
>NW_024884733.1:20215327-20358036 GCF_019232065.1 Centrocercus urophasianus | reverse complement strand
GGGTTGTGGTGGGGCCGCGCTGCTTTGAAGAGCCCCTCTCTTCCTTTTGGGGGGGAAAAAAGAAAGGAAAAAACAATCCCATTGGGTACAGTTTACATTCAAAAGAGCATTATCAAAACATTTTCCAGTTGAGACACGAAAATAGAAAGCAGCGGAAGAATTCTGCTCCCACCTCTGAGGAGACATGGGGAGAATTCACGGAGCACAAAAGGGTTTTCTCCGAGGATATAATTATACCCTTTTGTTGCGGTTTTTTTTTTTTTTTTTTTTAGTGAACTAATATTTTCTAAGGGCTGCTTTGAGATGATTAATTATCCCAAGTCTGCTCGGAAACGGCAGAAACAAAAGGGTTTTCTTTAGGAGGAGAGGAACAGCTCCGGGAACTTAACAATTGCGAAGGGCAGAAAAAAGGGTCGGATAGAGGATGGGCAGCGCCGCGGCGGAGCGCTGCCCGGGATGGGATGGGATGGCACAGCCGGGGAGGTCGCCGCCAACCGGGGCACAAAGGAATGTCTTCATTTTGGCTGCGACCGGGATTTTTTATTTATTTAATTTTTTTTGGTGCGCGTTTCTGGGAGTGCTGGCGCTGTGCGTGACCCCGGTGGGCGTTGGGGTCAGGCGGGGTGGCCGCGTCCTCGTGGGGCGTCTGTGGGGGTTTCTATGGGGGTTTCTATGGGGGCCGTGCCGCCGCCCCCCGGGGAGGTCCCTGCGCGCAGCCGGGGATGCGGTCGGAGGGGACGTGCGGGAGCTGCGGTCGCCTGGTGGCTGCGCGCGTTTGGAATGAAGACGGGAACTGTTGTCGGCGGACGTGGGAACCATTACGCCTCGGGAGAGCGGCCCGGTGCTCGGGGCGCTCCATCACCGCTGCCGCCCCCCCGACGCTCCCGGAACGGACGGCCCCGAGAGCGCGGCGTCACGACCTGAGGTTTGCCGGCCCGCGATGGGGATCAGATGTTTGCGCCGGCTCTGCTCTGTGACTCAGAGCCGTGAAAAACCCAGAATTGCGCGGACGTGAAATTCCTCCGCTCTGTGGTCGGAAAGTCTCTGGGACGGATCTCCGAGCCGGGGAGGGGGTGGGATCGGCCTTCCTGGGGGCGACGGCTGTGCTCCCACGGCCGCCCCTCTGTGCGGCTCTGAGAAGGGCTGCGTGTGCTGCGTTAGCCACCAATAATTCCTTTATGCTGAGTAAAACTTAAGCCCTCATCTCGCTGGAGTCATTACTGCGATATAGATATATTTTTTTCCCCGCTCAAAGAAAGATCTGGGATGTCGAACACAGGCATCTTTGTCTTCCTCAAAACTGCTTTATTATGATGTGTACAGATCCTGGCTTTGTGTGTGTGTGGTGTGTGGGGTGGCTCCCCCCCCCCCCCCTTTTAATTTTTAGACAAATGACAAAAGCATGCAGGAAAGGAATGCAGAAATGCCAGGCTTAATATAAAGCATGCGGCTGCGCTGCATGCCGGGAATCCTAAAGGATACAAAACCTTTAACGGTGGCGGTTAATTTTTAACAAGTTCCCTCGCATAAATATTTATGAACAAAAGTTTTACACCATTATCTCTGGGGTTCTTGGAGAGAGAAAAGACCTTTGGTGGATTTTGACAGTGGGCCATTATCCAGCATAACAAATCCACGCTCCCAGCCGCCGCTTCCTAATATAGTAGAATGCAGCGCGCCCTTGAGCCGTGGTGGCTGCGTATGGGTGGGCGAGGGGCTGGGGGGGCCGGGGGCAGATCTCCTCTCTGTGTGGCTGTGATGGTTAGGATGGGAGCATGGGTGCTTGGCGAGGTGGGTGCGATGCCCCTGTGATGCGCTGGGGGTGAGGAGTTCACATTTTGGAGCCGTTCCCTCCCTGCTCTCGGTTTTTGGGAGGGTTGGCTGATGTATGAGATGTTTACTAATTAATTCATCGCTTTTCAGGTGTTTATTTTATCCTACCACGTGGCTTAAAAATGCTTTAGACCGCATAAAAGGGGTTGGCAGAGCTTCACCCGTCCCATCGCAACGAGTGCTTTGCATATATATTGTGCTCTTTACATTTCTAATTATTTTTTTGTTAACTTGCCTAATTATAGCAGCGGATTGCTGGACATTAAATCTTACGGTTTGCTAGTTGGCTTATAGCTGCTCTCTCATAGGGGAGGTATTTATTGAGCGCAGTCTGGGCTGTATTACAGAGAGAGGAATGGAAAACAGCGGAGGTTCCTGCGGGGAGGGCTGGGGATGCTCTGACAGCTGGAATTGTAACTCGGTGTTGGGTTTATTTGTTTGGCTTTGAAGCGTATAAACAGACCCTCTGAAGCTGGGATGACCTCCTCCCTTCAGGCAAAAGGATGCTGGGCTGAGGGAAGGGTAAGAATGTAAGAGGTGAGAAAGGAAATATTTAGTTGTGGCTTTGAAGAGTAAACAGGCCTGAGGTGTTCACTGGGAGGAAGGCAGGGGTGTGGGATGTGGGACAGGAGCTTACCTGTGCCAGGCAGGGGCTGTCTGCTGCTACGGCAGACCTGGATTTTGGCCACACAGAGGAAGTGTCTCATGGGTGCCATTGAGCTGTGCTGCACACGTGTGTCTGTGTGCTGTGTTCTGAGGCTTAGCATGAGGGAGCACACCTTGCTGTCGCTGGGTGCTCGCTGTGGTGTGGGCGCTCTGTGGCCGTTCCTTCTGACCTCGGATCCAACTTTGGGCAGGCTTTGGTGAGCTGCCTCATCCCAGCACTGTAAGAGCATTGGCTTTTTGTCTCAAGCTCTTCGGCTTAGGATTTTGCGCAGGATTGGGGTTAGCCCTGATAAAATGCTGCGGTTCCAGTAATGCGCAAATTAATGAAATGTTGTGTTCTGGGCACACGCTGCCAGTTGGTTTTTTTTTTTTTCCCCTTTTTTTTTTTTTTTTTTTTTTTTTTCTGGCTTTGTTCAAAACGAAGCCCCAGAGGTGATGTGTTGAGATGCCAGCTTGTGGGCAGCACTGTGATGCATCAGCCTGGCTGTGGATGCCTGGAGGTGGGCACCACTGCAGCCCTGTCCCTGTGCCCTGCTTGGGGACCTCTGCAAGGACACAATGCTTCCCCTGCGAGCCCAGGCCTTCCTCCTGCTGGGACACCAATGACAGCCACCGCTGCTGTGCTCCCCATTGAATCCCCGCTGCTCAGCTCCCTTGATGAAGATGAGAGCCCTGTCAGGGGAGTGGCAGAGCAACAAATGGGTCCCCGAGATAAACACTATTTGCATGAATGAGTGACAGTGGCTTTGGATGTCAAGTTAAAAGGAGCAGATCTGGAGAATGAAAAATTAATTTTTTTTTTTGTCTTCCGTTGGCTGTTTCTCATCGCTTTCGATTTTCTTTCTGATGATAAGGAATGCTTTAGATTTTTTTTTTTAAAGCCGGTCGTGTTTATTTTGGTAACAGTTCACCCACTGTTCTGTGTACAGCAGCTTTCTCTTGAAAGCACTGAAACTATATTAAAAGTGCTTTTGGCTGTCATCTTTTATTTCTCTTCTCCTTCATTCTTTTCCCAAAGCTGGGCCGTTGCTGTATCAAATACCCCAGCACTGTCTGGCAGCGTTTTCCCTGCGGTGCTCCGTCTAAACTGGAAAGAAAAACGGGCAGTGATGGCAGGATTTGGATTTCTGTGGCTTTTTGTGCTCGTCCCATTGAAGCCTGAGCAGCTGCCCCAACCCACACTGCTTTATCCTTTGGAGGCAGCGTCCCGTTCCCTTTGCATGGAGCTGCCTGGGCTCCATCAATGGCCCACAGAGCCGTGGGGTTTCCATGCTGAAATGTCCCATTGGTGCTGGGCCCACACATTGGGAAAGTGCACTGCGAGCGTTGAGCATCTGCCTGCAAAGGGGGAGGAAACCCACCCCTCCCTTTCTTATTTTCTCCCAATTGTCCTTGCGTGGTGTGGCGTTGGCTATTATGGGTTTGTAAAATAGAACTATATGTGACCTTTTTATCTTACAAGAAATAGGTTAAGCCATTTTTAAAGAAAGTGGTGGAGTCAGCAGTGCTGCTGGAGGAGCCGCTTTCGCATGGTTGATGGGCTGTGAAGCCGCTCAATGGACTTTGGTTTCAGAGACAATATCTGTTTAAATTAATCTTTGTCAGATACATGCCACTGCAGACAATTCAAATTCCATTTGCTTTCTGATCTCATAACAAAAAAGCACCTTACACTGGTTCTTTTATCGTAAAATTAACTTTTGTCTGTGTGTCCTGGAAACAGGGGTGGCATAAAATCTAGTTAAAAGGCTCTGTTATAGGAGGATTCTGTTTCTTTGTACAAGGCGGACTTTTTTTTCTTTTTTTTTTTCTTTTTTTTTTTTTTTCCCTGTGTGCATTTAAAAAGAAGAAGAGTGTTTGAGATGGATTAGAGAGAATGCCAGCAGATGGACTGATTCTGTTGTTGCTGCTGGCAACCATCTAAGCAGCCATTTTGAACAATGCTGATACCGGGGCACTGATAACACAAAGATGAGGATGGGATAAATATCCAGCGAGTCCCTCGCTCCCCGCCTGCTCCTCCTCCTTCCCTTTATCACACTGCAGCCCTGTTATTTGAGGCTGATTGTTTCCAGAGGAATACTTCATCCTCGAGCTGCTGCTGTTCCTCGCGCCTTGCTTTGCCTCCTGCTCGGAGGAGGCTTGGGCAGAGCTGCCCCTCCCAGCAGGGCCGTGTGTCTTGGCAGTGGTCCTGATGCTGGGGGGCTTGCAGTCATGTTCCTCCTTTCTGTGTGCCCTGGTGGGTTGCCTGCTCCTTCCCATAGGAGTGGCCGCAATTTCCTTCCTTCCTCATTCCTGTTTTCAGCGCTGAATTGTGAGGTGTGATGGCATTTGATGGGATTTTGGGAGGTGCACTGTGATCTAAATGAGTCTGGGATCACTGATAGCCCTGTGCTCACTGTTTTGGCACGTGACTGCAGGCAGAGGGCATCTCTTTGTATGTCTACTGGTCTTCCCTTCTATTCCCATCATCTGCTGGCTTCTGGGAGCCTGGGCCATGTTTAGGGCCGGATGTTCTCCTTGTGGGGGACCTTCGGGTCTGTAGGGACACATGGCACAGCTGCCCAGGGAAGCTGTGGAGTCATGGGCCGTGTTCAGGATGAGGGTGGATGTGGCACTGAGGGATGTGGTTAGTGGGCATGGTGGGGATGGGTTGATTGTTGCACTGGATGATCTTAGAGGTCTTTTCCAACCTTAATGATTCTGTGTTTGCATTGCTGGATTTTTAGCACTGGAGTTGGTGGCCTTATTTCTTTCTGTTTTGTGTCCCATCTCCAGGTAAATAACACTCTAATGGATCAAGAAACCCCCAGCAACCTTCATCTTTTTTGTTTTGCTAGGAAAAGACTGCTTTGTGCTTTACAGGAGGAGTCAGGCTGGGATGGAGGGCTTGTCCCCAGGCCCCCAGGGTAGCACTGCCACTTTGTCTGCAGCAATCCCTCTGCAGCAGCTTTGCCATCTGGGAGCATGATGCGTCCAGGTGGCTGCAAAGTAGGTACAGTGATGGGATACAGCATTTGTACTGCTGCCCCTGAGTCCTGGTGAATGCCTTTGGGTTGGGGAGTTGCACCCAATTAACCAAACCGTAGCTCTTCATCCCATTTCTGGAGTTGGTTTGCAGAGTGTGGGATGAAGCTTCTGCCTGCTCACACTGCAGCATCCCTCAGACCTTTGTGTGATTGCTGTTCCTTCCTTCCACAGCAACTTTTATTGCAGTGGTTTTTTTGTTGTGTGGGTTTTTTTTTTTTTTTTTTTTTTTTCCCCAGTGAGTATGGTTAAGAATTTAGGGTTAAAAACCGTCCACACATCTCAGAGAAATCTGTATGTACATATACACAGTTATCTAATTATACATAGTAGATGAAACTTTACTGTAAAGTAACAGATGTAAGAATTAAAAAAGGAGTTGGGCAAGCATTTTACAGTTTCCTTTTTTAATTTGTCCCCTCGGTCTGCTGCATTTCTGTTGCATTTTGAGGCAAATCTTATGTTTCATTTCTTTTTTTCCTGTTGCAAAGTCTCTTCTCCCTCCACTCCTCTTTAAGCTTTTCTTACTTGATCCATAAATTGTGGAGGAGACATACTTGACACAGTTACTAAAATAAGGGGAATCTGGCCTGAGAGTTGAAAAATCAGGCTGTAGGCTCTGCTTCTGAAGTGCTATTTTGTATTTTTGGGAATTTGCTGAGTTGGGCTGAGCTCTCTGAAGAGTTGCACTGAGAGAGGGCGATGGTCTCAGCAGGCTGGCTGCGTCTGAGGTCAGCCGGCATCGTTAGCAGATGCTTTTAGCAGTTTAAGGCACCGTGGGGTTGCCAAGTGCTGATTGCAAGAAGCTGATTTGGTTGAAGCTGTGCTGGAAGGGCTCTACTGGCTGGCCCGGTCCATGCCACTGCCTGTGCTGCACGAGGAGCCAGGCTGCAGTGCTGAGGGGAGCTCTGGGTGCTGGAGCTGAGCAGAAAGCATGGCAACGTGCACTGCCTGCCATCCTTAGGCTGTCTCCATCTTTTGAGTTTCACTTAGTGCACGTCACCTATGCGTGCTCTGTGCCACTAAATAAGTCGTGTTTGTCAGCTCAGCCCTCGTCAGGTGTCCTTGCTGACAGCTGGTGCTTTGAGGTCTAGGAGGCACTCAGGTGCTGGCATATGAAGCTGCTCTTTCATACTATTCTTTTCAGTTTTTTGCTGTTGAAACCTCAAAGCAACACAAGGACAAGGCATTCTGAAGGGCAATGGAGATGTGAAGGGTCTGGAGCACAGTTCCTGTGGGGAGGAGCTGTTGGAACTGGAATGGTTCAGTCTGGAGAAGAGGATGCTCAGGGGGAATCCTTGTTGCTCTCTTCAGTGCCCTGAAAGGAGGTTGTGTTGAGGTGGGAGTTGGTCTCTTCTGATTAATAGCAGTAGGATGAGAGGTGATGGCCTTAAGTAGCCCTAGAAGAGGTTCAGGTTGGAGAAGAAACTGCTCCCAACATCCAAAGGAGCAGAGATGAGCTGGCACAGCTGCCCAGGGAGGTGGTGGGGTCACTGTCCCTGAAGGTGTTCCAGAACTGTAGGGATGTGGCACTGAGGGATGTGGTCAGCAGGCATGGTGGGACTGGGTGACCTTAGGGGTCTTTCCAGCCTTACTGGTTCTACATGCAAGCTTCCCTTGTCTCTTGGGTTCGACTCAGTGGAAAGGTTTGCATGCCCCGTGCCTTTCTGGAGCTGGAGGTGGCTCAGTGTGCTGCTGCCCAGTGGGGTACTCGGGTAGAATGGGAGCTTGTGCACTTGTTGGAAGCGTGTTAAAAAAGATGCTGTGCTTGCTGGGAGAGAGAGAGAGCAAATTTGCTCTGTTGCCTTTGTGATAGAAATCTCTGCATTGTGATAAGAATCTGCTGCTACTTAGACCCTGTAAAATCTTAAAAACTCACAGAAACTGGGCAGGATGAAGATGAATTATCAGATGTTCTTAGCTGTGGCTCAGATCCTCAACTTTGTCTATAGAAAAAGAGGGTGGGTGATGTGGGGGAATGAGTTGATGGGAATTGCCCATGTTTGAGGGAACTGCTTGAAAGAACTGTTTTTTTTTTTTTTTTTTAAGCAAGGTGAGATTCTTCATATGGGGGACTGAATCGACCAGTGCTTCACGATTCTTTTGCATTTGAATAATGTAGGTGCAGTAAGGCTTGGGGAAAAGATACCAAGCCAAATGAAAGCAGTGCAGGGGGTCACCGTTGTGTTGCACAGGGGAATCTGTTCCTGGGCTGACAGAGGGGTCCAGTGCTGTGTGCTCCCTCTGCTGACATCGCTGCTGGTGCAGTGTGGCACCCATGAGGTTTTGCAGAAGGGCTTAGCGAGCACGGCTGCTTCTCATATGGAAATGCTGTCTTCTGGAGAGCATCCTGAAAATGAGACTGATGCTTTCCCAGGGCAATTGTTTGCTATCTGTCCTCACCATATTTGGAGTTGGTGCAAAGCATCAGTGAGGCTTTCCCTTTCGGCGCTGCCTGTCTGCCTGGTTCTTGGCTCCTTTCTGGTGGCTCCTGGCTTCGCACTCAGCCTGTGGTTCGAGCGCTGTGGGAAGTGCTGATGTCTGAGGGTTGTTGTTTTTCCCCCACCCATCCCCACACCCACACGTTGGTCAGCCACTCTTAAGGTTTCCTGGACTGTGAGGTTTGATGAACCGTTAACCTAAAAATGCCCCGAGCGGGAAGAATTATTTCCAAGGTCTAAAAATTCAGCAGAGCCTCTGAAGTGGGATTGGGAGCTGTGGTTTGCCTGGGTGGCTTTCCTTGCTTCTGGCTCCACTGAGAACTTCGTGGCCACAAGGACGTGCTTGGGCTCCTGCAGGGATGGGAAGGCAGCCCTCCTGGCCCCGTCAGCCCTCTGAGCAGATGTCCTCTTGGCATGAGGCTCGGCAGGTTTGAGACAGGATGTCCCTGTGCTTCAGAGAGCTGAAAGCACTGGAATCAGTAACAGACTGGGAACGTCCGCATCCAACTCTGAATTCCTGGGGAAGAGGATTTGGCAGTCGCAGGCTGTATCGGCGGGTAGGCTCAGCATTGCTGGAGAAGGGCAGCACCTTTGTATGCTCGCTGTCCTGTTTGCTCTGCTGTGTGCGTGTCGAGCCTGGGTTTAATGGGGCAGCGTGGTTGTGCAGCCCAGGCTGAGGGATACCGCTACCCTCCTTGCCCAGTACTTCTGGGAAGGGATTGTTGCCATGGAGGGAAAGCAGCTATATTTAAAAGGTGGTGACTGTCTGTTGACTCAACCAGTGGTGGTTTTGCCACAGCTGTGATGTGGTGATGGAGTGGAGCTGTGGTGCTGTGGGAATGGGAGTCCTAGCAGTCCCATTCTTTAGGGTGTTCCTATGGAAATTTTTTTTGGGGGAAAATGGTACTTCTGCACTCTGCGTTGGTGCTCAAAGCTCCAGACTGGTACCGACAACTGTGTAATTAAAAAAAAAAAAAAAAAAAAAAAAAAAGCATTATGGCATCAGATTTTTTTTTTTTTTTTCCCCAAACTTTTTTCCTCTCCCCAGTCGTGATGCTCTCAACACTTTGACTTTGCTAAATATTTTAATGCTTTTCTAATTGCAGCCTCAATTAGAATCATAGAATCACAAGGTTGGAAAGGATCTACAAGATCGTCTAGTCCAACCAAATTAAATTAAATTCTGCCTGCTAATATTTGAACAGGGTCTGTGTTCTGGAGGAGGAGGCATCTCTCTGAAGGGCTCTCGCTGGACTCTCATCCCTTCTTGTTTGAGGTGCCTGAGGTCGTCAGCTGAGTAACAACCCTATGAAAGCCAGCATCCCTATTGTAGCATCCCTACAGGGGATTCTTGCTATAAAACCAAAGGGCTTGATCTACCTGGAGCTTCTCCTATGCCATTTTACTGCAGAGCTTGGCTGTGATGGAAGAGTTTGCAGCTTATGGAAGCTGTCCCATGGGCCGTGCTGGATGAAGCTTCTGGTAGCTCTGGTCTGTGAGATGCCTTCTGCCCAACCCGGTTTGGATAGGGTTTTTGGGTTTGGGGGGATGGGGGCGTGCTGCTGTTATCAAACATTGGGTGAAAGGTTCTACTTGGAGCTCAGGAGAATGAATTTATTGTTTAAAAGGGTAACTTGGGGTGAGAGAGAAAGAGAAGCAGGCTAATCTTGCAATTTAAATATATTTAAAGATTCCTTCTGTTCGAGTTTGCTTCCTATCCTTGATCAGAAGGAAATGCTGTTAGCTACAGAATGGAATAAATCGAGGGCACCCTTATCTGTGCAAGATAAATTACTATTGTTTAGGGAAGACACTCCAGGGATTGAAGAATTTAATTAAATACACAGGGATTATGAATATGCATGTAAATTAGACAATCTAGATATGACATGGCTACAACTGCAGGGAATTGTTCGAACTTAAAAGTGTAATCATTCTTTTTATCAGGACGTGGGGATGGGTAACAAATGAGAAGATTCCCGTGGCCATTTGCCGCCGACTTGGCTGGTCTCAGGTCATTAAGCACTGGGAATTACCTGCTGCTGATGGGCCCAGACGAGCCCACAGGGACAGTGCCTTTTGCTACCTGGGCCCTAATGAAGCAGCTGGTGGAAGAGTGGGGCTGGGTGAGGGGCTGCTGGTCTGGGGGCCCAGATCAGGGCTTGGGGTGCAGTGTGCCTTCAGGTGGTGCCTGCTGTCATGGTGCTGTGCGGGGGAAGGAGCATCTTCTCCAAAGGGCTCAGGAAGGTGTTTGGTGCTGTAGTTTCAGAGCATCTCCCTAAAAATGGGGGTGGGGGAGGTGGTTAGGGAGTGGAAATATCGATTGGTTAGGTTTGGGGTGTGTTCCTGTTCTTCTGCATCATTGTGTTCCATGGTTTGTGACTTTCAGAGGCATCATCTAACGGCAACGCAGGGAAATGTTTTCCCTTTTTTCTCGAGATTCCTTTGTTTGGCTTCACCTCCATCATTTGGTTTTGTCGTTCTGCTAAAATCAGTTTTCTCTGTAGAGTGAGTCCAGGATGAAGAAAGAAACTGTCACAAACCATCCACCCTATGAATGTAGGGAGACACGGACGTGATTCCGCATCGGACTTGACCCACCTTGGAAGACCTTGCTTTTTGTTAGGGAAAAATATCATGTTGGGAGTGTGTCTGTGCAAGCGTGCAAGTGCACAGAGATGGGTTTGAACATTTGTAATAAAGTATTTCTAATAAAAATTTAATGTCCTCGAGACAGTGTTATGGTAGCTCATTACTATTAAAGGTCATTTGAAGAGTATTGATCCTAAATGTTACAGCTGAGTGTAAACTTTGAGTGTTACAGTTATTAATGTATATTTATGATCTATGGGATACACGTAGGAGGAAAATGGGGATATAAATGCTGTGGTGAGCTCATTTGTTCCAGAATTGCCAAAACTGGGTTCAAGCAGTTCGCCTCAACTTCAAGTGCATCTTTCTTTGTATTCTGCAGAGTGAGGTGGTTAACTCTGCTGGGTGGTTGTGATGTACGTACATCAGGGAGCTGTGTTTTACATTGGGAGCACTGAGGGCTGCGCTCAGTGTGTGCCTGCACTGCCGGTGTAACCAGGAGCTGTGAGGAGCACGTGTCTGCTCCGAGCCTAATGAGGAGGTTATGCCACTGAAAAGCAATTATGGTTTTTTTTATTAAATTAATTAAAAACGTGAAGGTTGGGCACTGAGAGGGCAGGTGGTACTGTATTTGTATTTTTAGTGTACTGTGATGCAGCAATGTTTGCACATCTGAGGCAGAAGGCCTGTATTCCCTGTGAATTTTAAGGTGCTCTTTGTATTTAAAAAGGAAAAAAAGGACAAAAACCTGGGGTGGCAGGAGGAAGATAAACGGTGCTTGTGATATTTCAAAGTCACATTAATCTTTTCTTTTTCTTTCTTTTTTTTTTTTTTTTTTTTTTTTTTTAATGTATGACTTTCTCCAGGGAAATTGTCTCCTCATTGACTGCGGCGGATTAATGTGCACAGATCAGCTCCTGCATTATTCCCCTGTTTTGACAGAGCGCTGATTTCTGTCTGCGAGTCCCTTTCTGCCAAGATTGCAGTCCGTGCTCTTGGAGTTTGGAAGAGCTCCATGCCGAGAAGTGGCAAGGAATGGGAAGCTGTGCTTCTGATGCACAGCGCTGTGAGTGCCGAGGCTGCGGGTTTGGTGATGCAGGTGGTGGGGCTCGTGCTGCAGGTCGTCCCATATGGCGACAGTGATGGTGACGGTAACGGTGAGATGGCTGCTTGCCCCCTGGTGAGGATCTAGTGTTGGGCATCCGGTAGCATGAAGGAGCTGCCTTTGGGTAGGCTTGCTGCTTTTGGACAAACCCTTCCAAAGATCCTGCTGTGCTCTGTGCTTGTTGATGTCAGCATATGTATTTTTAAATTGATGTTAAATACATGTTTTTCTGGTGAGCTTTGGTGAAGTCCTCTTGATCAAAAGAAGTGACAGCAGAGTCAGCTCTGGCCAAGCTGTGTGAATGGGCCGTGTAATGACAGATTTGGCCTTCTTCTTTTTTTCCCCTGTGGGGAGTATCTCTGGCCATGAACTTGATGTTGCATTTCTGATGATCATTGCATCCTGTTTTTAATGGTTTGTCTAGACAGTGCTGACACAACTATGAAAATAGTTTGGTGACCTAGTATAGAATTAGTGAGCATAAAGAAATCAAACAAAGCTTCTGATGTTTGCAATCAGTTTGAATGACTACATTGTAGCAAACCTTAAGAGGGAGGCAGATTTGGAGTTTCTCCAAAGAACAAGTCATGAGCAGAACACATCCAAACAAATCCATGCAGTAAATATACAACAGGAAGAGAAAATGCCTGAAGGAAGATTGGCCACCGTTTCGTTTGGGAACTGCGCGTAAGCCTGGAGTTCCCCCTCATTTGGGCCAGAATTGTTCTGGGAAGTTCATAACCTGGGCTCTAAACTCTGTGGGATGATGTGCCCTGCGTTTGGGGAAATTTGGTCAACACAGAAATCATGTGTTCCTTGCTAACATCAGTTGTGTTGTTGATGGTAATTGGTGAGCTGCAGGAACCGTGGAGCATCCCGTTAGCTGGCTTAGAAATACGAAATACCTGACACTGTCATCGTGCTGGACTTCCACTCAGCTCCTATGAGACCTGTTCTTACAGCACTTGAAGCCCTCCTGGTGAGAGTGTGCCGTGCCTGCTCAGGTGACTGCTCCTGGGTACTTTAAAATAACACAAGTCTCCTGAGCTTGAAGGCAAGGACGTAAACACAGCTGAAAAGGAGTTGTCTGATATGCTGCCATTGAATGGTTTTATTCTGCATGGCACATAATGGCACTTCCAGGTGTGTGGCAACAGGTCTGTGCCCTGCAGACCTCCCAGTTGGTGCAGGGAAGGGAAAAGGCTTCCCAGAGTGTGAGCAAGGAAGGAAGAAGATGGGATGAGAAGGGAGTTTTACGTGCTATGGGGCAAACAGGTGTTTCTCCATCAGAATGCTATAAAATTTATTGGTGCAAATGCTTCTTTTTTCCCCTGAGAGCCCTCTCAAAGCAAGTAAGAGCAAAGTGGATCTGACCATTGAGAGAACTGGAAAGATGTCTCAGGGTAATATTGACAGGAAGTAGCCAATGATTAGAATCATAGAATTGTTTATGCTGGTAAAGACATTCATCATCAACCTGACCTTGAATCACATCCCTAGGCCAGGTGTGGCACTGCTGGGGGGGACGTTAGGGATTTGAGCAGCTTTCTGAAAGCACCAGGCATTTCTGCTGCAGGTAGCAGGCATTGGCTTGGGCTCAGTGCTGGTCCTACATCTCACCAAGGAGGGAGAGTCTGCATCCATTGCCCACTGCCTGGATATCTGGCTGTCAGTGAATTCCACACTTTGCAAAGACATCGTCGCCGTAACCAAAGGGAACTGGTTCTGATGTTCCCAGCTTGGCAGGGAGCCTGGCCGGCCTGCATGCTGCTGGTGGAGGAGGTGTTTCATGACTGTCATTAGTTATGTGCTTGAAGAAGGAAGAAACAAATCTCTGCTGAATTGGAAACCTTGTGAAAAGGTCACGCTTTGGAAAAGCTGTGCATTTTAAGACTGCTCAGCTCTGCAAAGCTGCCTTTGAACTGGAAGTGTAGGAGTTTAACACCCTTGCTACAGCTCTGAGTGTATTAAGCCCATGAGAAAGGAGCTGGATCCGGCATGATGTTAACTCCTGCAGGGCACATGGCCTTGGGATGGGACTTGCAGGCTGCCAGCTACCTGCTCATGCAGGCAGTGGGATTGGGGTTGGCGTGCTCCTGGTGAGTCCGTGCTTTGTGCTGCAGCGTAACAGTGCCCATGTTAGTCATTTAGCTTTGTGTTAGTCTTTCCTGGCCCCTCTTTTTATTTCTTTCACTTCGACTGTTCTAATGCCTGCTCCTTTGCTGTCCCTCAAATCACCTGTGTCCCAGTGTGCCACTGCAGTCTTTGCCTTGTCATCTCTGCCGTGACAAGATTAAGATCCACTCACCCCAATGAACATTGATAGTGAAATTGCTGTTTATCATCTGGCCTGCTATTAACATAGGTAAAATCCCATCATTACAGGCTATTAGTTTGAGATTGTAGGTGCTAATGGCCTCGTTCAGCAGCATGCTAGGCATTTGCAAAATCTGCTGATGTGCAAGGATTGCTATCGATCAGTCCCTGAGCATGGGCTGAATGTTTTGAAGAGGCTTTAATATTGCTTACAGGGCAGCCAGCCCCCTGCTGTCCTTTGCAGCTTGCGGGTAAGGAGCCCAGACCCTGTCCAACCCTAAGTCAGGAGCTGAGGGCAGCAGATGTACACCAAGGGGATGGGGCTGCCCCAAATCCCTTGGATTGCCATTCCTTGTAGTTAGAGTGCAATGTGAACTGAACAGTTTCAGGGAGAGATGAAGGCAGTCTGTGTCTCCTCTGAGGGTCTTGGATCCCTTCACTGAAGTCAGAGTAGGATGGAGTTGATAAAGGGGGGGAAGGAAAGCAGTAAGAAAGAATTGACAAAGCAGTGTTGAGACCATCCAACTCTCGTGGGGCTTTGGCATCCATTTGGTGGGTTGTGTTATGTCCTCTATATCTCTGAAGCTGCTGCACTTTGCACCTTTTCAGTAGCACCAAACTCACGAATGGCATCCGCATTGACATTCCTGTAGGTTAGAAACATTTCTGTTGCACCTGCAGCTGAGATGTATGTGAGGTCCTGGTGAATGGGGACAGGAAATGCTGATTAGGACCTGCTGCTCCCCATGCAGCCTAATGACTGATGGTGTTAGCAGGAGCTCAGGGCATTGGGAAGAGCACACACAAGGGTGTCTGAAGTCAACACCTACTTAAAACCAGGAGGAGAGAAAAGCAGGAGCATGGATGGAGTCCAAGGAAGTTTGACCTTTCCTCATCTCTGCTCACATCTGAGCGCTGGGCACTGTGTCCAGAAGTACCTCCAACTCCTGTGTTGGGCTGATGTATTTTAATTAGATTGTGTCTACCTGGCTGGGTTCCTGCTGGTGTAAGGGATTATTCTGAAGAGTCAGCTGGGCCACCTAAGCAATAATCTCGCTGCTTTTTCTATCTAGCATAGATTTTTCCCATTATATGTTTTCACTCCTTCTTCACTTTCTTCCATTATTGCCAGTAGCCCCTGTCTTTTCCTGCATCCTCATGGGTGAGGTGGAAAGCAGATCTGGGGAAAGGCAAGATGAAATGTGTTGCTTGCTGAAAGCCACAAGATACACCCAGGCTCTCTGTATGAGACTGGGAGCACGAGGTCCAACCAGCAGTGAGTGAGGAGTTCCATTGGCTGGCACTCCATCTCCGTGGCAGAGCTGGGCAAGGCTTCTTCCTGCTCAGGAGTCACCTGTTGGTGGCCTGCTGGCAGCCGAAGCGCAGTGCTCTGCTGTTCAGACATGGGCTGGGGAAAGTGCTGATGCAGGCTGCCGCGTCTGCAACGCGCCGCTGCCATCTGCCTCCCTGGCGGAGCTGAAGCCGCTGCTTTTTTTAACCTGAGTTTGCTGAGTCTTGGCTAATTAGCTGCCTTTGGAATTTGTGACGTAGGAAAAAAATGCCTGCTAAGTTTGGGATGGAGTGGGGGTGCTGGGGCACTGTACAGGCACAGGTTTTATTTGCTTTTTAAGTCTAATTTGAGCTAAAACACAAATACGCTGCAGTCTGATTTGCTTGATTTCTAATTTTAAACTTTGATGGCATTGCTGTTTCCAAATGCAGTGAAAGTAGAAGTTTCTCTTGCTTGCGACCTTACCCTGTGCGACCCTTCAGTGCCTTTCTGTAGGGGAGAGCAGCCGTATGCTGTGGCTGGTCTGTGGGGTGGCAGTGAGCTGGGGGAGCCCTGGAATGTGCTGCTCTGCAGGAGCTTGGCAGCAGGATGGGGGTGAGTGGGTGGCTGTGCAAGGGGATGCTTGTTTTCATGGCGGGTTCCATGAGCAGGCTGGAGACCTGCCCCATCCTCCTTCCCTTTGTTGGGAGAACAGTTGGGCACGTTGGGGTCCTGTGTCTGGGGAAGGAGAGTGGGTGAGCAGCTAGAATGCAGATATGTGGTGTTTTAATCCAGAGAAGGACAAGACGACTCCCAGCAGAGATGGCTCAAGGTGGTTGGACACAGAAGACTGTTTCCATCTGGATGACCTGTGAAGGCTCAAGGACCCATTTCAACTCCATTCAGTGATCACACCCTGTGATCTTCATTTGGAACCAGTGGTTCGGGGTGCAATAAGGATGTTTCTAGGTAGGCTAAGGAATCTCCTTTCTGTAGAATGGGTTTACCATTTGCTTTTCTATCTGCCCCAGGCTAAGCCTAACAGTATGCTGAGGTAGCCTTTGTTGCTTTGGGAAGAAATCAACGTGCGAGGTCTGTCTGGCACTTTAAACAAGTGCACTTATTTCAAAGTGAGCAGGCTTTTGATCTTTGGGGCTGGGTGATCTGCTTGGACCCGTAACACTCCTTGCTGTACTATCCCTTTTCTCTAGAGCTCCTGCTGCTGTTGGGCAGGAGGGCCCTTCAGACAGGGAAGGTGAATTGAATGAGTTTTTCTTTAGGTCAGGGGCTTCCATTTGCTCTAAGCACACCGCCAAAAATTCATCCAGTGTTATCTTAACACAGATCTTCAGCTCGTAAACTAGAGTGACAATTAGATGGTGCCTGGGCAGCTTACTACTGGGAGGCCAAGCAGAGCGGATGTTTCACCCTTTGCTGAGTAGCAGACTAACTAGTTGAGATGCCTTCTTACTCCAAACAACTTAAGCATCCAGACATTCCACAGTAGCTAACATAAATGAGCCCTTCTCCATTTTGTCTATCAAGAGAGGCCCTTGCAGTGCTTAGGGAGGTAACCTAGAGCTGACTTCCTTGGGAGAGCTGGCTGAATGCTGCCTATTTGTAGCTGGGCCCTTGCTCCTTTTCTTGCTGTTGCAGCACTCAGGCAAAGGACAAGGTGCTCTGCCCCACTTAAAGCTTGATAAGGGGAGAGGAATGCTTTCTTTAGGGAACTGTCCTCTGTTTTCCCTAATCGCATATTCTAAGGGCTCTCTTTCTCTTTTTTTTTTTTTTCTTCTTCTTTAAACCTTCTGCCTATCTCTGAACAACTTGATCCATTTGGGAATGCTCTGTGAATGTTTGTCCTTCTGACTCCCTGCGCTTTGGCATCAGTCTTTGGGTTCCCCAATGAGCCTCTCTAGCTGTCATGACCCTTCATTGCAATGAGATCTGTTTTGATGATGTCCCTGCTTGCCTGGCATCCCAGGAGCTCAGGGAATGGCAGAACCTGGCCGTTTGCTTTCCTTAGCACTTGCCTCTTTGCTCAAGTGAATCTCCTGCTAGCAGCGTGGTGCAGGATGAATTGCTGGGCATGGCGGAGCTCAGTGCCCTGCTGCTTTGGGAGGGCACCTTGCTGAAATTAATGGGGGTTATCAGGGCTTGGAGTGCAGTAGAAAATGGGCTCCTTTCTGATTTAATGCTCATTTGATGTTCAAATGTGTATTATTAATTGCAGCAACCAAAGAGCGGGGGGGAGGGGGGAGCTCTGTTCCCTGGTATTTGGATGTTTATGCTGTGGGGATTAATTCCTTTGCACAGGCAGAGCATTGCCTCCTTGTATGTGTCCAAGCTGCTTTCTTCCCTGTCTGGTGAGTAGATGGGATGAGGAGGCAGCCTGTTCCCCACAATCCGTAATCAATGGGTTTCACTCTGGAATTACGCCCTGTGCCGCTCAATAAAGAAAGAGCTGACACAATTGCTAAATGAAGTATTAGTCTCTTGCTGTTCTTGAGATCTTGCCTATAATTGTGCAACCTTGCTGTGACACATTAATTTGAGCAAAATCTGCACCAAGCAGGAATATTTCAAGGCAAGGAGTTGCAAATGCCTCCAACATCAGCCCTCTGCAGTACCCATTAGCTTGGCTTCTCAACCATTGAGGAATGGAATATCAGAGGAATGCAAGCACATCTTGCTGATGTTCATTTGCATTTCTGTAAAATCACAGAATGTCTTTGGCTGGGGGAGACCTTACAGATCATCCAGTCCCAACCTGCTGCCATGGGCTGGGTGCCTCCACCAACTCAGGCTGCCCAGGCCCCATCCAGCCTGGCCTTGGGCACCTCCACGGATGGGGCACCCACAGCTCTCTGGGCAGCTGTGCCAGGGCCTCACTGCCCCTGATTAAAACATTTCTTTCTGTCCTGGTGGGTTTCGGGCTCTGGTCCAAAGGCCTCAGGTTTAGAGGATTACTCAAAAGCATCTCCAAACTAGTCATGGTAAGAAAGTTCAGCCTGTTATCAGGAAGCTTATGATCATGTTGTGGGGTTGCATTCCTACTGGGAAAATGTGTAGAAGTTTGCAGATAGTAACGGGTTGAAGATGTGCTCTCATCTCTTGAGCTTACCATGGTGTCAGATCAAGCTTGGTTGTGCAGGGCATAGTTCCATCGTGTTGCTTAATGGCCTGATGTCACTAAAAGGGATTGTTGCCAGTGAGACATGCCTCTCCCGGTCTCCAGCAGAGATGAGGGGCTACAAGGAACTGAGTTCTCTGGGGTGGCTCGTGGGTAGCCTCAACAGGTTGAGTTGTGCCTGTGGTGGCCACTTGCTTTAGGAAGGTGGCAAAGCCTTTATGGGAATGAAGTGGAAGATACTGGCTCCTTGTTTCCATTCATCAGGTTGTTCCCTTTCTCAGGATGCCAGGAGCCTGGCTTTCTGCTTGTAAGGGTTAATTCTGCTGTAAAAATCGTGTTCTCGGTCACTTGGGAATTGTGCTGCAGAAACGTCTCCAAAATAATAAATGGCTTTCAAACTCCGAAAGAACAAGTGTTATAGATTACAGTTCTCCCCCACTTTTTTCTTTGTCTAAACCAAATTCATATTGGAGAACTTTAAAAATACAAAGTCTAATCTCCCTGAAACATAAAACCATTGATCTTTCCTGTGGGGCCTCTTGAATGCATTTCATTTTTGCAGTGTGGCTGTCATCTTGAAGATCTGTGATTAAAGTAAGGTTTTTTTCTCCCTCAAAACCCATTTTCATCTGATAGTGAAGCTGTGGTGAAGCACTGAATTGGTGCAACATTTGCAGCAAATTTTCATTGGGAGGCAGAGATTACTAGTGCTCGTTTGCCACTGAGTTGCTAGCTACCTCACCATCAGCGCTCTTCGTAATGTCTGCGTTATGTGACCATGATGTCCTGGGGGCGGGAGGAGAGAAGCACTTTTTGGGATGAGATATGCCAGGCTTGGTTGCATATAAATAATTTTCTTCTGAAGCCCATCCATACAAAATCAATTTCTGAGCTATTTCAGGCTATGAGAAAGCATGCTGTTCGGCAAAGATGTAGATCATGTGTCCTAACGCTCAGCTAATGTCTTCTTTCCTGGCGATTTGGTTCCTGTGAGGACACATCCTCAAGCCAATTTAGGTGCTGGAATGAAAAATCAGTGGAGGGAGAGGCTCTGCCTGTGTGTGATGCTGAATTTCCTGAAGAGTATGCGGAGGTTTACTGGCAAGCAGGGCAGACAGGACTCAGTTAAATTGATCGTAGTGATCCGTAAACGTCACCTTGCCTGCCAGGTATTTACATAAGTAGAAATCAGTGTAAATATTTGTGTAAGGACAGACCCTGCCATTATGCCAGGTGATGCACAGACTTAGGAAGAGCGGATGTCGCCTTCCAGTGTCACCTCCACGGTGTCAGTGGAGGCGAACGTTCCTATTTACGTGCTGGTTCTTGTGGGAGCTTTTCAGTATTTTAGAACTGTTGGATCAGTTGGATGCATTTATCGACTGATTGATTTATTCTTTCAGTGCTGAGATCAGAGTTATTTGCCCTCTAGATTAAAAGCCAGCTTTTAAAACCAGAGTGAATTTATGGACTGTGGTGCATTTTAATTAGAACATTTAATTAGGAGAGGATTCACGAGAGTGGGTCTTGTTTAAAAATGATCAAAGATGCTAAATGAAAACAAAAGGGAAAGAAATTATGGAGAAGTATACAAGATCATTTATTTTGGGTATCGTCTCTACCCATCAAAGGAGATCACTTTCTGTTCTGTGCTTTTTGTTCCAAAAATAGCCAAGATGCTGTCTGATTTCAGCAGGTCGATGTCAGTCTCTCTTTGTAATTAACTATGAAAATAAATTGTATAGCTGGGGGAGGAGGGAGGTGAGTGTCAGCAGCTGCTGAAATAGCTCAGGTGTGTGAAATGGCTACTCCATCTCATTGCTGTTTGCCCTAGAAATAAAGCTGTGAATTTCTTGGTTGTGTTGAATGCCCTTGTCATCTCCTCTGCCTCTTACAGATGGGCATTTTGCATGTATGGCAGATTTCTCTTCTGAGACTTCTGCTCATCTCTCTGAGCTGTATTAATATCTCCTTGCTTTCGGTATCAAAGCAGTCAGTGTGGGCATCGTATTTTCTTCTGAAAGGCAGTGAGGGGAGCAAGGAATGGTTTTCTTGACAAACTGCTTCTGTCTGGCTGTCTCCAAGCAGCAAACCATGCTAGGTGCTGATGCAGGGTGAAAAACTATTCTGCAGGTCATAGATCGGCTTAAGTTGGAGGGGACCTTAAAGATCATCTCGTTCCAAACCCCTGCTGTGGGCTGGTTGCCCCCACCCGATCACTCTCTCGAGAATCCCATCCGATCTGGCCTTGGGTGCTGCCAGGGATGGAGCATCTGTAAAGGATTTGGTCTCCTGATTCTTGTGCCTTCCAGAAGATTTCCCCAAAAGCTTAAAACCCAGCATGACAGAGCACTGGAACAGGCTGCCCAGGGAGGTTGTGGAGTCTCCTTCTCTGGAGATGCTCAAGACCTGCCTGGATGCCTACTTGTGTGACCTGGTGTAGGGAACCTGCTTTGGCAGGGGGGATGGACTCGATGATATCTGGAGGCCCCTTCCAACCCCTACAATTCTGTGATTCTGTGATCCCTTTATGGATCTTAAAATACAGAACCATATTTTTGATGTAGAGCAAGATCTGATGTCCTCAGGAAATGAAGTCACTGACTTCACCGCATCACCAGTTTCTGCCATGGAAACAGTTGGTGAATTAATGCAAGTTTTGCACAGGTTTAACAGCCATCCTCCTCTTCAGAGCGAGAGGTGGGAGGAACATTTTCTATTAAATTCAGAATTGTTGTCTTAAGTTATTAATTCCTTGCATCCTAATGCATTTATCTCTGGCTGCAGTGAGGAGTGGAGAGCTTTGAAATCTAGTTAGCTCAAAAGGATGTTTTCTGCACCAGGGAACAAAGAAAAAGCAGTGCTTTAGTAGGGTACGTGGATTGAAAGGCTGCTTTACATACAGCACACAGGCTGCATGGCAGAGTCTTGCTGTGGAGGGGTGTATGCAGATCCCTGTGTCCTTCAGGAAGTGCAGTGTGTGGTAGAGGTTCTGCCTGAATCCAGGTCTGTGCTTCATCCAGGCGAGGCCAGCACCACCAGCATATGTGGTCCTGTGGTTGAGATCCATCCCTTTTGGGACCTTTTCAGATTGCACTGTGTGGTTGGCCAGGCTTTGTAAAGCTGTTTCCATCTCCAGTTCCTTTGGCATGCTCTTGGCCAAGAAAACATCATGCTGATGAAATTATAAAGCAGAATTGTACTATTTATGTTGGAGAAAAGGTGCAGTTTACATCTACAGGCTCTTTGCAAATCAGCTTACACTGGCTTTTAGCAGTTGAAGTCAGCGGCTGTAGCAAGTTAGGGATGTTGAAATGGAGTCCAACTTCAGTGCTTTGTGCTCTCCTGTCATGGCAGCCCACTATTGGCAAACAGCAGATGTCTCCAAGTAGGTCTTCAATGGGGCTGGAAGGGGCATCTTGCTGCCCTACCACTGTGGTTTGGTGCAGGATGATTACCCTCAGGAGAAGATGGCTCCAAGCCCTGGCCAAGGTCTTGGCATTGTGTCCAGCTGTACTGCTTGCAGCAATAACAGGAAGGGCCCCTCTGCCTCCGGCCTGATCATGTCAAGCAACACCGTGTTGTGTGCTTGCTGTTTGCTGGAGACCAGGTCTCCTTGGCGTGGGCTCTTAAGCTCTGCTTTTCCTCTGTCCTCCAGATTTAGAGGGGGTGAAATGAGCTGTGAGGCCGTGGAGGCCGGCAGATTTGTTCACATAAGGGCTCCCTGCTGGTGTCAGCTCAGGTTTGGATATTAGGAAAATCTTCTTCTCCAAAAGAGTGGTGATGCTGTGGCACAGCCGCACAGGGAAGTGGTGGGGTCACCATCCTTATAGGTGTTCAAGAACACCATCCTTATAGGTGGAGATGTGGCACTGAGGGACATGGGCAGTGGGTGTGGTGGGGAGGGCTGGGGTTGGATTGGATGATCATAGAGGTCTTTTCCAATCTCAATGATTCTGTGGTTTTGTGGCGAGGCTGTGACATGTGCCAGCCAGCCCAGCATTGCTCTGTCTGCAAGTGGGATCTGGGGAGTTTGGAGCATCCTTGTTATGGCATGTGGCGTTGTGTTGGAAGGTGACGGATTGTTTGGGCAATGGGACAGCTGGAGAAGAGACTATTACTGGGTACATGGGTCCTCTTTGAGGTGCCTTGAAGGATATGCTGGCCCTCGAAGAAGGAAAATGCCTTCTGAAGGCAAATGCTTTGTCTGTCTAGCTGTGAAGGGTCCCGAAACCTCACCGAGATCTCAGGGTGAGCTCAGCTTCAGCACCAGGGCACTAAATGAGCCCCCACGTGGCTGGAGGGGCCAAATCCCCAACCAGAAGCCTTTCTCATGACCTGAGGGCCAGGGTAGGCTCTTGCCTTCCTTTCTCTTCTGACTTCAGTGCCAATCTGGGCAGGGACTGAACCATCGCTTCGCTCTGCTTTCCTTCTGGCATACTTGCCCTGAGTTGATGGCTGTGTTTGGCCAGGAAATGATTCTTCATATCTGTTGACTTATTTTTTCCATGTAGTTTCCCCGGTGGGCACTGTACCTGTGTTTGTAGGGAATGGGCTGGCTGAGTTCTGGAAACAAGCATTTTTAAGACTTAACGAGGAGCGATGTTTCAAATATGGTAAGTGGCAGCGGGTGTGCAACTTAAAACTTCGTTTTGTTGTTATTTGATCTTTTTCCTGCAAGCTCAGCAGCTGACTTCTGCAGAAAATAAACATGTGGAAGGAGAATGGTGAGGGGCTCCTTGCTCTTCCAAGGCAGTTGAACTTTGAATGTCTGATTTGTGACATTTTGAAGGGGCCCGGACTTAATTGGGGGGCATGCAGCGTTTTCTCAAAGCGGGTCCCATCTGAAAATTCTCAGGTGGTTGTGAGTTTGGACAAAATATTTCTTATAGGGGGACTATGTGGAGCTGTGCTGGCCAAAGGCAACTCTTGTCATGACTAAGCTCTGTCATCTGACCTGTATTAAGTTGCATTTGCATTCACTGTCATTGCTTTAAAGTAGCTTTAAAATAGAGCTGATGGTGGTAGAAGTTGATGGGAGGTTTGGGTCTTGGTGACTGCGAGGAGATATTCTCAGTTCCAGGAGTTTTTTGAGGTGAAAGTACTGATATGTGTCAATGGGTTTGTTTTTTGGCATGCAGAGAAGCAGATGAGTCTGGCCGCGTGTATTTCTGTAGCACTCAGCAGGCAATGGTTGGCTCCCCAAGGGCAGGGCCAGCTGCCAGCAAGCTGGTGGTGCTCAAGCTGCACCCAGAAGTGGCGTTGGGTGATGGCTCGTGTTCCTTTGAACAGCAAGGTGGCTGTTGTGCTAAAATAAGTGGCAGAAGGGGAGGGCAAAGCACAGTCCAGATGATCTGACTGCAGTCCTGATGTCCATGAGGGCATGGACAGGCTCTTGTTTGTCCTTTCTGAAAGGAGTCCTCCCCTGTCCCAAGCTGCCCCACTTTGTGGTGGTCCCCTCTTGTTTAGTCTGATTAAGAAGGGATCTGGAAAGACCTCATTGAGCCCATCAGTGAGCGGATGGCAGCCTGGAAATCATCTAAAAGGCCATTGAAATAGTTCTAGTTTGGATACTTCCACATGAGAAGGTGGTGGAAGAGATCGATTTCGCACTGAGAAAATTGGGGGACACAAACACAGTGGAGCAGTTCCTCAGCTCCAGATGCTTTAAACAGAGTGTGCATCCTCTTAGCATGGCCGACAAACTGCTCTAAATGCAGATGGGTTTATGGTTGCTGCAGTATTCTCATGGGGGATGCCTACAGCCTCTCCCCTAGTGATAACTGGCAGGGCTGTGGCATCCCAAGATCCACTGCACTCTTGGGGTGCATCCATGCACCAAAACCATCTTGAATTCAGTCACAGCTGAGAAACTGGGCAAAGTTTAGAAAGAGATTCAGTGCAGACTCTTGTTCCTAATCCAGGGAGCATGGTGTCTGCTTCTGAAAACAGCCAGGGGCGAATTGTCTGGGATCCAAGGCGGAGGCAGAACAGCAGGGCTTCTAACTGGTGCCAGTGAACTTCTGATATCCTTACTGGCTGAATCCCACACTTTGAAGGCAAATCCTGGGGGGAAATTGCATCTATTACACAAGCAAGTGTTCTTTCAGAGGGATTCCTCTTGCTTGCTGTCTGCTGGCTAAAAGTTAGGTGTCTGTTTTCATATGGTCCTCCAAGATCTCTGTTAGTCACTGGAGGAAGAGCAGTGCTGCCTGGGGGCAATGCTAACCAGTACTCCGGGGTGCATGCTTTATTTTCTTGTACTTGATGGTAGAAGAGCCTTGTTCACCAGCTAAGATGCTCAGTGGTTAGGAGATTAATCCCACCATCAACTGTGTGAGTGGGTTGTGTGAAACCAACTACTCCATTTTGCAATGGATTTAGCTGTACTGGCATAAGCTTCCTGTTGACAGGAGCCCTTCCCACTGGTTTGACACCCTGAGACCAGAGGAGATGGCCCTGTTGCAGAAGGACTGCGTAGGCAATTTACATCAATGGCTCCTATCTATGAATTGATCATATGGTCTGTACAAGACATGAGCCTTAGTATGAGTGAACCTCAAGAGCATACAGTCTTACAAAGGCACAGGAATGTGGTGGAAAATTTGAAGAAAGAAATGGATGACTTTCTCTTTGAAAACATTTTTTTAATCTCCTAACATCTGTTACTCTGCCTTCTTGTCATTTCTCCCCAAAATTTGCACTTGTCATTAAAACCAGGAAAGAAGAATCCCAATATGCATATGACATTTTACAAAAGTGCTCTCTGTGCTCTTAAAATCCAACAATTTTGCTGCGCAGTGTTCATTTGTAATCAATTAGAAGGTTTCTGATCAGCAGAAGCTGGAGGTTCTGCTCCCTGGAGCTTAACACTCTGCACAAGGAGGTGGGATTGCCTGGCACTTCTCCTTTCACCTGAAAAAGAAATAGGAGCAACAGTGAATGAATGGATCAAAAAGCTTCTTGCTTGCTTATTAACCCTGTTCCAGTCCAATCTCGATGTCATATGGTGGTATTAAATCAGGTGGCCCAATGGTCTGAGTATTTGGTTTCTCAAAAGGAAGGATATAAACCTACATCTGAGATGTGTGGTGGTGGAGTCACCATCTGTGGAGGTATTCAAGAACTGTAGAAGTGTGATACTTAGGGACATGGTTTAGTGGACAGTATTAGTGGCATGTGGATGTTTGGACTGGATGATCTTAGAGCTCTTTTTCAACTTTAATGATTCTATGATTCCGTGTTGATCCTGGTCCAATGCAGGTTTTGGTTCTGTATCTTCTGGGCCACCAAAATGCATCAGTTCCCTCCTTGTCACTGGGAGAGCTGGCTCCTTAAGAAGCCAAGGGAGTGGCTTTATGGTGATTGAGAGAAGCAGTGGAAATGTAATTGTGTCCAATGGCCTGAATGCTGCAATGTTTCCCTTCTTGGAGGAGGCAGGGGCATAAAAATTACAAATAAAAGGGACAAGGGCTTTCAAGAGGGTAATAGAGTGTAAGATTGAATATTAAGCCCATCTCCAGCCATAATTAAACCTGCAGTTGGAGGGTCTGTCACATTGCTTCAGACCCTTGGAAAAAAAAAAGCAACAACTCAGTTGCTAGCTTCATTAGTAATTAAATGTCCAATTACTGTATGTAATGTTTCTGCTTTGCTGAACTCCACAACTGCATTCATAAACAGCCCTAAGGAAGGCCTCTAATCTGTGCCATTGTTCTTCAAGTGGTTTGCACATGCAGAAAAAGAAAAGAAAAATCAGGCAGACATTTATAATATGGAAAGCAAAGGGGGAAGGGGTTGGAAGAGGAGGAAATCAAATCAGCATCTTCCACCTCCCTCCCTCCTGAGGCAGGATCTCTGCCAAGCCCACAGAGAAGCCCTCAGGCCCCTCAAGCATGCAAATGTAATTTTCTATCCAGACAACACACTTTATTTTTTATTTTTTTTTAAATCCACCCCTACCCCCCAGAAAACCTCCTCAAATCCCTGAATGCACAACAGAAGCAAGAAGAAAATTACAATGAAAAGAGGAGAGATGGGAGGGGGTGGGGAAAGCAGCAACCCATAAACAGAAGGAGAGATGGAGGGAGAATTGAGATGAATATGCAGTGTCCAGAGTTTAAATAGACATAAAAGATAATGAAGGAGGGGTGGGAGGGAGGGGAGATTGTAATCAAACAAAATGATTTTGGGCCTCTTCAATCATCCCCGGTTTGCAGGCTGTCATTTTATACAAATTAGAGCGGGGGTAATTTTATGAATATTCACTGGGATTGGAATCACGTTCATTAAAGGGAAGGCACCCTTCTCAGGGCCCACTGTGCCGCTCGCTCTTCTTTTGTTTGCGCAGAACAACGGCGGAGCCGCTTGTGCCACGGAGGAGATCTGAGCCCCCTCTCCTCCTCGCCCCCGTGCTGGGATCCTCCTAGCCATCGAGATGGCCGCGCTCTGGGCGGGATGCTCAGGGCAGCTCTGAGGGGCTGGCCGTGCTTTGGTGAGGAGCGAAGGCTGGAAATGCCCTCTTGGTTGAAGGAACAACCTGGGAATTCGCTGTTAGCCTCGGCTGCAGGGGGGAACGACCCAAGTGCTCTAGCCTTTAATTTGCAGGCAAGCCTTTATTGAAGCAGTAATAGCTTGAAACCATTTGGGATGAAATAATTGCTGCATTTTTACATTATTATTATTATTTTTCTTCAAGCCTGGCTGCTGAATTGAATTCTTCTTTCTGCTCAAGAGTCTGACCCGGGCCTGCGTCGCATATGTCTGGCACCACGCTGGGGACAGTTCCTCTAATACATAACCAATCAAAGATGCATTCAGGCTCATCGTGAGGAAACCATGGATGATTATAAGGAGAGAGATCCGAGTCTTTTGCTGACTGCTCACACTTGCATATTATGAAATTTCTCTTAGAAGGGCAGACAAAGCCTTCTGAGCCCGTGTGTGGCAATGGCCTCGCTTGGATGTCTGGCTTTAACTGCCTCACAATGTCAGCCTCTGGTTTCTGAGAAAAGGCAAGCGTATCCTATTGTAGCATGTCAAGCACTGAAACTCCACCATTCAGCAGCTTTGCTGCTGCTGTAACACATCCTTGAGTTGTCACGGTAATGCGAAGGGATCGCTTTGCTGCTTAGTAGCCACCGGTGGGAGGAAGGCAGGACTGACCTAGAGGAGAAATGAGCATTTGTGTTTGATTGCATTTCACCCCAGCAGTGGAATGGCTGTCCCTTCTCTAGTGCTGCTGGACTGGTGTGAAGTTGAGGCAACTTGGTTCATGTTTGGATATTGATGATGGTGCTCTCTGTAGATCTTAAGACAACAAATTCAGGTCTGAGGAAGCCAATGCCAACGTGAGCTTTTCTGCCTTTTCAGCTTGGCTATTATAGTAAAAATGAGTACCTTAATGTAAACAAAGGAAACATTTTTTTTTTCTCTTGAATGTGGGAACATCACTGCAGCAGAGTTTGCAAAAGTGGTTGCACATGTCGTGGCAGAAGCCTACTTCTGGAATTGGAGTGATTGTAGCATCTGTCTGCACTGTGGAGGGTCCTGCCTTGTCCAGATGATAAACCAAGCACAAAAGGCTGACAGATATTCCCCTGGGTTAGCCAGTGTTTTCTCTGATCCTGACTGAGCAAAGGTTAGGCCCAGTTGCATGAAAGAATGACATTTGGATACATTAGGGTGTATCCAAAGATGGGCTGCAGAGTTCTGTAGGGTCTGGAGCACAAGTCTTATGGGAAGCTGCTGAAGGAACTGGGATTGTTCAGTCTGGAGAAGAGGAGGCTCAGGGGAGACGTTGTTGTTCTCTGTAACAACCTAAAAGGACATTTTGGTGTGGTGGGGATTGGCCTCTTCTTCCAGGTAATACTGATAGGACAAGAGAGAATGGCCTTAACATGCGCTGGAGAGGTTCAGGTTGGATATTAGGAACAGTTTCTTCTCAGAGAGTGGTGATGCACTGGCAGTAGGATGCCCAGGGAGGTGCTGGGGTCACCATCCCAGGAGGTGTACCAGAACTGTGAAGATGTGGCACTGAGAGACATGGTCAGTGGGCATGGTGGGGTGGGTTGGGATTGGACTGCATGTAGCATTTGGACAAGGGGAAATGGCTTAAAACTGGAAGAGGGTAGATTTGGACTAGATATTAGAAAGAAATTGAAGAGGTTGAATTGAAGAAATGGAAGAGGTTGCCCAAAGGCATTGTGGATGCCCCTTCTCTGGCTGGTCAAGCTATTTCCATCATGAGGAGAGGCCATGTGTATGTTCCCAATAGGAGCCACAGCAGTATCTCTGCCTTAATTCAGTACAGCTTCACGTCCCAGTAGACCTTCAAGGCTCCCCTCTGATGTGGGAGACAACTTATGCTCTCCGGGACTGCCAGGCCATGTGGCTCCCGGCTTCGTGCCCTTGCTGGGGGGCCCTGTCAGTTGTGTGTTCGAAGGCATCCTCAGCTTCCTGCAGGCATGATGGAGACAGTAGGGCTGCTCCTTTGTTTTTTTATCCAAGGTTTTCCTGTTCTGGCAATGCTTTGTCTTTGAAACTCAGCCTGAGCCCCTGTGGAGAACCCCCATTGAACTGTGAGGCGATAGGGTTGGTGCTTAGGGGATGGCTGGGATCAGAGGCTTCCTGCAGCCTGGGGGGTAAAGGAGCAGAGCTGGCTGTGCCTTAAGAACCTGTAGAAATGGTTCTTTGCCTCTGTCTAGCCACTTTAAAGCCCATGTCAAGTTTCAGTGAGATTTGGCAGAGAAGCCGAAGTTTCAAAAAGCAGTGTTGATGCAAGAAAATAGGACTGGACACATTAGGGCAGCCCCAATGGAAGGACAGAATGAGGTTTCTTTCATCCTTGTTGTTTGGGTTGGTACATGTGTGCTGAGGGGACCCTGAAGACCCCTCAAAGCCTGGGCAAATTGGAACAAATCGGCACAGATAAGAAGAGAGGAAGTGGCCTCAGGCTGTGCCAGAGGAGGTTCAGGTTGGACGTTAGAAACAGTTTCTTCTCAGAAAGTGTAATGATGCATTGGCACAGGCTGCCCAGGGGGGTGGTGGGGTCACTGTCCCTGAAGGTGTTCGAGGGAGGTGAAGATGTGGCTCTGAAGGACACAGTCAGTGGGCATGGTGGGATAGATTGGGGTTGGATTGGATGATCATAGAGGTCTTTTTCAAGCATAATGACTGTAAGAGTCTAAATGCTCTCCCTTGCGTGGTGGGATCTCCAGGGACCCATCAGTGGATGTGACACTGAGGGCTTTATAAAGGGGAAAAGAGCATAAAGGTTGAGCCCATAGGAGGACTGGAGGCTCTTAGATCTTGTTCTGTTTGGAGTGTGCGTTGCCTGGCTCCTCTTGGGCTTTTGCACCAAAAATAGTCACCAGGATAGACTGGTTTTCTTCCAGTTTGGATCCAGGGACCTTAAAACTTCTGGAGTCTATTTGAACTTCTAGAGACTGTGAAGAATCCTTTCTCACTGCTGGGATGCCATTGGTGAGGAAACTTTAGCTTGGGCCTGTAGGATCTAGCCTGCACTAGGATTGCCTAAATTGGAGTTGGATGGAGACTTCCTGGGCTAAAGCAGAGGAGAAGAGTCTGTTGGTTAGATCCGTGCTGGGAAGTGTTCTTATTCTCTCCAGGTAGGTGAACAGAAATGTGGTTTTTTTCACTCTTGAAACTCAGCACTTAAAATCATAGAATCATTTAAGGTTGGAAAAGACTTCTGAGATCAAGCCCAACTGTCAACTCATCACCACTGTGCCCACTAAAACATAAAAATGATCTATCTTTAAGCCTTTGAACAGTTCTGCTGTCCGTATTCGGTGGGGACCATTTTCTGTGGCAACTTCTTGGGTTGTGAATGGTTTTATTCCTCAGTGCCTGTTTGAGTGGAAAGTTTGAAGATGCGTCATCTTGCCTGAGCAGCGTGATAAACTGTAACACAAATCTGAAGAGCCTTGGAAAAGGGCTGCACAAAATGCAGATGTAGGGGATTAGAAAGCAGAACTGCATTACATCCAGCGATAAGTAAGGTCGAACTCAGCAGTTTCTGAGCCATTGCACCAGGGAGCAGCAGGAAATGATTGCTTTTTGGCTCCCAGCAGCAGGAGCAGAGAAAGAAAAGATATTTGTAGTATTGGCTTGCAAGGCCTTGGGTGCAGTGCATGGCCACGTTGGTCTGCAGCATTATCCTGTAAGAGCTGGTGGAAGCAGGGAAGGAAATTGTGTAGCAGCAGCTGATGTGCTGTGACTCTGATGTATTAGTACTCTCATTTATTCTCTCTCATCTCTCTTGGATTAATCAAGACTCAAACTTTTGCAGGTTCCCCAAGGATCCGACTTGCTCTCCTGCGGTTGAGGGTGCCACACCACACAACTTGAGTTTGTTCCCAGAGGGCCTTGCTTTTGCAATACTGATCACCACCCGTCTGAGCAGTTTTGCATGTTCTTTTATTCAGAAAGTAAGCATCCAGAAGTTCCTGCTAAATATTCAGTCTTTGCAGCTCAGGGTTTCCTGTGAGGTGACTTTAGTGCCTTCTCCTTCGGTTTGCTCATCTTAGTGTAGAAGCAAATCTGCTGTCAGTCCCTTGTGTGCTGCTGGAAGATCTGCTGATGTATCCTGAGGCTAGAGATGCTTTCTTTTGCCAAGTAGTTCCCAGGGCACAAATTATGAGTGCTATTAAAAAAAAAAAAAAAAAACCAACCCCAAAACATTAAGTCAGATAACTCTATTTTTGCTTTCTGTGATCAGATCTTACATTGTTTGCCTCATACTAACCCTGAAGCTCTGAGAGTTGGGCAAACTTCAGGATTTCCCTCTACCTCAGAATCTGTGCAACTTCAGGCCAAGGCAGTGTTTGCCATTGGCACAACCATGTGAGACTTAATGCTCTCCAGCTCCCTTTGATGTGGAGAGTAGGTGTGCAGGGTCATTGATGGACCAGAGCAGCTTCCAGATCTGTTTTTTGCTTGCAATGAGCCTGCATTTCCATTGGTCTCAAGCGACACCAGAGTTGTAGTCCTCTTGATTATTTTTTCCCTCCTAGCACCCACTCACTGCTGCTGTAACATATGATGAGAATATGTCTTGAGTGTACGAAGTGACCAAGTCCTGGGTGCAACACAGCTCTGTGAAATAAATTCATTGCAGGGGTAAAGCTGACAAAAGAGACTTCTGTGTTCTCCCTGGATCTTCTCTATCAATGAAAGCCTCTTCAGTGAGGGAGTGGAGACCCTGAGTGCTACAGAGACTGTCGTCTTGTTTGGGATGCTTAATGTGGGAGCAGATAAAGCAACCCTTGCTGAATTCATTGCTTAAGAACCAGGACATGGCTGGGTCAGAGAAGTGGAGCACTGGCTTTGATTGGAGTTTGGTAGAGGTTAAGAGGCTGACCTGTGTTTTGTGGTGGTTGGTGGCACGTTGCTGGCAGACAGCAGCCCCTCTGGCTGAGTTGGGTAGTGCTGGGGGCTGCCGAGCCGTGTTGGAGCTGTGTCAGAGTGTGAAGACCCCAGTGTACTCCATCCTATTCTTGTCTGATGTTTCTACCCAAACAGGAAGCCATGCATGTGGGTCTCATTTTCCATTGCTGAATCTTTTGCTGTTTCTTTCTCTTAGCTGCCTTTCCAAACATTATTCAAAGGCACAAATATTTTTGGGATGGACTGTGAAGGACTTGAGATTGAAAGCTGTAAAACACACATCAGCCACTCCATAAACGTCGGAGATGCTGAGCAGAAGCACGACTACTTGAGTTTAGCCAGTTCTGTATATCAAGTGATCCCTGCAGATTTATTAGATGTTTCAAAATGGATTTGAAATAACTGGATTTAGTGTTTCTGGCGATTCCTTGAACTGTTTTGTTTTTCTGCCAACTTGCATAAATGTGCCAGTCATGGGCTGTGGTGTATCAGCCAACTTAGCAAATGGCTTTATTTATAGCTGAAAGAGTGAAGCCAAGGAGTATAAATCCTAAAAAAAATATAAACTGTATCGTGGAAATAATAAACTTCAAATTCGTGGAATTTCTAATGTTCCACTGATGGCTAAAAAATCTGTTTAATGGTCGCTGAGTGATATTTGGCTGCAAAGCAGAAACCCCAAAGTTGTCTTAACAGTGATATTTTTTTAGTGTTTCTTTTTGTGCTGGCGCTGAGTCTCTTTGCTGAATGATGGAAAGCTGACCTTCTCTGCTGTGTTTCTGCAGCGACCAGATAAGATTTCAGATCACAGCTTTGCTTTTTCAGTTGACGATCTATGGCTGTAGCTCTAGTCTTGCTGTTAGGCGTCAGGTTGTTTATCTCAAGGATCACTTGCGTGCACAGCTGACATCAGGGGTGTGAAGGATGTGTGTGAAAGCAAGTGCATGGGAAGGAGCTGATGGTCAGTGGGTCCGAGAGGTTCCCATGCTTTCATGGCACAGCTGACCAGCTGAATAAGGTCCAGCCATGCCTTTGAAGATACCAATATGCGTTGGACCCCAAATGGTGATAAGATCTGGACTGTTGAAGTGACATAGAATCGTAGAACTGTTAAGGTTGGAAAACACCTCTTAGATCATCCAGTCCAACCGACCACACAACCAATATTGCCTGCTAAACCTTGTCCCTAAGTCCCACATCTCCACATTTCTTGAACACCTCTAGGAATGGTGATTCCACCACCTCCCTGGGCAGCCTTTTACAGTGCCTGACCCCTCTTTCAGAGAAATCTTTTCTGATATCCAACTTGAACCACCTCTGGCCCAGCTCGAGGCATCCTCATCTCTCCACGGTCTTGCTAATGCTAGTATATTTTTCAGCTGGTGATTGTTGCTTTTTTCCAGAGGTGGATCATTAGGGTTTAGGGACCTGATTGCACATTCGTTCCTTCTGGATCCACCTCTAGGTGGTGGTCAATTGCAGGATTCCTCATGGCAGCTCAGCATCTCACGGTCCCCAATGAGAGCTCTCACCTCCATGCATGCTCTCAGTGCTCCAGGGTCGTTCCTCTTGGTCGCTCAGCTGTGCTCATGCTTTGTCAGCCCAGGCCAGCCTGGCATTTAGTGTGTGCAGCTGCTACATCCCAGTCAAGAGATGGTCTCTGAAGACCTAGTTCTGTTATTTATTTTTGTTATTATTATTTATTTTAGGGCTGATTTCCACAAAGCACGTTTGCAGTTTCTCTGGGTTCTGGTGATTGACATTGTGTTTGAACACCGCATTCAAAGCTAATACGTCTTGCAGATGCTGAGATAAGTATCTGTAAATCTTTGCATTTACCATTATCCCCAATTTTCTTGTGCAGTGCCTGCTGTCACCGAATAAGGGTATTTATCCTGCACATAATCTGATTGGAAAATAAGGCTTTGAAACAGAAAGGAAAATACACATTTCAGGTGGTGTTAGAAATGTCAGTTGTGGATGCTTAAACAGTGCTGATTGCCTCCAGGCTTTGGGGCATTTGGGTTTTCAGCCCCCTATTGTTAGATCTAAAGCTGCTTATTGGAGTCCAAACAGGTTAGAAAGACATCTTGTTCTTCAGATCTTCAGAAGCTTGCCTCTCCCCCACCGCAGGGGATAGCCTTCTTACATCTGAGCAAGTTAAGTTTTAACCCTTGGCTTAGACAGCGCAGGGCCGAACAAAGAACCGCTGCTTTCAGATGGAGCAGAATAAAAAGCTATTATGAAATAATAATACTTTGTTCTTCCCCTCCAAGGATTTCCTAAGGACTTTACAAATATTAAGGCCTGGGCATTCACCCTTGTGACTGAGAGCTGGAGAAGTGGCTGTGTGCGGGCACTGGAAGGGTTGAACGTGGGACATAACCTCTCTGCTAGTGTGCTTTCAAGTTTTGAGGCCCCCTAAGCCCTTCATTCCTACCAAGGCATATGAGGAATGGGAGAATCTGTAGAACAAGAGGTAATGGCTTTAAGTTGTGCCAGGGGAGGTTCAGGTTGGAGCAAATTCTAGGAGCAAATTCTTCTCAGAGTGGTGATTCACTGGCACACCTGCCCAGGGGAGGTGGAGGAGTCACTGTCCCTAGAGGTGATCCAGTATCGTGGGGATGTGCCACTGAGGGATGTGGTCAGTGGGCATGGTGGGGTGGGTTGGGGTTGGACTAGGTGATCTTAATGGTCTTTCCAACCTTAATGATTCTGTGAATCTGAGGGTGGGAGAATCCTCTTGGTTTGCTCCACTTTGTGCCCACTCCCCAGCCTTGTTCCAGCTCCTTCAGCACAATCTTGTTAAGTCTTTGGGCTGGTAGCTGTGGGATAGAGAGTGCTCTGTGCAGTCCCTCAAGCAGGGGAGAGTGAAAGCTTTTAGCATGCATTTAGATACCACTGAGGGGGTGGAAATCCAGTTCATGTTTCCTGGAATTCTGCCTCTTGAACTGTAGACCTGCCATCATCCCAGCATTGCATGGGCGATGGAGAAGGGAGAGAGGGGTCTTAGTATGGAGCCTGGTTCTTTCAACCCTGCTGTGAGAGGAGACGTGGAGGAGCAAGCGGGTTTCCACCTTGTAGCTGAGCAACTTAGACCCCATGAAAGAAGGAAATTCCTCTTATCAGTGAACCTTTCTCCTTCATCCATCCTCGATGTTCCCCAAGGGCTGTTTCAGGTTGAGTTGTTTTCCCCCTTTGCTTTTACACCACTACAACCAGCGCTCCTGGGGATGCTGTGGGCTCTGCTCGGTGCCTGGCCCGTTCTGCCTGGTATGGGGCTGGCAGTGGCTGGCGATGAGTGTTGACGTGGTGCTGAGGTTCCCATGGATATGGGTGCCACATCCACCCAAGTGTGTGGCCCTGCTTTACTTGCCATCACTTCTCTCAAACAGTGGATGGATCAGATGCTGTTTTCTTCTTCAAATGGTTACTGTGAGTCTCTTCCCCTTGCAGGGACAATTAGTTTCTTTCCTTTGCAAGAAGTCAGGATGGAATTGGCTGACCTCTCTTGGTGGAAGGATGCCCTGCGTCTCTTGTGTCCTCGGGAGAAGCTGCACTGTGGACTGTTTATGGCTTTTCCTTTCAAGAGAGTAATGCTGGCTTTGTTTTCTACATTTAGTTTGCATCTAAGACCTGGACATGGCTCATGCTGTGCCCCTGATCCAGTGTTTAAAGCTTTGCTGTGATTTAAGTTTGGCCTGGGCCCTGCAGGGTTTAGCTTAATTTTTAAAGCTCTCAATGTGAATAATTCCTCGCTGAATGCAGATCGCAAGAGGGGATATTGATTTAAAGCTTTAAAGCTGGTGGTTGTGGATTAAAAAAAAAAAAAAAAAAAAGGAAGAAGGAGATTTGCTGTAGTCGGAGCTAGTTGCCTAAATGTTAGTCTCTTACAGACAGGCTTTTCCTGAGCTGGATATGGGAGCAGCAAGGGACCCTGATAAATTTTGGCTTTAAACTGTTGGCTGCTGTGAATTAGCCCTGGGGCAGGCTTGGTGGCAGTGAGTGTTTGCTGTGAGTCCTTGGCCCGGGGAAGGAAGTTCATGGCCACGGATGGGGCTGCTGCAGCTGACCTGAGCCTTCCCTATATGGGGTCTGTGATGAATGGGATGTGCTGGGTTGTGGGATGATGGGGAGGGAAAGCGATCTTTGGTAGAAGAGCTGCTAGAGAAAACAAAGAGAATTAAAAGCAGGCAGTACGTCCAGAGAGAGCAGGCAGGGCGCTGAGGTCACTAATGCTAGTTATTTGGATTTCAAAGAGGATCCTATTAACCACTGTTGCAGAGAGCCATTAATCAGTGGGGCGGGAGGCGGTAAGGGGCAGTGTCTGGGGAGCTCGAGCTGGCCGGAGAAATCAGTTTCCAATGTCCTTGATGTCCTGCCGGGCTGGCCCGCTGCAGGGCTTCCTGCACAATGATGCATTTGTCTGGTACGAGACGACTCCAGCCAGAGGCACCAGTGCGATGTGGAGTGCTGAGCCCCTTTGCTCTCGTCCACGCAGACCTCTTGGCTTTGCTTTGCAAAATCCCATTCTGCTGTTGCTGGCCTGACGTGGGCAGAAAAGCACCTTATTCCCTCTGGAGAGCACCTGATGAGTGTTTACTGCTGTCCTCCCACAAGCACTGATTGGCTTTGAAAGAGAGCTTGTAGAAAAAAACAGCATTTCCAGGTGGGACTCTTTCTGATCCCTTGGCCATAACCTCTGGCTGGCATTTTGCTCCAACTGGGAGCTTTCACATATGCCCAGGAGCTATTTCCAAATGAGATCTAATTGCAGGACCTGAAGTCACACTGCAGTTTTCTAAGAGCAGGACTTTTCCAGAAGCCTTGTTTTCTAAGCCCGGTGCTGGAACTGCATTTAGAAACCTTTGACTGTTGGGAAGAGCAAGTTGCTGTGGGAAGATGCCATAAATAATGCAGAAAGAGTCTGGTGAATTGTTGGAGTTGGGTCAGCGAGGGATTGCTTAGATAAGAAGATGATGCGGACATGATAGTGGATTCTGGAACAAAACCGATTTGGCAGTGTTTCCCCAAGAAAAGTGGCTGAAACCTCCCTGCTTGCAATATTTAATTTTTTGCCAGAAATCAGTTATCTGGGATTTGATCTGATGCTTGATTTATTTAAATCCTGCCATTAGGCAGAAGGTATTTACCAGCAATGGTTTTACCCAGACTCCCCTAACTCCAGTAATTTCTTTCGTGTTTGGTTTTGACCCCCTAGTCATGCCCATATGGGCTGATAGACAGAGCCTTGCAAAAAGAGTGATAGAAACGGTCCTGTGCACAAGTAATGGCCATCACTGCAAGAAACCTGATGAGATCAGCAAGATCAAGCCTCCAGCTGGACTGAGAATGCCTAAAATCCCTAATTGTCTGGCTTTTTGTCTGCGGGATGAATTTATAAGAAAAAGGAGAACCCAACCTACTATTTCGACACCCCTGGAATTCATGAGTGCTGGGTTTCAGAGCTTCTCTGTCTTGTTTTGGCTACGTCCTTGGAATGGAAAGCTGGAGATTAGCATGGTGGGCCTGGGGTCATCTCGCCGCAGAATACATCGTCTCAGACACACAAGACCTTTTTCTTCATCGCAAGCAGAAGGGCCGTCTGTTGGAGCCTTTGCTTTGCTCCCTGGCTAAGAGCGGCGTTAATCATGGGACTGGAATTCGTGACTTAACCAAAGAGGCGTTTTAATGCTTTTCCTGTAATCGATCAGCGGGGCTGGGAGCCACGCTCCTGGTAGCCTTGTCATACTGACCTCTTGGGTTCCTGTGCTCCTCCGTGCCTTCCAGCCTTCCCACGTGCCTCTGCTCCCTTTGGTGGGATGGGCAGAAAGGGGCTTTGTGTGCGCTCTGCAAAGGGCTCCTCTGTCTCCTTCCCAATCCATCCCAGCAGAACAAAAAAAGCCCTTGCAGCAGAACTTGCTATTTATACTTCTAGCTCTGAGACTCCTCAGCTGCATTATTAATGAAGCGTTTACCAATTAAGATGGATGAGTCTGCTCTTGACGGTGTTTGTTAAGGTGAGGTGCCTCATTAGCATATCTGATAGATATGGTGCCAGGTGCTGATTAAAACCTCGTGCCCTCCCTAAGGACAGAATTCAGAGGAAGTGCGGTGGAGAAAGGTGGTGTGTTTCCTGACTTGGGAAGCAGGAAGAGGAGCTCAGCATCCCTCCCCAGAGGCACATCCCAGACCTGAAATGGGCACAGGGAGGAAATTAATCAGCTTGGATCAGAAATTCCAATAGCTGAAGTATGATTACTGCCTCCTGAATGCCAAAGGTGGAACGACACTGGTTCTGCCTTCTTGCAAAGCTTGCAGTCCATCATGCAGGCAGTTTGTTTCCGATGTTGACCCTATGGATTTTGAAGGGCTGGAACTGAAGCTTGTCCACATTATAGTGCTTTGGCAGCTCGCTAAATTAGGTTTGCAGGCAACATGGTGCTGTGAGGTACAGTCAGCCCACATATGAAACCAATTTACCTCTGAAACGGCACTAAGGAGGGCAACCAGAAGTGAAGGAGATCATCTTTAGGTCTCTTGTGACCTACAAGAGTTGGAAAGGGATTATTCACTTTCCATATTATAATATGGTAAAGGAACTATAATGCAGACTTTAATGGTCCACATCTGAAGAGCATCTTAAAATAAACTCCGTGCATACATATGTGTTTATAATGTTACGGATATAAAAATATATATTTACTGAATGCATGTACTTTGTTTCTCCATCTGCTAAATATAGTCACGTAGGAGAGTTGTATAGAAAATGTAATTTTCCCTAAACTATCCTGCTGTCAGTCTGTTCCAGTTTCATCGTCTGCACAGGCGAGGGGCGAGCTGTGATGGGTGCTGTTGTGCTGCCGAGCAGGGGTCTGGAAGCACTTTGCCTAGGGATAAGGATTACTGGAGGCGGGGCTGGTGGCACCATCTATTATTAAGGTTTGCCCAACAGTTCTCAAGATAAGACCCTGTTTTCAGTTTTGCTTGTAATTTTGTCAGGGTTTTAACCATCCGTGCTCTCAATTTCCATGCTGGATGTCTGCCTCAAACTGTTTTATTTTAGGGAAAGATGAGTGTAAAACGGTCCTGCTGTTTTGGAGAGCAGGCACAAAGAAAAATGTTGGTTTTGCCCTTCTGAAGAAGTCTGGGGAGCTTTTCTTGGAGCTTGCAGCAAAGCTTAGCGCAAGAGCAAGGGGGAGGGGGTGCCCACTTTGTGAGCCGCCTCTGCCATCCCTCTGAAAATGTGGCCAAACCGATGAAAAGTTGGAATTTGCATGTGCTCAGCAGAGCCTTTTTGATTCCAGCAGCTGGTGATTACCAGAGCGGCTTCACAATGGATACAGCTCCATCCCGCACAGCTCTCCAGGGAGGCCAGGCTGGATGCCGGCCTTCCCGGCATGCTACAGAATCACAGGCTCGTAGAACCATTAAGGTTGGAAAAGGCCACTATGATCACCCAGTCCAACCCCACCCCACCGTGCCTGCTGACCATGTCCCTCAGTGCCACATCTCCATGTCCCTTGAACACCTCCAGGGGTGGTGACCCCACCACCTCCCTGGGCAGCTGTGCCAGCATATCAACACTCTTTATGAGAAGGAATTGTTCCTCATATCCAACTATGGGGCTGGCTGCACCAGTGCAGCTCTGAGATTGCTGCTGGGGAGCAGGGAGCTTGTTCCCAGTCCCAGTGGGAGCGGGATGAGCAGGGAGCACAGATGAAGTGGAGGTGACCTGAACAAGGGAAGGGGTTTGGACAGTGACCAGAAGAGGAAGAGTAAGAATGACCTTCTAGGGCAGGTGAAAAGCATGGCATTGTGTAACACCAGTGCACCAGGTCTGTTTGTCTTGCTCCAGTATTTCCTGTGTGTGCCTCAAGGACTGGCCCTTTGCTGGCCGCTGTTCCTCCATTGCTATGTGGGTCTATGGAGATGCCGGCGCCGTGTTTGAGCGGTCGGTGCAGGGTTTCTCTGAAGAGCGCCTGAAATGTGGCTGTTGCTAAAACTTGTTTTTACAGCAACCACAAGCACTTAGAAAAAGGATTATTCCTCTTTCAAGCTCCAGCTCAAATAGTTACTTTAACATAAATATACTTTGGTAGCGTCTGCAGTTGGGCAGGGCTGCAGAGCCAGGAGTCTGCCTTGTGAAAAGTGTCACAACGATAGTTTGTTTTTGTTCATTTTTGGAATGTTTTGTTGAGAAGGAAGGAGCCAGACAGCCAGCAGAGCTGTCCCTGGGTAGGATCTGGGATGGGGGAGCCATCGGTTCCTGTTTCCGCTCTGCCTGGCTTGGAGCAGGAATTTGGAGAGCCCTAAGAAACCAGTCACCAGCAATGCGGCTCCAGACAAGAGGTTGTTCAAGATGATGCTGTCACTTTGTTGTTTATTCCTGTCTGCTCTTCTGGGTCCTGGTCATTGATGGATGTCAGGGCTTCTTGTTCCTTTCTCCAGCAGAGTGAAAGCCTTGGTTAGATGATTTTTAAGATCACTTTCAACCCAAGAAGTTCTGAAGGGTGCAAGCCTTGTGCTTCCAGTTGTACTCATGGGCACAGGACATCCAGGGAGGTGGTGGGGTCACTGTCCCTGGAGGTATTCAGGAGCTGTGGAGATGTGGCACTGAAGGATGTTGTTATTGGGTGTGGTGGGATGGGTTGGAGTTGGACTGGATGGTCATAGTGGTCTTTTCCTTAACATGTCGATTCCTACATCCTATGGGACATGCCTCGTTCCTTGAAGATACAAGGATTAACAGAGGGACCAGGAAGGAGAGTTTGTGGATAAATGCCTGTGCAAAGTGGGACTGCACAGTAATCTTCTGGTGCTCTCTTGGGGAGTCAGGTGGCTGGCATGCCTGCCGATGGTTTTGAGAAGGATTCCTTGAAGGGCTTTGAGGCACATTTGCTATATATCCAGAACTGAATTTTTATTCTGCTGTATGAAAATGCTACCAATGAAAATAGACAAGCTCTCTGGGTCAATCCCACATGCCCTCAGTGAGGCAGAAGTGTTTATTTTTTATGGGCCAATTTTTGCAGTCTACCAGAACGTCTTGTACTGTCTAATACTGCGTGGAGCAATAGCTCTGTAGAGTGTGTTTAATAAGAGCAATGTGCTCTAAGGGATATTCAAATCAGAGTTACTTTCCTCGCATGTACGCCCTTGGTAGCGTGTGTTATAAAACATCTGGGTCCAAAATTGCATTAAAGAAATCCAACAGCCAAGTCAACCTGAAAGCCTCCCCCTGTGTTGTAGAATGGCTTTTCTTGGGGAATTGCCACGTGCAGCCTTCTCCTCTGCTGCGGGGACCTGAGCAGATGGCCGGTGTTCTCTTTCCCTCTTGCCCAGAATCTGCAAGTCAGGAGTAAAACAGCTTTGTGTTTTCTGTAGCATGTGGAAATGCAAGTCAGAAAGGAGGAACTCTGGAGGTGGTTCCTTGGCTCTCCTGGCTTTGCTCTGCCCTTCTCCTGCTGCAGTTCCTGGCTTTTCCTCCCACGTATGGACCATGTGTTGCTGGTGATGCTGGAGTGGGTGTCATATGGGCATGGGTGGTGGCAGCTCCGTCCCTTCAGCCTGGGCCCGCTGTCATGCTGGAGGACTGCTCTGCTTTGGTACATTTGGCAATAATGGCTGCAGCAACGTAGATTGGGTGTATTTACTTCTCTTATTTGCCCTCAAAGAAGGTAGAGAGGGTGGACTGACCAGAGAAATGTGTTCTTAGAATGCATTTTGTCCGGCTCAGATGCCGCATGCTGAACTGAATTCATCAATGTGGACAGCAGCGGTGTGGGCTGTGCTGAGTCGGTGCTTTACCTGGCACAGCCCAGGGCTCTCCCCAGGAGCTGTGAGGTTGAATAACACTTGAAGGAGAAAATGTTTGTGTGGCGTGCCGGCGCTGGATCCCCTGTTCTGAACAAGCCTTGCAGTTGTCTTTATGTGTTGTATGTCTGTCTGCAGCGCAAGAGTGATAATTAATGCAGAATTGCTCTCCTGGGTTCTGGCAAAGCCAATACTAATTTTCCAAAGTCAGCTCAGAAGTATTGAAAGCACGGTTTTAGGCAGAGCTATGGGTTGACTGTTTCTCCATTTGGCTCCTGCTACTTTGATTGTCAAAAATCACTTTAAGCTTTTCAGTCAGCATTAAAGGGAAAGCATCAATCTGAAACAGTGAAGTCCTGGACATTAGATGATTACATTTTCCAAAAAATTGTCTCAGTTTGACCTTGGAGGAAGGGGACAGCCAGTATCAGATTCATATATTTTTAATGCAGCTTTTAATTTTTAACTTCTTTCAAGCAGGCCTTTTTTTTTTTTCTTCTTTTTTTTTTTTTTCCTTTATAGATCTTTCTTTCCGTAGCGTTTTGCATTCCTCTGCTTTGTAAAGGCACCAGTCATTTCCTAACAAGCCAAACAATTCCAGCCTGTGTCTTAAAATACCCATGTGGGGCCCAGAAAGGGCATTCTCCCAGCCTTGTACTTGGGGAAAACAAAGCCCAAGGAGGGCAAGAGCTCTGTTTCGGAGGTGCCACACAGCCGCAATCCTCGTTACAAGCAATGGAAACTGCAGTTTTTGGCAGCATGGAGCTGTGCTCCTCTCTCATCCATCCCATAATATTTCACCAGGAAAATGTCTTGGAGGAGCAGCAGGGGACAGTGGAACCATGAGTTGAAGACCATGACTGCAGTGGTTGGAGTCGCTCTGTGTACATGGGTTGAATGGATGGGTGAATGAGACCAGTGTGAGGAGACCCTGTCCTTGAGCATCTTGTACTGAATTGGGGATGGGGAGGTGGGTTGTTTTTTTTATTTTAATGTGGAGGGGGCCCAGGCAATTTGACAGAGCTCAGACCACACAATGGTTGCTGGTTTCACATGTGTCTCTGGAGCAGAGGGTGTGCAATGAGATATATAAGATTCGCATGCCTGTGCTCTGGCTTGATGTGGTCTCGCTGAGTGAATCAAAGCTTTTGCTTTGAAGCCTGTGGAGGGGGAAGGGAAAGCCTTTGTTCTGGTGTTTGGAGAGTGCTGGAAATCCTTGAGCCCAGAAGACTACACCCTTCATTACCCTCTGGGTTATTGGCCCCAGATTGGAAGTATGGCTCTGTCATGTGAAGTATTTGATTATTTATACAGTTAATGTTTAACAGAGTCAGAGTATTAGAATTAAACAAGGGACAACCATCCAACTTTGCATGGTTAAGGGCTAATAAAACTTCTCTGATCCAGTGTTGTCCTTTCACCAGAGGGGATTTTTTTCATTAGCTTTTGAGTGTTAAAAAGAGATCTCCTGTATTTGAGGCAGATGGATCTGTTGGCATCAGACAAAGTGAACGTGCAAAAGTGTCGGTGGCTGGCTTCAATATCCACTCAGCGGCTGCTGAAAATTTAAAGGTGAGTTTAATTCATGTCTGAAGTGGAAGTTCAACAACCTCTGCCTTTGAAAGGATGTAAAGCTCGCAGCTCGCAATGGTCTTTGGTTTTAATTTCTTTTGAGTTTAGTTTGGTTTACTCAGTTTAATGAGCCTAACGGTGTTGCCCCCAGCATGCTTCATGCCACTGCTCAAATCTAGCAAAATCTCCTTATGGCCCAGAGCTCTTGGCATTATGTGATTGGAGGTGATGAGCATGCTGCAATTCTCATACCTTCATCGAGGAGAAGACGGAATGAAGGCGTTATTGCATCCTAGGGAGGTTTCTGAAGAGCAGAAGGGTTACAGTTGTCCAGAGTTGTTGTTGCTCATTGAAGAAGGTGGTCAAGCTATAGGAAACCCCCCTGACCAAAGGCAGCCGTGACTGTGAACTCACTGCTTGTATTTTAGGTGTCCTGATTGTCTGCTGTGTGTTTCCTTTTCCTCTTATCTCCCAAACACCCCTGCCTGCACAAATGCTGAGTGTATGGCGAACGTAATTTGCTTCTGCCTTGGCTCTGTGTACTGATATGGTTGATAACTTGCATTGTGCTAGCAACAGCCACTTAAATCCTTTCTTTATGGCTGGAGAAACAAGGGGGGATCTATGAAAGCACGGCTGTAAGATCCTTTGCAAATGTGCATTGTCAGGGCAATGGGAACTCTGCTGCTCATTGTGCTTCAAACCACTTCTCCTCACTGCAGAGGATGGAGGAAGCAGTGAAGAGAAGCAGGAAGAGATTGATGCCACCAGTGAGGTGGCTCCACGTACATCACCTTCCTGTTGGGTGGATGGAGAGGGTGAGGTGTTGGTCTCTTTGTCCATGATGAGATTCTCTCTAGCTTTAATGGAAGAGCTTCTTGTGTTCCATGCTAAGATGAACTTGATTTTATATTCTAAATATCTATTTTTAGATGCATTTCACCTACTAGGTCCCAGCTCGGGTACATCCTCCCCTCAAAGACGGACGAGCCCTCGAGCTGCCTCAGCAGCAGTGACGTTTCTGTCTCCTGCAGAGGAAACGCACGGTGCGGAAATTGGCTCCTGGGGAGCCAGCAAGTGGGAAGTGTCATCCAGCATGGAAGTATTTATTTTTTAAAGACAAGTGGCAACCTCCTGTCCCTCTGCTGCCCCCTGTGCTCCCGATCTATTTCAGATTTTAATACGTTTCTTGTTTATCTGGAGGAAGCAAATTAATAATAGCAATTGCTCTTCAGAGAGAGGCTGCAGAGGGCTGGAGTCGTTTTAATTTGACATCTGCCTGTTGTCTTGGGCATGCTGTGGGATGGAAGCTTTGCTCAGATGGAAGTTTTGCAGTGCTTTGCAGCAGCAGTTCTGTGCTGCTTATACTGAGTATAAATAAGGCCCTGAGGGAGATGGAGAGGACAGTGCAGGTCAGGGAGGATGGGCACCCATGCAAGTGGATGAGTCTGGTTGGTCCTGATGTCCTCTGTGCTGGGGGAAAGCCAGAGACACCCAAGGGCTGAATGAGCACAGGTGAGGAGGAGGAGGAGCTCCCTGCAGCCTCTGGCTTTCTTTATTTTCATTGAGATGAAAAAGCTCCAAAAGTAGGAAATTAAGCTCACTGCCCCATGCACACCAGAGATTTTGTTCAGGTGAGTCTGCAGATGTCAGCTGGTAAAACAGGACTGTCCCTGTACATGCAAGCACGTGGTATGAAATCTTGCAAGTAGATCTCTGAGCAAGAATGCTCGTAGCTGTTGGCACAGTGAGGCGTTTAGCTGGGCTGGTTCAGGGCTCTTGGGCAAGGCAAGTCCAGATGAGTATCTTCCAGTGGTGCATCACTGTCAGGTGCATGGTGCTGGCATGTCTCAGCCCTCTCTGTACACGAGAAGCCCATTTCCAGCACTGCTGGAGCTGGAGCCATGCCAGGTTTGCGGGCTGCCCGGAGCTGGGCAGATTCCAGGTGTAGCAAAATGCAGTGTGAGCTTCTCTAGCAAGTCACAGAACAGCTGAACTCAGGTGCTGGGAAGCCTTAAGCCATGTCAAGAGCCATCAGATCCGCTTAAAGGGTTAGGAGCTTTGGAAAGGAAATTGAGTTTAGTTTCTGCACCTTTCTTTGTGATTTCAAGCTTATTCTCCTGGCTCCCTGAAGTGCCTGTGCCAGCCAGTCACAAAACTCCGGAACTTGGAGATTTAAAGACAATAGGGTGTCAGCAATGATCCAGGAGCATCTCTGTTTGCAGCTGTGTGGAGCCGTGGCTTGCCTGTGGCATCTTCATTGCTCTGGCTTTGATAGAGAGCGAGTTGGGCTTTTTTCACCTCAAGTGTTTCGGTCATCTTTGTGCTGTGGCAGTCATTCTGCTAGGTGATGAGATGGCATCTCTGCCTCTCAGAGGAGAAAATGGCCTCTTCGTTCTATCTCCTGGCTGCTCCTCATCTGCAAAAATGAAGTGTGAGGGTATTTAATGCCTGGCGCGGCAGTGCAGTGAGCTGTCCTTGTCGCTAAGCAACTGCAGGAAAACTGAGGAGCAGCATCGGGATGAGACCGCAGAGACCTACGTGCAGTTGGGACCCAGGCAAGGCTGGTGCTCCTCTACCCTTTCCATTGCAGGCCTTCCTGCAAAACTGACCCAGAGATGCTACTGAAAATGTCCCCAGTGTCCCCAGCTGCAGTGATTCCTCCCCACCTCTCCCTGAAGTCTGTCCCTTTTTGCATCCCTGTGATGCTTCCCCGGGGGTCTGTGGGAGATTTCCCTCTCTACTGTGCGAGCACCATGTATTGCTCACATTATGTGCTGATATAGGACAATTCCTGAAAACCTTTGCTGAGGTTGCGGGTAAAACTCCTATAAACGGCGCTGTCTCAAATTACCGCCTTTCCTGTTCAAAGGGAAGAGAGGAGCAGGCTCCCGTGCCACTCATCTGGTTTTGCTTTTTCCTTCATTTCTGTCCCGTTACGCTGAGCTCACTGCCTTATGGTTGCTTCCAGCCCCAAATGCAAATGAAATCACTGATAGCCATGCAGCACGCGTGGCAGCCCCAGTGGCTGTGAGTGGGAGGTGGGGCAGGCTGCTTGGCTTTGGTGTTGGGTTTCAGCAGGTTGCTGGCTGGGATACTGCAGGATTTCCCCTTCCTTTTTTCCTCTTTTCCTTCACAGAGGGGCTTAATTACTAAAATACGTCTGTGGTTAGGGGAGTCGGAGGCTCTCCATCTGACACCGAGAGGGCTTCGCGCCACATAATGACAGAAAACCACAGTGAAATGCCTCGCTTTGCAATTTTCCTCTTTCCCTTTGCTTCTGTGTACTTAGTGTTAACTGCACAGCGTAGGTTTCCTTTTGTTTTAATTTTAACCAATTCCAAAGAGAGTGAATGGGTCTTTCCTTCCTTATGCATCTGCGCCTTCTTTCTGTATATTGTAGCACCAGCCGTCCTGATGACAGATCTTGTCATTATGCGGTGTCATTTTAGATGTTTGCACTGCTCCGAAAGCAAACGAAGGAGCCTGCAGTCTAGCCTGTGTATTGAATAACAATGTCTTTCCAGCAAAAAGAGATCTGTTAAGTTTTTAAACCAGAACCATGAGTTGTAGGCTCATCTTTCGCTTGTTATCGCTGTTTGTGGCCATTTGGATTTCCAAAGGCTGTTAAGCTTTGGAGACATCTTGAGTTTGGAAAATAGGAGATGCTCTGCTTTGGGTTCTCTAGGGCAGCTTTTCCATTTTGGGCTGCTCCCTGAAGCTCCTGATGTGGAGCTGGGGAGCACTGGGGATGTGGTGGGTAACCAGGACAGCTGCTGTGGGGATGCACGATAAGCAGGCGTGCTGTTGAGGGTTTTAAAGTCACCCCACAGGAATCTGCTTCTGAGAGGGGCTGTGTCCTAAAGATGTTGCAAACTGCTGATGTGGAGGAGCTGAGCATCCTTGTCAGGCATCTGCCTCCCAACCGCCTTCCTTTCAAGCAAGGGAGGCTGCAAGGGAAGTCTTAACTCCACAGACCTCCCGCTGCCTTCCTGACTTTTCAGCAGGGTCGTGTGAAAACAATGCCATCAAAGCGTTTCTTTTTAAAAATGTTCTTTTATTTCAAGTGCAATGACTGCTCTGCACGGGGTTTTCATTGTGCAGCATGAGGCAATTTGAGTGCTCGTCAGGCACAACCCCAAATGTGGCTGCGTGGGCTTGCCAAGAAGGAGATATGAAGATGTGTTTGTCACATCCTTTTGTGGATTGGTCTTGTCCCTCTTATGTGTTCCCGTATCCCCATTAGAGATAGTGCCTGGGCACTCTGCTGCCGCCCTTTGGTTATGCTTTGGGGTTTTCAGGTAGTGTTTGACACAGACCTTTCTTGGGGCCACTGAGGGGTTGTCTTGTCCAGTAGATGCCACCTAATCCAACTGCTGTGGTACAGCCTGTGGAGTTGATTCTGTAGTTGTTGTAGTGACTTTGGGTGCAATCTATAGGTTGGTGGAACTGGAGGGCATCCAACAAGGTCCTGGTGGGCAAGGTGGCAAATTCTTCCAGCAGACGGTTTGGTTGGGTTTGGGATCTGCCACAGAATGCATATACAGTGCTAGATGTCCCCAGGCAGCTATGCTGGCCTTTCCCAGTTGGGCTCATTGCAGAGATCCCAAGGGCGGAAGCTATTTTCTGCTTTTCCCAGCGCTATGTGGTGCATATTTAATCTCATGATGCAATGTCCTGCAACCTTTTCATTAGGCCACTCCTCACACCTTATATTTTCAGCTCTCGGATGAAAAGAAGATTGGAAAAACTGGTTCATACAATCATCAGTGTTGCAGAAGGCCTCTAAGATCATCCAGCCCAGCCCACCCCACCATGCCCACTGACCACATCCCTCAGTGCCACATCTCCACGTTCTTTGAACACCTCCAGGGATGGTGACCCACCAACCTCCCTGTGCAGCTGTGCCGCTGCATCACCGCTCCTTAGGAGAAGGAATTGTTCCTAATATCTCCTGGCACAACTTGAAGCCATTACTCCTTGTCCTGCTACTCTTTCTGTCACAAGCCATGATGCTGTTGGTCTTTGTGGCTGCCATGTTTGTCATTTCTCCACCTCCTTTTCTGCAATTGCTCTGCTTGGGATTGTGTCTGTCTTCCTGCAGAAGCTCCCAGCCCAAGCTAACGACACAGATAACCAGAAGAAGTTCATCACTTTTATGTTGGTGTCAGCGACCAGCCCAGCTGCTGTGGAGTACTTGTGGTTATCTGAACAACTCCCTGTCCTGGAGTTAAGTCCTATCCTCATGGAGTAATTAATACCCTTGCAAAGTATTCCAAAATTATTCTGGAATAAAAAGTTCACAAGGTGAAGCTGATCTGGAATAGCAAATGCTGAATAATTTCTTCTTCAATGACTGATTAATTTCCCAATATGGAGCAGCCCTAACAGGCTCAAAAATTTAAGCTTTATTGGTTTAGAGGGGAAAAAAGGTGGAAACCGCTAACTTTTAGTGAAACTACTGAAGTGAGCTAAGCCATTCAAGAACAATAATATTTCTGCAATGTAAAAATGTTTGGCTGTGGTCTCCTCAATGAAATTCAATAGCAAGAAAAAAGAGAGAGGATAGGCTTGTTATGAGTTGGGGCTGTGGCACTTGGCAACCAACTGCTGCAGGTGCATACGAGGAGCACGAGTTTCCACGCTGGGATGACTGCTTCCTTGGGGATGGTGTGTCTGGCCATCAGAGTGACCTTCCCAAAGGACCTGCCTGTCCTTGTTGTCCAACAAGGATAAAAGAGGGGGAAAGAGTTGGGGAGTGGTCGGGATGGAACTGTGCATCTTTGGGAGCACTGTAGGGGCTGTGCCTGGCTGAGGAATGGGTGGTGGAGAGCAGGAATGGGGGAACGGTGACATTGCAAAGGGTTTTCCACTTCTGGAGAGCAGTTTGAACACAGAACCCTTTTCTGTGCTTGAAAGCAAGGTTTTGTGAGGGAAGTTAGTTGACCTTTTCAGTAAATGGTTACTGAGGCCATTACCACAAACACTTCATAAATGTGATGCTCATTTAACAACGTTGCCAGTAACTTAGAAAGTCAGACTTCATGCTCCCAGTATAAAACTGTTTTTAATGGAAAAAGCGTCTTTCTTTTTTGGAATAATTTGGAGCAGGTTCTTGTACTGAATCTAGGCTGCTTCATTCCCTCAGAAGGCTTTTGAGGGCCAGGAAAATTATAACTAATAACTTCCCTAGAAATCATCGAACTGCTATTTTAAGGTCTGATGTCTCAGGGAGGATCAGGGCTGTGTGCCATTTCCCTCCATTGCTCCGTGCTGCCCTGGTTTGATGCTGGTGCTTCGCCAGGGGTGCTGCTGCTAGCCTGGCTGGAAGGAACAGAGACTTGTGAGCAGAGCAAGGCGTGAGGCTCTCACTTTTGCTTTTGATTTTTGGTATTGGTCAGTTGAGTTTGTTTTCTGTTTGGCCGTGGCTTTAGTTGTACGTTCTGGAGGTGGCTCCAGTTGCAAAATATGCCATGAATTGTTTCCTAGAGGGTTTCAGTGGTAGTGGGTCTCCTTTCTCACATCGCTATCATGAGCTCTGCCTTTCTCCTCCATCCCATCTCAGGAAAACTGAAGCTTGGATAAGTTGCCAACCTGGGAGTGAGGCTGTGTCTTAGAAAAGCAGAACAGCAATGGGAACAGATAAAGAAAAGGATGCCTGTGGCTCTGGAGTAACTTCATCCCCTGCCAGCAGGTACCCAGGGATGAGCGCTTAAACCAGGAGCCAGAACAATGGGTACAAGGAGACTCTGACCGATTTAACAGGATTAGGCAGACATAACTCAATTTTTATTCAGGCCAAGTTGCTGACCCCGAGGCTTTTCCCCTGCAGACCTGCAGTGGGCTGGCTTTGGGGCACCTCGAGCACAACGCGCTGTGTCTGCGCACTGCAGGTGCAAGCTGCACAGCCGCTTCGGGTTCAGTTGTTTTCTACCATAGAGAATAAAGTGAAAGCGCTGTGCTAATTGGATCTGGATTGGAAATTCCTGCTATCTCGGACAGCCCAGGTTTGCAGGGTGGAACAAAGGAGCAGAGCCGCCTCTCGCGGGGCGCCTCCGTGCAAACAATGGCAGTACAAAAGGGTTCTGGCAGGGCCTACACTTTGTGAAAGTGGCAGGGCTTGTTTTGTTTGTGGGGCTGAGGGCTTGCAGGGATCGCCACATAAAGAGGACTGTAGAGGCAGCGACGCTGCTCTGCATTTCTACGTGCAGTGAAATTGGTGCTTCCATTGCAGTGGCGCTTCTATGGCTGGACAAGAGGCGCTTCCTCACTAAAACCCTTTTATGTCCTCGGTGGTGGTTTGGGGTTGGACTGGGTGGTCTCAGTGGTATTTTCCTATCCTAATGATTCCATGATTCTATTCTGAGATTCTCAGCTGTTGGAAATCTGGGTGAGCCCAGCTAGGAGGATCCTAATTATTCTAATCGTAATCAGCGATCATCCTAGTCGCTGATTCTGTGATCCAGCCTTGCATGCAGGCACTGGCATCTCAGGTGGGTCTCCTCAACGCACAGCTCTGGGCTAGGCTGGCTCCAAGGGCAGCCTGGTTTGATGGGACTCCTGGGTTCAAAAACTCCAACAGAAAAGGAATTTGGTCCCCATGGATATTTGCTTTCATGCTTGAAAATATTCTGCATCAGGCTGCCCAGAGAAGCTGTGGGTGCTCCATTCTTGGAGGCATTCAGGAACAGGCTGGATGGGGCCCTGGGCAGCCTGATCTGGTGAGGGCAAGCAGCCCATGGCAGGGAGTGGGGCTAGGGGGGCTTTAAGCTCCCTTCCAACCCACCCCATTCTGTGATTGCACACTTTTTTGAGAAGGCACCTAGGCTATGACAAGGAGCCACGTTGCTCTATTTTTAGATAGAGCTCTTAACGAATGCAGAAACATGGATACTTTGGGGATCATCACAGTTGTTTCCTTTCTCTCTTGATGTGGAGGTGTTGCATTCACCATCTCTGTCCATTAATTTAGTGCACACACTCATCTTTCTAACCTTCTCTTTGTTTTAAGCAAGTTCTTTACATTCAAGCTTGCCATGAGGTACACAAGAGCAGCAAAGAGCAGAGACTGGACAGTGTTTTGCCACCAGTTATTATGCAGGCAGTACGTGTCAGCAGAGCCATGGTGAACTCTCCCTCTCTTCAAACCCTCTCTATTGTTTATGCTGCTGCACAATCGCCATTCGGCTCCGTTTGCATTAGCTCTGAGCTGCCAGCACAGGCATTCAGCTTGCAGGGCTGCAAATTAGCAGAGGAAATCGGTCAGAGCTTCAGAATGAGGGTTGCTGTGTTGGTTTTTTTCCCCCCTTCTTCCCCCAAACCATATGACTTCAGAGCAAGGGTTGCGCATCTGGGTAGATTAAAAACCCATTTGCCGGTAGGCAGCGGAAGGATGTGGAAGGTGGTGTGGGGAGGGGCATCCTCAGCATTGGGGATTTTGGGGTCTGAATAGGCAACAAAGAGTGCTTGAGGCCTGGGGAGAGAATGGGAGCAATGTGGGGTGTCTGGGGGGAGATGTCGCAGAGCAGAAGCAGTCTGCTGGAGCCCACCCCTGGAGTTGGGCAGGGAGAGGAAAAAAAACTCTGTCAGGCTTCTGGATAAACAAACAGCAGAAATCTCGTAAGGGTAATAATGGAAATCACTGGGAAATTGAGTTAATACAAGGGCATCTGTGTAAGTGAATGCTTGGGACAGGGAAACGGCATTGTCCTTTAACTCTACTAATGCTGGAACAGATGGGGAGCGCGGTGCACTTCACGCATTAGCTGGCTCAGATAAAGAACAGAGCAGAGGCCGGTCCTTGCGGCTGATTAGAGGTTAACAGGAATAGAAACCCGCGGATTGACTCTTCATTTGCAGGAGGTGTTCTGGGATCAGAGCAGATGGCAGCGAGAGCGTCCCTCCAGCTTACTCAGCTGCTCAGAGGAGCTTATGGCTACCTCCAACACAAACAACTGCACTCGCATCCCCTCTTGTTAAAGCTGCAGCTTCTTCCCAGCCTACCCACGCACATGGCTTTGCTGGCAGACCTCTGGTTGCCGATGTCTAATGTCTGACCATGCGCTTGTAGGGCAGCTCATCTTCTGCCCGTGGCTTTCCATTGGCTCCCGAAGGATATGGTTGTCCCATCTCAGCCACATCCCTTTGTTACGGCATCAGTTTGTTAACTGTCCTCATTAGCTCTGCCAAACCACATTGCTTTTCTTGGGTGGTATGGCCGGGAAAGGGAAAAGCAGTGTGGAGGGATTGGGAGGAGAGCCCCAGCCCTTCAGATTTATGTCCTGCCCCGTTCCTACCCCGCAGAGGTTCCCTGCCCCGCAGAGGTCCGGCTGCAGGGCAGCACCTTTGCATGTGGCATCCATTTGTCACAAAAAGAAATTGCTTTGTGGAGGGGAGAGGGGGCAGACGTGTAAATCCGAATGAGCTCTCTCCTCATTGAATTGCTTGAAGCATGGATTGCCTCTTTTGCAAGGGAGAAATTGCAATTGATTCAGCCTTTACCTCTTTCTTTTTGTCTGTGAGCGCTCTGAAAAGGCACATTTTATCTGTGTGTGACAACACCTGCCTAGGGTGCCTCTCATTGAGCTCCGCTGAATCAAAAGAGCAACAAGAAAAGTGGGTTTAATTGCACACATCTTCAGCGGAGTCTTTCTTGCACTTACAGCACAAAAGGCCAGCCCTGCGCTATTTGAATGGAGCCTGGGAGGGCTGGAGTGAGCAGTACTCTCCATTACTATCAGAGGCAGATGATTCACTTTGCCGGAGCATTGTCATGTGCAAATGAGTTCATGAGCCCATCTCCTTTCCAACTGCAAGGTCAGAGACTGAGCAATTGTCAGGATCAGCCGGCTGGAGGAATTGATCTATTAGCTGGAAAGCTTGCAGAGATTTTACTAACCTCCGCTTCCTACCGCGTAAGCACACAGACACCTTCCTCCCATGGGTGTTGTCTACATTACAAATATTGACTGATTTTAAGTTCACGTTTGGAAAGCTGCTGTTTCTAGGCTCGGAAATGTGACCAAGAATGACTTATAAATAACACTAGGCGCAGCAATTATTATTCATTGCTAGTTATGGCTTTCACACAGTGGAAAAACAAATGGTTTTTCCACTACAAGCTGGAGCTGCAGTCCATTTAATCACTGAAGGGCTTGGAATCGCTTTAGTTTAAAATACCTTTCCGTTGTGGTTTGAGAATTTTAAAAATATTTGGGTCATGGTAACCTAGTGTATATGCCTTGCACTGAAAATTTTGGTTTACGTTGTCTACATCTGCAGAGCCCCGTAAACATCTGTGTAGCCTTTCCTGTCTGTTCTTTCAGGGCTCACTGTGCCTGGCAGCTCTTGCTGGTCTTAATGGAGCCCAGTGTTTGGTTGCACCCAGCTTCCTCAGCAGAGCGGATGTGGCTGCCTTGTTCTCTCTGTAGAGCCATTCCTTGTCCTCCTTCATGGTAGAAGGTCTTCTTGAAAGGTCTTCCTTGTAGGCAAAGACCTTTGAGCCTGTGAAAGGAGAAGAGTAAAAGGATTGCTCCTGGTCCTCTTGTGCAGCAGTCATAGTAAAACAAAGGTTTGAAAGACCTCCAACCAAGGCGATCCCCACCATGCCCCCTAACCTTGTTCTTCTTACGATTCTTGATTGTTCTTCTATGATTGTTCTTCATGATTCTTGCCACCTCCAGGAATGGTGACTTCACCGCCTTCTTGGGCAGCCTCTTCCAGTGCATCGCCACTGTTAGTGCTGGTGCAGCAGCCTCAGGTTGTTTCTGCTGGTCCTGGGATGTCTGGTCCCATGAGAAAGTCTATGGGGGACTGTGCCAGCTCCATGCAAGGCAGGCACATGCCGTGCCTGGGATGAGCGAGCTTGTTTTTTCTAAGTGGTGCAACTCTGAGAATGTCAACTGTGAGTTCTGCCTGAGCTGGGGTGTGAAATCTGGGGGATGGCTGTGAGCAGCAACTGCTGGAGGAAACAGAGCTGAGTTCCTGTCTGGTGGTATAGCTGCAGGATGCTCCTCATCCTCTTCATAGTGCTTGAACGGTCTGGAGGTCACAGTTACAAGAAGGGAGCAGATCATGCTGGGGTTTTGCTGGTTTCTGGGGTCTGTGGTCTATGACGATATCTGTAGGTGATGTTTTGGAAAGGCTGAGCAAAATTGGTTAATCTGTTATGGCAGTGACTCTGGCCTGCCTCAGCCTGCCACAGGTGCTTTGGTGCAACCAGCTTGTGTGCTGGCTCTGCAGACTCTTGGTGTCTGCTGCAGGACCCAAGGCCAGGGGTGCATTTCAAGGAGGCTTTGCTGCAGTTTTGTCCTCTGAAGCAAAAACTGTCTTCTCCATCTTTTTTTTCAGAGATGATCTCTGCTCTAGGAGGGCTGAGCTGCTCCCTCAAGGTGCAGGCAGAAGGTCTGTGAGTCTTTCCTTGCAGGTAGCTTATGGACACCTGGGTTATAAATACATAGCTCTGGCTGCTCTGATAGAGTTGGAAGAATTTGCAAAGCTCCTTTTGATTGAGTAGATTTAGAGATCTAAGCATTTTCCATCTTGGTTAAAGGTACTCTGGTCGAGGCCTTGGTGATCCTATCGTAACAGCAAAGCTCTGGGTGCTGAAGCTGCTGGTCAGCTTGGTGCTTTGTAGGGCTTTCAGAGCCCAGGGGGGTTGGAGCATCCAGCTCCTCCCAGCCTGTGGGGTTTATATACCCCAAAGGGAAAATGCTGCCTTGCTAGTGAGTTTAGAAGTGACACCAGCGTGGAGCTCACAAACTCTCAGCATACATCCCTAGGGACTGTTTTAATTTAAGGCAGAGGCACAATATCCTGCAACACTAATGCAACGTCAGAGCGGGGACTCTGGGGGCAAATGTGCCACAGCAGGGAAAAGGTCTTTGCTCAGGTGTTTGTCCATGCTGGATGGAGAAATGGAATTAGGAAGGAGATATGCTAGTGGTGCAGTGTGTGGCTGTGCTTAGTGTGGTGTTTATGCTGATTTGCAGTGCTCTCTCTGCAGCTCACTGGAGCAGCTGTCCATGCTCAGCTCCTCCTGTACCCTGGATCAAAGGGGCATCTACTGGGAAGCATCCATGGTAGGAGTTCTTTTGGGGAAGGGAGGAGCCTGAGCCTTTTTCTTGGGACTAATCTGGGGTTTAATGAGCCTGTAGTTACCAAGATGATACTTAATTATTTCTTTTTCATAGCATTGAAGCCCTGGCACTGTCACTTTGCTGGCAGCAAATCAAACACCGAGTTAGCTTATGTTAACTGTGTGCAAGGAACAGAAGATGAAGTCCTAGATAAGCACTCGGCTGTAGGAACTTCTTAAATTGAACTGAGCAGGGGGGACGCAGGGCAGGGCGTTTGTTTTTGCTCTCAGCGCTATCCAGACCCCGTGTCTGTATGTGGGGCTGTGTTCCACTTTGCTGGAGGGCCCCATATGCTCTGTGGGATGTGAGCTGGTGGCACGGTGGCAGCTGTCCTTCTGCAGGTGGCCATCACCTGTTGGGGACTGTAGTGTCAGAGATTTGTGTGGACTACAGAATCAGCTCTGGGCTGCAGAGCAGGGCTGGGTGTGGTAGCTATAAGCTGACCTGATGTTAATGTAAATATTCCCAAACAATGCCGTTGCTCCTGTGGGTTCCTCTCTCTCCCCTCTTGCCATGTTTGAGTTCTGACTAAGCTTTTGTTAAATGTTTTGTGTAGAGTTTCTAGTTTATCTTAACTAGACCTGCTGCTGTGACAACTCACATTTAAACTGAGGCTGGACCTATAGCCTAGATGCCAGATGAACGTTGCTGTCACAGGCGTGTTGAATGGTTCTGGTCAATGCAAAAACCCAGACTACACATGGTGAGGACCAGTTGTGGGAGAGTACAGCTTTTGGGATGTCCCAAAATGTCGCATGCCTCTGGTGCCGGACAGAGCTGTGTCCATGCCACAGAGCAGCACGAGTCAAGGTTCTGGACAAATGTTGATTTCAGAGTTGGACTTGGTGATCTTCGTGGGTCCCTTGCCACTCAGGTTATTCTGTGATTCTGTGATTTTCAGGCTGACACCTGTCCGAAGCAGGTTGATTGGTTATAAGGGCTGAGTTCCTCCAGCCTGGTTAGCCTCAAGTAGGGTCTGGCTTGGGATCCTGGTGGAGTAACTCTTTAAGGCAGTGTTTATGGCTTGTAATTTGTCTTGGAGGGTTTTATATATACGTACATATGGGTGTCCATGCATGTGTATCCATACATTATTGCTCAGGAACGTTGTTTCCAATCCTTTTAACTTGTTCAGAAAGCAAACTAGGGAGAAACTGGCAGCGAGTCGGTGCAGCCTGCCAAGCATTGCAGACCAGAGAAGTGGTAAAACATAAACACTTTGGAGTTTATCCTGAAGATTTACACGGCATGGCTGCTGAGGGCTGCACCTCCCCAGCAGCGCTTCTACTGCTGGCCGTGTGCGAGCAAGAGGGAGTGTGGGGCCGTCTGTCCGTCTGCCCCTGCCCTCCCGAGGTTAAACAACACCGTGTTGGATGCTCTGTTGGCTGCACAGTCTGAGCTTTGGTCAATGGCTGCAGAACAGGTCTGCTTCCTCCATCCCGTGCGCTAAAGTGAAAGCAGACCTCCTTGACACTTAATCAGATTTGAATGTGGTTTTTGGCGTGGCTTTAAAGAGACTGGCAGTGAATAGCTAGTTTTGATGCCATTTATTAAAAACCTCTGGTAGAATTTGTCTCACAAAGCTTTTGTGCAAGCTGGCAAACGTGCAAGGGTTTGATGCAGTTAATGTATTTTAATCTCTCCCGCACCCCTTCTTCTCGTCTGTCGTTAACTGTGGGCCTCTCAGCTGTCTGCTGCCTTTTCTAGGGTGGTGGTAGGCTCCACAGAAACCTCTGTTCAAACGTGGCCTAAATGAGGTTCCAGGGCCATGGAGGAAAGTGGGCTTCCCCTGCGAGGAGGAGGGCCAGGCTGCATGGGCACCACGTAAGGCTCCACACAGAGGTGTCTCCGCTGACCCCCCTTGTCCTCATCCTCATCGGGAGAGAGAAGAGGGCGGATGGATGCGAAATGTTGATCTTTGACCTCCTCAGTAGCATGCTTGTGGAATAGTCTTCTTGGGAAGGGCTGGAGTGTCTTCACTGCCCAGGGAGGTGGTGGAGTCACGGTTCCTGGAGGTGTTCAAGGAGCGTGCAGATGTGGGTCTTAGGCATGTGGCTTAGTGGGCAATATTGGTGGTAGGTGGATGGTTGAAATAGATGATCAGAGAGGTCTTTTCCAACCTTTATGATTCCGTGATTCACCTAGCCTTGGCTCCAGCGTGAGAACAGTGGACGTTCAGTCTTTTCTCTCCAACTTTAACCCTCTTTTGTTCAGTGCATCCACCTTCTTTGGGCCCAGAGGACTTTCCCTTCCATCTGAGCCAATTTCTCGCCCTTCATCCACCTTGGAGAATTGTCAGGACATTTTTCACAGTTTGTGCCTGAAGGCGCTGCAGCCCCTCGCAGCATGGCAGGGGCTGTCAGGAGCACGGCTGAAGGACGATGACATTTGTGCCAACAATTTGGGCAGTCCCTGGGCCCAGTGCATAGATCGTGCTGACAAGCAGCTCCCTGCCAGCTGTATTTTGGAGAGAGCTCACGTGTCACAGAGGGCTTGCAGGGGTCGCTCCCATCTTTGCTTTTTGTTCTCACTGTGCGGAAGAGCTTAAAGCTGTGGTCGTGCCCTGGAGCTCTGTGCCTGGTCGAGGGAATGAAGCTGGCGCTGCGTTGTATTTAATTTTATGTTGTTTGCTTCATCAAAGAAAAGAAAACCTGGCCTTTCTCTGCCCCCTCTTGCTCACGTGAGTTGTGGTGCGAATTCAGTGAGGGGGAGGTGCGGGTGAGGATTGCTCCCAGGAGGGAAGGAGGCTGAGAGACTCTTAAACAAACGAGAACCGAGCGGCTTTGCTCTTCCCCTGTGGTTTGGCTGTTAAATAAACTCACCAAGGAGGCTGGCTGCATGCGCGTGCTGGTACAGGAGTGTGTTTGTATGTGGGCTGGGTTCTGGATGGTAGTGAAGCCAGTGCAGCTCACAAGTCCACTGCACAGTCAGTGGTCATACTTGGATGTCTGCCTGGTTGATTTCGGCTGAAGACAGCAAATGCTAGCTAATACACGAGAACAGAGGAGCCTGAGTGGGTGCTGACCTCTCTTTCCCAGAAGACAGATGGAGGGTGCAGGGATTTCATCCTGGGGTGATGTGCTCCTTGAAAGAGTGATGCAGAAGTGGCCTTCACGCTGGCTGTGCGCACTTTCTAGAGCTTGCATGAGTGGTTGTGGTCAGAGCACAGCTAATGTCACCTTTCCCTATTTTCCTTTTCCCTTGCTAGGTTTCCACCTCAGTGGGACGGTGACAGAGCCAGCGACTGCGACAGAACCAGAGATGACCTACAAGGTGGCCATCAGCTTCGACCGCTGCAAAATCACATCGGTGACATGTGGCTGCGGGAACAAGGACATTTTTTACTGCGCCCACGTCGTGGCGCTTTCACTGTACAGGATCCGCAAGCCGGACCAGGTCAAACTCCGTCTTCCCATCTCAGAGACCCTTTTCCAGATGAACAGGGACCAGCTCCAGAAGTTTGTTCAGTATTTGATCACAGCACACCACACTGAGGTGTTGCCCACTGCCCAGAAGTTGGCTGATGAGATCCTGTCCTCCAACTCGGAAATCAACCAAGTGCATGGTAATTCCTTGTTCCTTCCTTGCTGGCTCAGCACTAATCCACTTGTTTGGAGCTGGGGCTGGTGGTCTTACAGTGGTGGTGGTGGCCGTTGTTTTGCCATGTTTGTTACTGGCAGTGTCAGACTGATGGTAGAAGTGGGCAGAGGTACCACTCTGGTGTTGGCCACGTGTCCCGGTTCTGCCCTCTGTGGGAATGCAGTGTCAGGGCAATGGGGAGTAAGAGGACAGTGGGGACATGGCTCCTCCAGCACGTGGTGACGCTGTGTCAGCCTGGCCCTGCATCTTGCTAAGTCAGATGTGACCGAGCTGGCGGGAGATAAAGCTTTAATCTCCATGGGTGCTAATTTGCCCGTAATAAATGAGTGCTGCTGCCCTGACCTACTGCACAAAGGCAATGAAGGATGTTTCCTGGGGCTTTGTGTTTAAAGGGTGCTTTTGAACTTCCTCCTCTAGAAGTCACCAGCTGGGAGTTGGTGTCCATCCCAGCCTAGGATATGGTGAGTCCCCCTGGGGTCCCTTGGCCAGCACAAGGCAGTGCTCCTGCTGTGTCCTTCTGAGGAGCCCTGGAACTGAAGTTACCCAGGGCCTCCAACAATGAGCCGGTCTGCACCGCGCCTGTCCCTCCAGCTGTAAAGCGGAGATAATGAATACTTATCTGCCACGGAAGGGCGTTGTGGGGATTAACACATGCCTGTTAGCTGCTCTGAAGATGAAAAGCCCCATATGCAGCCTAAAATAGGATCTGAACTGGTTGCATCCACATGTAGCAGTGAGGCCAGGGGTCCATTTCCATCTTCCTGGTGATGGCAGCTCTGATCTCAAATGTTTTCCCTTACCTCCCTCTTGCTTATACCTTGGGAGAGGCTTTTGTATCCTCCACTGGGCCACATCTGCTGTGTGTGTGGTTGTGCTCTGAAATTAATGGTTTGGAGACGTTTCCTCATTTTTTGGTGTTAAAAAAAAAATGAAGAGCAAGAATCTGGTGAGGTCCATTCCCTCACTGAAGCTGAGATTGGGCAAGATCCTGCCTTCGCCATACTTTGAGGCTGCATTCTCCCAAGCAGAATGAAGAAAAGCTTTTAAGACCCTGAATATTTATTGCTCTGGAGTCAGCAAAAGGCTGGTGATTGAAGGCCTTACAAAGATACAGATGTTGGCTCTGGTTCAATATCTGCCTCTTGTTTTTACAAGTGGTTTTAAAAAACAAAGCAAAAATTCTCTGTCCTTTCAGACTCGTGTGGCTTCGTGCCCTCCAGCATGCAGTTTTGAACCAGCAGAGCCACATGCGCCTCACCCTATGGGGAAGGTCTGACAGCTGTGTGGCAGCCCTACCAGCAAGCCAGCTCCTCTGTGAGCAGAAGTGCACCCTGACCTCAGCCTGGGGAGGGATGTGGTAGATGCACACTGGAGTGATATAAAACTAATAGATTATAGAGTCATAGAACCATTAAGGGTGGAAAAGACCTCTATGATCATCTAGTCCAACCATCAAAGCCAACAGGACCATGCCCCTCAAGCCATGTCCATCAGATGTCCCAAACCATGGAAAGAAAGGCTCAAAAAAGCCCCACCTTCAGGTTCAGAGTGTGGCTTTGGCTCTTGACTCCAGATGTTGCCAGCTTTTCCCTCCCTGTCCTGCCAATAAAGCCCCAACCATGTGGCAGAGGATTGCTGTGCATGGGGCTCTGGATGTCAGAGCAATCCAGCAGCTCTGCTGGGGCTCCCACTGGATGGAATCCAAGCCTACCCCACATCTCGCCTTTCCTAGTTGCAGTTCATGCTTTCAGTGAAGGTCCCTGATCCTGGGATTTGAAATCTTTTAGATGCTTTAAATAGTGCTTTATGTGCTTACGTGCATGTTTCTTGGTCTTGACTGGGTCAAGCTCTTGGGGTCACAGCTTTGTTCACCTCTGGGTTGAGGCCAGGGTGTCTTTTGGCTGCAGCTCTGCAACATGAACTAACCCAGCATGTGCCCAGCAACTGAGGTTATTGCACCATGAAGCAAGAGCAGCCCTCTCTAGAAATTATTTTTAACTTCTTTCATTTCTTCTAAGGAAAGGTCTTTCAGTTTTGGTTTGGGTTTCAGTCTGGTGAACACAGGGCTGCTCCTTCTGTGTTGGTGGTTGGGATGAGGGGTGGGGGAGCAGATGCTGCAGCACAGGGGCATCTATGGAAGTTCAGTTGGATATTATGAGAAATTTCTATTCAGAAAGAGCAGTGATGCAGTGACACAGGCTGCCTCCGTCCCTGGAGGTGTTCAAGGAGCACGGAGATGTGGCACTGGGGGATGTGGTCGGTGGGCACGGTGGGGTGGGGTTGGACTGGGTGATCTTAGAGGTCTTTCCAACCTCAGTGCTTCTATGAATGTCCCTGTTGTATCGTGTCTGCTTCAGAAACAGTGCTGCCCTCTCTGTTCAGAGGTGCTCTTTGCTCCTTCTGTAGTGCCCAAGCAGCACAGAAGGCTGCAGGCAGCCGCCCACAAGGCTCGCAGTAGGGTGTGAGACCTTTGCTCCTTGCAGAAGTGTGCACGCACGTGCTGCTCTCCTGGGCTGCCTTCCTAGAAGGAAATGCAAACTATCCAGTAACGATGCAGCCTCGGAGTGCAGCCTCGGAGTGCAGCCAAAGTGCTCGCTCGTTCTCTCAGGGTTCAGTCAGAGCAGCAAGCCTAGGTGTGCCTGCTTCCCACTTGACCTCTGCGTGCTGAAGTAGGTCACGTTTCTGTTCTGGCAGATCACTGCAAAGGGCAGCGCACTCAGAGCGCGCGTCTCACGTATCGCCCTCCTCCGCTCACGGCCTCTGAAGTGGCAGCTCGAAATGAGACCACAGTGGCTTTCAGTGCTGCTTCCTCCCTTGTTTCTTCGTGGCTTTCTGGCTCACCACAAGGCTGAGGGCTGTCATTACACCAGAGAAATGCTCTGGCCTTTCCTAGGGGCAGCCAGACCCCCGCAGTTAGCAGTGTGCTCTCAAGCCTGTTTTCATTGCTCTCACCGGCAGTGTTGTGAAAGCTCATTGCCTGCCTGGGCGAGTTCAGCCTCTGTCCTGGACACAGTCACGCACTTGCAGGTGAGGTGTGTGGGGAAATCTGAAGAACAAGGGGTTAAACTCCAGAATGAATTGGGTTTGGTCTGGGAGTTGCATGGCAGCCGTAAGAAGTGCTGGGAGGTTTAACCAGGATCTCCAGGGCAGCTTCAGGACTTTACTCCAATGGAAATGATGGGCATTAGAAGTCTGCAGAGCCGTGCCATCGCGTCCCCATGGCCCACAGTGGGACCACAGCTGTGATGGGCACAGTGCCACTGCTGGCAGCTACTTTGGTCCCAGGAGCTGAGGGGTTTCACTCCCTCGATTGCTGTCAGATGTCTCTGCCTCTTCAGGCTGCCTTCATTCAATCTGCCTCCACTTAAAAATGGAACGGGAGGCTTGGGAGGCTCAGTGGAGCTTGGTTCCTTTCTCCCTCGCTTCGCCGCTATTTTTACCCCTTGTTAGAGTTCATTTCCTTTCTGGTGCCTGGTTATTTTCTCTTTGAGGTTTCTGTTGTTTGTTTATTTGTCCGTATCCTCCCCCTCTGCTCCCTCTCCGTTCTGGGTGGCTCTTCCTTCACTCCTGGTTTCTATCCAAATGCTGGAGACACAGCCTGGAGGCTTTTGGCAGTGCCACATGCAGTCATGAGACGGCTTCTGTGAACTGCTCCATGGTCCAGAAGCTCACCAGGACCAGGATGGGTGCGTTTGGCTCTTCTGCCCCGACCTGGGAGACCTCAGTGTGAGCCATGCCCGTCCCAGTGCTTCTTCAGCCCCAGAAACATGCCCCCCTCCAGGAGCTTTGCTTTTCTTCACCTTCCACAGCTAACTTCTGAGCAAGGTGTTAGATTTTCCATGTCTGCCTTTGTTCCGCTTTCTCCCCCGTTGATTTTTTCCAGCCCTTATTTTCCACTCTTCGCATCCCCTCTGGCTGGGTCTCTCTTGGGTGCCAAATAGTTAAGTGCTGAGCCCATGGCGAGGGAGAGGTCCTAGCTGCCCTGATTGATGGCATTTTTATCTGTGTTTCTACAGCCAGTGCAAATGGGTTTGTGAAACACTCTTTCCACTCAGGATGTATGCTGGTGTTTCCTTAAATCTGAATCCCGCAGGACAAAGATCAAGCGCATCTGAAACAGGCTCTTTGGAGCAGGAATGCTGCTATATGAGAAACGTGTTACGCAGGCTGGGGGCTGTGTTACATGCCGTTCCCTGCTAGTTTGGAGCAGAGACATGGAATTGCTCATCGGCTACGTCATGGCATGCCATGGGGACGCCACCACGGTGCAAACGTTGGCAATGGGAAGTGGGCAAATCCTGCCATGAATATTTAAACGCCACGCAAATCCTCTTGTTTGCTCTTAAATGTTGATCCAGCTCCCCGGTGTAATTGGGTAGCCCATTATCTGCCTGTTTGTGCGGCGTGTGTGGGAATCTGATATTACAACCCTCTGTATGAATCTTTTATGGGAGAGCAAAATAAATTTACGAGTAAACGTGGGTTTTATTTGGAGTGACGAGAGCTGTGTTGCTAATTTAGCTGTGGTCAGAACCCAAACGTGAGAAGTGCTCAATGTGTTGTGTGGGAGGAGGAGATTTTATTTAGCTCCACGCTTCTTTCCGTGCCGTCTGCGCTTTCCGCTGCATGCTAACACTGGGGTTAGCCTGGGAACCCTGCAAAAACACTGCTTCTTTGTGCATCTCACTGAGCCTCTGCTTTGAGCTGTCCCAGTGCCCTTGATGAGGAGCGAGCTGAGAATTTGTGCATGGGTCGCCAGGTGTCTGCACCCTGTAGCTATGGCCAGATGACCCCGTGGAGGCTGATGAGGCGACCTGGCTGCTCTGGATAGCTGGGAGGAGCTGGCAGGCTGCTTGGAGGAGGATATTAAGAGCACAAGCATCTCAGCAACCCTGGTGATGGGGGCCGGATAAGCATTCGTGGCAGACAGATTAGTCATCGGTTCCTGATACGGGATAATCACTGGCTTGTCTGCTCTTTATCTGCAAGGGGGAGCGAAGATAAGGATGGACTTGGGGGAGGGAAAGAAGAGACACAGAAAAGCTGAGATGCGCTGTTGTGCTGCCTTATGACAGCGGGGAGCAGGGCTGGGTCACGTGGAGCTGGTTCCCTCCTTCCCAGCACAGGGCTGTGGGCGAAAGCGGTTTCCTTTCTGCTGCTTCAGATCCTGTCCCAATTACGTTGTTCTGTCAACTATAAGTTATTCCGCAGAGGGAGCAGCAGCAGCATCCTCTCCCTCCAGCGCGGTACGGGCAGCGCCTGGGGCTTGCTGGAACAGCTCTCAGGCAGCGATTATTAGCAGAAATTAAAGGAATTTTGTAAAGGACATTAAATACAAATAGCTGTATCTTTTTGGGTCAGGAGCACTCTCAGCCTTTGCCAGAGGAGCAAAACCCCTCCGGTTGATGTCCTCTCATTTATAAGCCAAGAAGAGACAGTCGCCTCGCTGAGCAGTCTGGAGCTGCCTTTCCATGAGCTGCACTTCAGCTCTTGGCTCCACATATCTCAGCCAGTGCTGGGGTGTGTACCCAAAGCAGCAGCAAGGAGTGGTGGAAGAAGAGATGGCTGCTCCCCAACTGGGGCCCACTGAAGTGTCCTTGTAGCACTTCGGGCTGGGCTCCTGGCCCCTCCTGGAGCCGTATTTCTGCCTGCCCCTTGTGCTCATGAAGCTGAAGGTGTTGCTAGGAGGTAGAAAAGCCCTTGGGAAAAATGGGAATTAAAAGGGGCAAGGAAGGCTCAGGAAGGATCCATGCATCCTTCATCCAAGAATACCTCTGTGAAATTGCTTCCAAGAGGTAGGAAAGGTTTACAGGATTAGCTTTATGGATGCTGAAACAAATCCACAATGTGGAGGAAGAGGAGAACCCCAGGCAATCCAAGGGGACGCAGAAGGCTCGGGGCTGTGCAGCTGCTGTGCCTCAGCATGGGGTATAGCAGTAGGAGAGGAATGGCCTTCATTGTTGTCCTCCCAAGCATCACCCACTGTGTCTTTCACTGGTGGTGAAAGCTGGGCCGGAATAGACCTTGCTTGGTGCTACCCTAGACTCATTAGGAGGGACAAGCAGAGTTGTAGGCATTAATGCTGTGCTCAAGATCTCTCTTCATGGTTGCTGCTGCTGCCACCACCATGGGAGGGGATCCTGATGTTGTTGGTGGGAGGGTTGGTTTGCTCTCACTTGAGCTGATAAAAGAGATGGGCCATTTCGTGCTTTCCATGATTGCTAGCTCTGCTGCTACAAACCTCATTGTCTCTTTTTCCTCTTTCCCTGTCCCCCAGGCGCTCCTGACCCTACTGCTGGGGCCAGCATTGACGATGAGAACTGCTGGCACCTGGATGAAGAGCAGGTCCGAGAACAGGTGAAGCTGTTCCTATCTCAGGGAGGGTACTACGGCTCGGGGAAACAGCTCAACTCCATGTTCGCCAAGGTGAGGAGGAGCCAGCCCTGCTCCCTTTCCTGCTGTGCTCTGCATGGCGCGTCACGTAGCAGGCAGCCCGCTGGCTGCCCTGGCACAGTGCCCATCACAGCTGGGAATCTCTGCTCCAGTGCCTTCTCTCCTGGCCACTGAGCTGGCGGTTGTAATCCAGGCTCTGGGTCAGACAGAGTCCCTGCTTCCCACACAGTGGTTCTTCATGAATCAGGGCTTTCCCCCCATCTCTTTGTTAGCATGGTGGAGGGAAATCCGCTATGGCCATCCAGCTAGAGTGAGGGAGTTGGCATCTAGGTGACCTCATCCAGGAGTTGGACCTGGTGATCCTTATTGGTCCCTTCCAACTTGGGATATTCTGTGACTGTCTTAGGCACCTCCAGGGGATCATGGCTTGTCTCACAAAGAGCCTTCTCTCTGTCCTTTCCAGGTCCGGGAGATGCTGCGCATGAGGGACTCCAACGGGGCCAGGATGCTGACACTGATAACGGAGCAGTTCATGGCCGACCCTCGGCTCTCCCTCTGGAGGCAGCAGGGGACGGGCATAACAGAGAAGTGTCGGCAGCTCTGGGATGAGCTGGGTAAGGGCCACCAGGAGCAGCAGCGGGATGAGCGGGGCTGCTGAGACCGCACGCCTTGTTCTATTAGATTTTGGAGCTCATCCAGAGCTCACCCTAGTTTCCTAGCCAAATCCTGGTGGGACAGCTGAATCAGGCCCAAACTGCACACTTCAGCACCTTAAACAAACCAGCTCCTCTCCTGCAAAGGAGCCAGGGTTGATATGTTTGCAGGGTGGCTTGTGCCACGTTTGCAGCATCTTGAAGCATGTGCTGTAGTAAGACATAGAAATGGCAATGCCTTGGTGCCAGAAGAAGCCCCTTGTGTTTCTGTGCTTCAGAAAGAGGATGTCTTGTCCTAGCAAACAAATGGTTTCCAGAGTGAGTGGGAGGGATGGACAGTGCAGAGCCTGGCTTTAAGAGAAATACAACTCTGGATAATTCTAAGTAAGCACCTTAGACACCAGCTCAACTGGCTGATGATGTAATATCATTAGAATGAAACATTAAGATGACGTGAGCCCGGAGGAGATGGTTGTGTGGTGGAGTTGACCCAACAGTCATGGGCTCTCCTGGATGTATGGGTGAATAGTTTGACTTGTGCCATGGATTCACTGTGAGTCTGAGCTGTTCTGCTGCCTGGTGGTGGGAAATGCTGTGTAAAGGGCTGAACCAGCTCACGGGCTGGGACCAAAGAGATGTTACAGAGCTAGAAGGATGAGGGTGGTCCGTGGTCTGGAGCCACACCTGTATGAGGAAGACCTCTGTGGGTCAATGTGCTTCAGTGTGCAGGGGAGATCAGGGAAGGTGTACTGCACGTGTAAAATCAGGAGTGGCTCATGAAATTGCCAAGGAGGTGAGCACAGGGCAAGTGGAGGTGTTTAAATCAGGCAGAAGGTGTTTCTTATCAGTGTGATAAGAATTGACTTTGTGGCATGGTGAAGCTAATGTGATGGGAATTTCTGAGGCTGAAAGCTTGGAGGAGGATGAAAATTATTTGGAAAAAAAGGAGAGAAAAGGGCTGTTGAGTATAGATGCCACTTCTCTTTCAAGAAGTTCTTGAGTCACAGATTGTGGGAGGGTGGACAGTGGAGTATCTCTGCAAATTTGCCTGCTCTTATGGTTTTCCTTATACGCCTGTCCCTGCTGTGGGAAACAAGAAGCCAGGTAGGAGGTCTCAGTGGCTGGAGCAGAAACTTCTGGAGTTCATCAGTTGCCATGCTGTCAGAGCAGTAGTGTGGTGAAGCCATTGTTTTTCTGATGTAGCTCAAGAATTCCCTCTCGAAATTCACACTGCCCTACATGGTCTTGTCTGCAAAATAGTTGATAACCGGCAGTCGGCTGCCAGGCTGCTTTGGCTTTCAAAATGTCCTTGGCACAGTCTGTCTGCGTGGTGGGCTGGGGTTGGAAGCCTCCTCACAGCAGCAGTGCAGGAATGGCACAGATGAGGGGCTGGGAGAGGAGGGATGCCTTGCTCCTGCCTGCGGTTCCCTGGATGGAAATAAACACACGAGCTCTGCAGAGCTGATCCTGGCCTGCCTGCCAGAAAGATATTTCCAGGATTTGGAATGGCTAGATACTCAAGAATCCTAGAGAGGTGGCCAAATCCACCACGCCAGAATTTCCACATGGAAGAAAGCAAACACATCTGTGAAATGTGGTTGTATGGGTGTCCAGGCAGGCCTGGATGCAGCAGTTTGCCCTGAACTGCAGATGATTGAGATGGTGTCGGCACGGTGCTCAGGGACAAGTGATCAACTCCATGTCAGGGATGCCAAAGCTGCACCAGCACTGCTGAACATTATCAAATGGAGAGGGCAGGAGGGGAGATAACCTATGCCAGATGCTGCAACCAGCCCCAGACATTATTTTGGGTAAGCATTTAATAACGAATCATCGATTTTAACAAAGACTGCATCACCAACTTGTGTGGGATTGGAAGATCAGCCCTAAAGAAGATTGTGGATTTATACCGGGTAAAATGTAAAGGATTTTGCAGGATTTCAGAGTTTTAAAAAAAGAAATAAAAGGCGTCGTTTGCATGTGTGTGTGCTGCCAACTGAGCATCTATTGCCCCGTCTGCTGGGGAGCCAAGGGAAGACCCGCTGGATAGGGAGCTGTGCGGCGTGGGAGTATTTGCCCTGGCGCATTACTACTTATGATTAAAGCCTAATTACAAAAAATAGACGAAAAACCAGCTGAAGTGCAGCCTGACCTTAATCTGCCTGGAGACGGGTTTATTTATCTCAGCCACTTGTTTACAGTGGGGAATTTCAGGAGATTAGGCCAGGGAGCGACCCTGTGGGAAACGGGAGAATTTCTTTGATGGCTTGGAAACTTCAGTGCAGGATCCGAGTGCCTGCCCTCCCTGGGGCCGGCAGCAGGGACGCTGGGGTGGGAAGGCTCCTGTGACCCCCCCGCTTTCTACCCAGCCCTGCAATCAAAAAGCATTTTTGTTCAGAGGCTTAGCTTAATCGTGATCTGCCTTTTTGTTCCCCACTTAACCTTCTGCTGTCGGAAAGTTCAGATGAAGGTTTCTGCAGCATGTGAGACACGAAGTCTGACCCAGCTCAGCGTATCGGCTCAGGACAGGAGTCAGTCATGCTGTCACTTGGCCAAAGGACTCCCAAAACCCAACTTATCCATTTCCCAGACTGCTACCTCAGTGCTTCTCTCCTGAGACAGATGTGAATCCCTCTCCCCAGCTTGTCCCCATCCCATCTTCCCTTCTACAGGAGAGCCTGGAGGCATGCTATTTTGGCAGCCAAAGGGTACCTTGGAGGGTTCCCAAAAATAGCCTGTGAAGACATGAGGATCCCTATAGGGGATTGTCCCAGTGGAGCAACAGGAGCCAAAACTCACCAGCCACATCGTGTTCTTGGCTGCGACAGAGCAGGGTCACCAAGCCCCATCACCAAACCTCGCTGCCTCCCCAGGCTGAGAAACAAGCTGAGAGACAACTGTGCAAGATGTTGTACCACTGCCCATGTACCCCAGAGCTCTGCGGGGCCCAGAGCGCAGGGCAGGGCATTGCCACGGCCAAAGCCTGATGGTGCTGTGGTGGATCTACCATTGGGCACCTTTGCTTGTGCCAAGAAGAGCTCTGGCTGCCAGGCATCACACTGAGCTCTGGGTTGCTCTGCTGCGGTCTGGGGGGCTGCTGGGGATTTAAAAAAAAACAAAACACAAAAAAAAAAGAGAGAGAAAAAAAGAGAGAGAAAGGAAGAAAATACACCAAATCTCCTTTATAAATAGTTGAATGCAAATGGCCCGAAGAACAATGGCAGATGAAATAGCATTCTGAGCGGGCTTTAAAGCGCTGGGAACGTGGGTAGGATCAAAATCAGGTTAGTCTTTGGAGATACAGACTCTGCAGCTTGCCAGGATGTTTTTAAGCACGCTTTGATGTGTAGTTCAAACAGTAGATTTGTCCTGGCAGACAGAAGCACTCACAAATTCATACACAGCCGGTCTCCTCTTCCCTCCTCCCCACTGTCCCCCATCTCATGAGATTATAATTTAGCTTCATTACAGAGGAGTTTTACTTTTATTTGAAAGCTGTCTAAATCCCCCTCCTGGGTCTGTGCATTGTGCTGCTGTGAGTTTATGGATGCTGAGAAAACGTTGCAGGCGGTGGGAAGGCAGCGGCCAAGCGGTGCAGGGGAGCACAGCACATCCCTCACCTCTCGGCTTTGTTTAGGGGCGCTGTGGGTGTGCGTCGTGCTGAACCCTCACTGCAAGCTGGAAGAGAAATCCTCCTGGCTTCGGCAGCTGCGCAAGTGGGGCGAGATGGACGTGTGTCCCCTCGAAGATGGCAATTATGGCAACGAGCTTCCCAACATCACCAATGCGCTCACGCAGAGCTCCAGCCACAGCCAAGGTGAGCTCGGGAATCTGCCAAAAAAATGCATTTCTGTAAGGGAGAGATTCTTTGGTTTGAGGGGAATGGGGTTGTGTTTTCAGAAGTTTGCTTCTCGCAAGGTTCTGAGTGGTGCTGCTTGGAGGAGGACAGCTCGTGCTTGGTGCTGTGCACATAGAGACCCAGCTCGGCGTGCTGCTGGGTGCTGGCACATGGGCTGAGCAGGCACCGAGTGCTGGCTCAGGGCTGCTCCCACTGACGTCAATGGGAATCTCACCCTGGGAGCAGTTGGACCGTGATTAATGCTTTGAAAAATCCCCTCCGCCCCCCAGAATAAATCCCAGCACAGTGCAGGGCTCTGGGGAGCTGTGGGGCCATCAGCTGGGCCGTCCATTCTGAAGCCGGTTTGAGGGCATACACGTGGCTCCTGGTTCTGCTTCCTGTGATGGTGTCAGCCCTGAGCAGAATGGCATCCTGGGTTTTCCTGGTCACTGGCACTGCTTGAATTGTTGCAGAGCTGAACTTTGAAGCCCGTGCTAAAAGATGGAAGTGGCACTGAGGGACATGGTTAGTGGGCATGGTGGCAATGGACTGGCAGTTGGATTAGGTGATCTTAGTGGTCTTTTCCAACCTTAACGGACTCTGTGATTCTATGAAAGCAAGGAGCGAGGTGGAGCAGAGCCCCTTCCTTTGGCCCAAGATAGACATTAATTGAAACTCACTGCTCTCGCAGTGCCTCCATCTGCTGCATGAGAATTGGCTGTGGGTTTGTTACACATAGCCATGGAGCAAACTGCTGCTGTCCCTGGCCGCACGCCGGGCATCCCATGTGCACATCGCAGGCCGGGAGCAGCTCGCCTTACAGCTGGCCTCGCTCCAGCTCTACATGGCCAGGATTGCCTAGTGCTCCCAGCCACGCTGCTCTTTGGGGCTGGTCACATTCTGGGATGTGCGCACCGTGTTTCCAGAGTGCCTAGGATGAAAACAGAGCTGGGATGTATCCTAGGGCTGGTGGTTGTGGGTATGCAAATAGCACAGTGAGTTGCTGCCAGCCTCCTTTATTACTGTCAGGCAACGGCTGATTGCCGAAATCCTTCCTGCCCAACTCAACCTGGCGGAGGGTCGGTGCTGTACGCACGAACACCTGTTTAATTTCTATCCACCTCGGGGTGCCTGCAGCATTCAGGCTAATTGCTTGTTACCATCGCTTCCAGAGCGTGTTTACCCAACCTCCTGGCTCAGCACTGAGCGGAGCCCTTTGTTTTCCCCTCCCCGACGCGTCTATCTGCAGGACCTCGCGTTCCGCGTTGCGCTGCGATCGAGGCTCCCTGTTTTGCAACGCACGGCTGCTTTTTGCCCTCCTGTTCCAGCGTGGCTGGGCGATAGCAGGAGGGCTGCAGACAGCCCAACAAAGCGCCTGGCTGCTCTGTCTGGATGGGGTGAAAACCTCCTCCTGCCCTGCAGCTCCCAGACGGGAAGCGAGCGCTACCTGCTCCCACTGTCTGCGAGAAACAATAGCCCAACAGGAGAACAATAGCCCAGCAGAAATGTCAGCTAGATGAGCCAGACCATGCAATTGCTAGATACATCAGAGAGCAATAAGCAGCAGCTGGATTTGTTGCAAGCCTCAGCCCCGTTGTATGGGCAAACCTCTGTGTAGAGAGGGGTCACATGCATGGGCATAAGTCTAGCAAGCAGGCTGTTCTGGTTTTTTTCTTCCATTAATACACAGCACGCCTCATTAATGCATTAATACGTAACGAGCTTTATTGTTTTGGGTTGCATACAAGCATTCAATAGCTTTGAAAATGACATTTTGGTTGCAGAGCAGCTATGTGAAGGAGCACAACCATTGCTGCAGGGAAGCAGTGGGATTCAAGACAATGGATGCCCTCTCCTTCCTTCCCAGTTCTCTTGCACACACTGTGGTGTTTACTGGGAGGGGTGATGGTCACCCCAATTTGCCCCGATGCCAGTGACATGCTCAGGGCTTCCTTTCAAGCCTGTCAAGGTGCAAGGCGACCCTGGGGCCGAGGAAGGGGACGTGGTTTGGTGGGCATGGTGGTGATGGGTTGCTGATTGAATTGATGGCCTTGGAGGTCTTTTCCAACCTTAATGATTCCATAAGGTGCAGGAGGGTCCCGCCGCTGCCCCAAGGCTCTGACGATTTTTCTCTTTGCAGACTCACTGGCCAGGCCCAGACGAACCGTGTTCACCCGTGCCATTGAGGGCTGTGACCTGCACTGGCAGGACAGCCACCTGCAGCGCATCATCAGCAGTGACTTCTACGTGTCCCCTGCCTACCAGCGGGAAGGCGAGAGTCTGCTCTTCAACTCCCAGGGGCAGCCGCTGTGGCTCGGTAAGCATCCAAGCAGCAGCTCCAGCGTGGCCTGGGTGGATGGGTTGGCTTGCACATGGAAAAGAACCACCTGAAGCATCAAAGGAGTTTTACTACCCTGCATCCTTGCAAGGTTCAGCGGTATAAATTGAAAATATCTCGACAACCTAAACTTTAAAACCTCAGTAACTAAGTGTCTCAGGATGAGAGCAGGTGAGACAGGAGGCTTATGGGTTCCTTGTAACTGTCACCGCTCAGACTGACCCCAGAAAAGATGTGAGCCCTCGCATTTCTGGGAGTGTAGACGCCTCATCTGCACAGCAAAGGAGGAGAATGTACAGATATTGAAAGGCCAGAGCCCACCACTGCTCTGTCCTTTACTGGCATAGGTAGAGCAGGAGAGGACATTTCTACTCTGGGATGGATTTCCCATAGCAGCTGTAGGTGGTGGCATGGGGCTGGTGCTTCCATGGACTGGATCTAGAATAGATGTGATGAACACATCTCCATTTCTGTGGCACAGACTCTGGTGAGCCTTTAGGCAGCGCTGGTTGATACAATCACCTTGATTTTGGCTTTAATGCTTTTGCTTCCTTGGTTCTCCTTCAGGGAACTTGTGCTGGGACAGTAGTGAGGTTTGTCAGCAGCTTGCATGATGAATTCAGTGAGAAGCTGAATGTTTCGTCCATTTAGTGAAAGGAGTGAACAACAAGAAGGTCTCTCATAGATGTGTTTGTTCTTAAACCTCTTCCTCATGTTCCTTGCTAGTGACCTCTGGGATGTGGAAACCTCGTTTGTGGAGGTGGCTGTCTGCATTCCCAAAGCTCTCTGGTCTTTTCCAGGAATAGAAGTGATCCTTCTGCCATAACTTTAGATCTTCTGTGCTTGCCTTTTTTTTTTTTTTTTTTTTTTTTTCCCCTTGGTAGGACATTCTGCAAGAAAATGGGATTTTTGCTGCTTGTTATGCGGCATGTCATGTCATCTGCTCCTGCTAATTTCTCACTCAGTCATAATCCTCTCCACAGTTGCTTGTGATTTCAGGTGAGCAATGAGCAGCAGGAGCAGATGAATTTCTAAGCAACTTTGAGTCTTGGGGGTTTCACGCAACTGTTCCTAATAATAAAACACCAGGTAGGAGGGCTGTGGAAGAGATGAGGTCTCTGTGGAGTTCACTCTATGCAGCAGTCACAGAAGCAGTTCAGAATGTCATCCCAAATCTGCCAGCGTCCCCAGCACAGAGCTGAACGCCACTGCTTCCCTTAGATACTGTTTGTGGGGGGTCAGGATTTAGGGGCTGCTGCAGGCTGGACGTGGGGAGAAGTCCCATGAGTATTCCCAGTAGACATCCCAGCCAGGTGCAGTGGGAGAGTGAGGACATACAGGCTTGCAGCTGGGGTGTGGGGCAGACGAGTAGAAGATGCCCTGAAGCCTGGTGCTGTCAGGTTTTCTTCCCTATCATCCCCTGGATTTCTGCTGTCCCTTGGCTCAGCCCACCCTGTGTCTGCCCTTGCCTTGTAGAACACGTCCCGACAGCCTGCGCTCGGGTGGACGCCCTGCGCTCCCATGGCTACCCCCGGGAGGCTCTGCGCTTAACCGTTGCCATCATCAACACCCTGCGACTGCAGCAGCAGAGGCAGCTGGAAATTTACAAGCATCAGAAGAAAGGTAGGAGCAGAGGGGCTTGAGAAGGGGCCCGCAAGTGCTGGCCGGGGTGTCCCAGGTGGTGGGGAAGACTCTCAGAGCTCAGAGGTGGGGGAGCACCGTGTGGGACTGTGTGCACCCAAAATGACAAACTGTCCATTTGCTTGAGCCCAATTGCTTGAGCCAAAGTGCCGCTATACCCATACATCAAGGACGCAGAGATGCCCAGGGACACAAGCTGTTCCTGCTGTCTGGTTGCGTGCGCAGATCGCATGGGTGATAGCAGGTGATGCTGTTTGCCCGCAGCACTGCGGTAGCTGGCTGCTTGTGCTACCTCCACACTGCGTTTACATTTGCTGAGTAACATGGACAGGAGACTAGACCAGCGTCGCTTATTTTGCATTTGCAGTTGGCAGAGAGTTGGGGCTGGTTGCTGCATTGCTGATAGTGGTTTGGTAACTCCTCTGGGCCTTGCTAGCTCAGCCAGTTTGAGAGCGTGCCTTCCAAATCATTCAGGCAACCCCTGCTTTATGGACATTCCTGTGTGCTCCTGGGGACTGAGTTTGAGCCACTGCATCTCCTCCAGCCTTTTGGGGCACCTTTTTGTACTGGGTTCCTGCTCTTCCTATTGTCTGAGTGCCCTTGTGGTGGCTGCTCTGAACTGCTCGTGGCTGTTGGAAATTTCCCATGGCCCCTGGAGGTACCTGTGTCCCTAGCCCATGGGGTAAGAAAAAGCCTCTGGTCTTGGAGACCTCTGTGGGTGGAGAACCCATCATAAAATCCTCACTATTAATTTCTTTCGTTTTTCCCTCTTCTTTTTCAGAGCTGCTGCAGCGAGGTGCAACAACCATCACCAACCTGGAGGGCTGGGTAGGCCACCCTCTGAACCCCATTGGCTGCCTCTTTCTCACACTGACCGAAGCTTGTAGATTAGAAGAGGAAAATTGCCTTGAAATCTCAGGTACTGAGTGCTCTCTTACTCTCTGCCAGGCAACTCCAGCTGGTCCTGGGTGCAGTGCTTGGCCTCAGGGCTCCTGAGCCCCACACTTCCTGTCCCCAGCCCTGGGGTTTGCAGCAGAGCAGGGCAGCTGCTTGGCAGAGCTGAGCCAAGATATGCTCATCTGGGAAAGGCTTTGTTATCAGCTGTGTGTCCTCCTGCATGTGTCTCAGGGCTCCTATGTCTCACAGTCGAGAGCAAGGAGAAGGGTGAAACCTCACATCTCCATCATCTTTGGGTAACCAAAGGCAGGCAGCAAAGGAAGTGTTGGATCTTGCTTCTGAATTGGAAAGGTTTTTTTCTCAGCCCTCTAAGAGGCTCCTCTAACTGTTCTGTACCTCTCCCTTCTTCCAGACACCGGGGACAGCAAACCCCCTGTCTACCAGCATGTGCCCGTCACAACCGGCAGCCAAGACAGTGGCGAGTCCTACCTGTCCCTGGCCTTGGAGGTGGCCCTGATGGGGATGGGCCAGCAGAGAGTGATGCCTGAAGGCCTCTATGCCCAGGACAAGGTGTGCCGCAACGAGGAGCAGATCATAGCCCGTCTGCAGGACCTGGAGCTGGACCCAGTGCTGGTGCAGACCCTGAGGAAGCAGTGCATCCTGCTGCTGGAAGGTGAGGGCTTCTCTTTGGGGTAGCAAAGACAGCTTTGGGGTAGCCGTGTACTGACGCTAGTGGTGTACTCGTAATAACAATGGCCAATGGGCTTTGCTTCTAGGTGGCCCCTTCAGCGGCTTGGGAGAGGTGATCCACCGTGAGAGTGTCCCTATGCACACCTTTGCCAAATACCTGTTCTCTGCCCTGCTGCCCCATGATGCCGACCTAGCGTACAAGCTGGCTTTGAGGGCCATGAGGTTGGTGCATGACTTGTTCTGATTTTCGTTGTGGGGAAGACAGACGTCTGATGCTCCCTTTATCCGTGGGGATGTTTCCTTTCTGTAAGACCTGGGATTGATGACACTCAGGTCAGGAAATGAGAGTGTGGAAGGGCTGACATGGTTCTTCCACTGCAGCAAGTGAAGCTGGGCTCCTGCTCTTTCCCTTGACTTCCTGAGATTTTCAGGCTTTGGAATATCACCACTCAGGCAGGTAACCAAAAACCACTGCAGAGGCCCTGGGGAAATGTACTGCTGCTTCTGATCATAGCTGGGCATCTTAAGGAGAACCAGATGATGCAGACAGGAGTGCTGTCGGGCTCTTTGACGTAAAAGGAGCACAGAGGGAGGAGGATTTTCTCTTTTTCTTTTTTTTCTTGCCTTTTTGTTGTTTTTTTTTTTTTCCCCTGATGCTTGTGTTTTTCCTTCCAAGTTTATAAATCACTTCACGGATCATTCTCCTCTTTTCAAGTCGATCTGAGATTGATCCCCATGCCCATGTGGCGTGCATGCAGCCCAGCAGCCTCTGCACGTGCATGGCAGCAGGAGGCTTTCAGAGGCACTGCAGGATACAGCCCCCTCCTCGCTCCCCATCACCACATCCTGGGGCTGATCTGACATTGTCTCCTCTGTTTGTCCTTCAGGTTGCCAGTGCTGGAAACCACAGCACCGTCCGGTGATGTGACTCATCCCCACCACCTGGTGTCGGTGGTCCCCAGCAGGTACCCACGCTGGTTCACCCTGGGGCATCTGGAGTCACAGCAATGCGAGCTGGCATCCACCATGCTCACGGCGGCCAAAGGTTGGTGTGGGACCAGGGGTGATGGACAGGTAGCTGCCCAGAGGCTGGGGAGGGATTTGGTGGGGAGCAATATTGCAGGAGTGATAGGGAGGGGGTCCAAGAGTGCTGGAGTGCTTGGTGTGGGAAGCACTCAGCAGCCCCTCCAGAACTGGGAAGCCCTTTTGAATCCTGTAGGATGTGAGAGATGAGATGTGGCTGCACAGAAAGGATTTTACTGGAGACAAGTTTCCCTTTGCTCAAGTCTGACAGACAGCAGCATAGAGCCTCCTTGCCCCATCCCTGGAAGTGCCCAAGGCCAGATTGAATGGGACCTGGGCAGCTTGAGCTGGTGGGGGGCAAAGCCCACAGCAGGGGTTGGAATGGATGGGCTCTAAGGTCTCTTGCAACCTAACCCATTGTATGACTGTCTCCATCCTGTCCTCCTCCACCTCTCTGCTTGTCCGGGGCTGATAGCGTCATGCCTCTCCTTGCAGGTACCTGGATGGAAGTGGCTTATCCTTAGTTTCTCAGCCCCTTGTGGGGATGAGAGCTTTATGCTGGGGCTGTAGAGCTGGTGGATTACATCTGTTTCTCCCGCTGTGTCTTTCCCTGGGTGTTCCCCCGCCACAGCATGTCCCAATGCGATCCTGTGTCCTCAGAGCGTTTCTCACCCACGCCCCCGCTAGCCATTTTTGGGAGATTTGGATGCTGGTGGTGGTGCAGGCGGCTGCTGTGGGAGGCAGGCGATATATTTAGCTATTAGTCATCTGAGATGTCTGTGTGTACCCAGGTGCAGTGCTAGGGTTTTCACATTGCTGTGTGTTTTTTTTCAGTTTTCTTTGCATGAGATTCATCTGCTCCGTTGGTGGCTATGGGAGTAGAAACACAAATCTGGAACAAGACAGGGTGATGGGGTGCGTCAGCATCTCTGGTCTGTGCTCGCATCAGAGGCCCCTCTCCCCATCCTGTGTCCAGGAGGGGCTGATGTCCCCCACAAGGCTGAGCTGGGGGTTCAGGCTTGGGGTCAAGTCAGGAACCTGTGCAGGGGTCAAGTGGTTTCCAGGGAAGCATCATGATGCTATGGCCAGTAAAGGCATGGATAGACAGTGCATCTTGGGTGATACAGTAAAGCTGGATGTTACCGCGGGGTGGCTGAGCCATCTGACCATCCTTGCCTGCATCCAGGGGACATGCTACGTCTGCGTACGGTGCTGGAAGCCATCCAGAAGAACATCCACTCCTCCTCCTTGATCTTCAAGCTGGCCCAGGACGCATTCAAGATTGCCACACCAGCCGACAGCAACTCAGACACAACACTCCTCAATGTTGCGCTGGAGCTGGGGCTCCAGGTATAGGATTGCACGCGTGATGCTGGTGGCCCTTTTGCCCTACTAACTCTGGTGATGGTGTTCTACCAAGCGCATGGTCGCCCATGGCACGCAGGGGTCTCGTGGAAGGGGTACATTCATCATTGCGTGGCCTAGAGAGGTAGAGCTCAGCCTCTGCTGAGGTTTGGGGGAAGTTTTGGGTGAGACAGCACTTGAAAGCCTCGCGGGGAGTCGATAGTGAGCAGGGTCATGGAGAATTTGGGGGAGCACTGTGGTGTTAAGTGGCCTCAGTGGATCCCCATAGGGTAGAGGGTCACCCTGTGTTTGTCTCGCAGGTGATGCGCATGACCCTGTCCACCCTCAACTGGCGGCGGCGGGAGATGGTGAGGTGGCTGGTGACATGTGCTACGGAAGTGGGTGAGTGTCTGGCCCACATGTGGTGGAAGAAGAACGGGCACAGGGATCCCTGAAGCCACTTGTGGCCCTGGGTTTAAGTTTCTGAGCTCTCCTGACCCCTGTGTCTCTCGCAGGAGTGAGAGCTCTGGTGAGCATCCTGCAGAGCTGGTACTCGCTGTTCACCCCCACGGAAGCCACCAGCATCGTGGCGGCCACGGTGATGTCCCACAACACCATCCTGCGCCTGAGCCTGGACTACCCGCAGCGGGAGGAGCTGGCCAGCTGCGCCCGCACGCTGGCCCTGCAGTGTGCCATGAAGGACCCGCAGAACTGCGCCCTGTCCGCCCTCACCCTCTGCGAGAAGGACCACATTGCCTTCGAGACAGCCTACCAGATCGTCATCGACGCCGCCTCCACTGGCATGACCTACACCCAGCTCTTCACCATCGCCCGCTACATGGAGCACCGGGGCTACCCGCTGCGGGCCTTCAAGCTGGCCTCGCTGGCCATGACGCACCTCAACCTGGCCTACAACCAGGACACGCACCCAGCCATCAACGACGTGCTCTGGGCCTGCGCCTTGAGCCACTCCCTGGGCAAAAACGAGCTGGCGGCCATCATCCCACTGGTGGTGAAGAGCGTGCACTGTGCCACGGTGCTGTCGGACATCCTCCGCCGCTGCACCATGACGGCCCCAGGGCTGGCCGGCATCCCCGGCCGCAGGAACTCGGGCAAGCTGATGTCCACCGACAAAGCACCCCTGCGGCAGCTGCTGGACGCCACGATAAGCGCCTACATCAACACCACCCACTCGCGGCTCACCCACATCAGCCCGCGGCACTACGGGGAGTTCATCGAGTTCCTCAGCAAGGCCAGGGAGACCTTCCTCCTGGCGCAGGACGGGCACATACAGTTCGCCCAGTTCATTGACAATCTCAAACAAATCTACAAAGGCAAGAAAAAACTGATGCTGCTGGTGCGGGAGCGGTTTGGGTGAGCCAGTGGTTTGGGCAGGGTCCGGCCGCAGCACGGGGACTCGGGAGAGAAGAAGGAAGGAGAGCGGAGAAGACCTTCCCCCCATCGGCAGAGGCTGCTCCGTTCCGTTTTTCTGTTTCTTTTTTATTTTATTTTATTTTATTTTATTTTTAATGTTATTTTCTTTCTCGGATTTAACCATTTCACACGCTGAGAGGATCCAGAGATTCTTTGGGCACAAACCAAAAGGCAACCAGGAAAAAGGATGGTTTGCTCAGCCCCTGCCCTCCCTTGCCAATACCAAAAGCTAACCTGGAAATCTAATACCTCTTTCCTGAAGAAAGCGGTCGCTGGAGGGATCGGAAGGTTGCAAAGTGCAAAAATCTTTATAATTATGTTGGGGGAAAAAAAAAATGAAAAAAAAAAAAAAAAAGGAAGGGGAAAAAAAAAAAAAAAAGAAAAGAAAGAAAGAGGGAAAGAAAATGAAAGAGAAGGATGAAAGAGACAAAGAGCAAAGGAACCTGCAACACTAGAACCTCATGCGTCACCAAAAGCGATGGCTTTGCAGAGCGCTTCTCCCGCCCGCCCGAGACATGCAAACTCCTCTATTTGTGAAGATACTTCAATAAAAACAAGTTAAAGTAACTGTTCTCAGGGATTGCTTACTAAAAGTAACACACACACAAAAAAAAAAGAAAAAAAAAGAAAAAAAAAAAAGCATTTATGATACTGTAAATACTATAGTATATGTGTCAATTATTAAATTGTAAAGTTATAATTATTTATAATTCTGTCTTTTATTTGGGGGATACTTGAAATTGTCGTGGGCTGGGGGGATTATTTTTATTATTGCTATTATTATTATTATTATTATTATTATAACTATTATTTAAAAACAAACAAACAAAAACCACCACAACCACAGACAAAAAGAGGAGGAAGCACGCAAACATTCTCAGGTTTCCACGGCATCGTCGGCAGCAAGAAGGGTGTGGGGGGAGGCGGATGTCCGCACTCAGCTGGGAGCACCGGGACGGACGGACGGACGGACGGATGGAGGGAGGAGCAGCAGCCTAGCGCTTGAGGACAGCGAAGGAAAGGATGAAGGACTCTGCTGGGATGTGCACAGACTCCGGCTCCCGAGTGGCAGAGGACGGCGCGGGAGCGACGCGGGCACCCAGTGGACATCGCCCAGCTCTTCGCCTGTGCCCCACAGGCGCCCGTGTGTGAGTGCGAGGTGCGTGGGTGCGTGCATGCCTTCATCTTGGGGGGGAATGGGGCTGCCTGGGGGCGGCTGGACTCTCCCATCCCGTCCCACTGGGAAGGCAGGGATGGATGCTCGCCCCGAGCCTGCAGCGGAGCCTTCGGCCCCCGGCCGGCAGCTCTGAGATTTTGCTTTGTTATTTTTCCGACGGGTTGGGAGGGCTGGGAGGGCCGGGGCCAGTCTGGACAGTGACTTGTAGTTAGGAACATGGGCTAGTTATCTGCTGTCTGGTTTGACTTTAATTTTTGGAAAGTGACTTTTGTCTGCGCTCCGGCCAGGAAACCAATTGTACTCAGTATCTGTCGCCACCGAAATAGCATTCTTCAACCAGTCTGTTTTTCTTCTTTTTTTTTTTGTTTTGTTTTGTTTGTGTGCGTGTGTGTATGTGTGTGTGCGACCTCTTCATCTGATGTTTAATAATAAAAGGGATGAACATTATCATGCGTATGTACCGTGTTTCTCTGAAGCCAGAGGGATCTCCAGACAGCCTCATGTTGCGTGCAATGCAAGCATGGCACATCCCCGGTGTATGCAGCATCTCAAACCCCCCTGTGGTACCCAGCACCCTAAGAAGGCTCACAGAGAATCATGTCCAATCCAGGATGTGATTCCTCACTGTGCTCAATCCACTCTACAGCTGCCCTGTGTGCTGTGGGATGTGTTGTAACCCCAGGCTCAGGATACTGCGAACACCCAGCTTTGCTTTTTGCAGTGGGTGCTGAGCCCCAGGCACAACTGTTCGTGGGGAACAGAGGAGATGAGATGTGTGGCTGGGGGATGGTCCCAGAAAGGCTATGTGATTGCCTTGCTAACACTACGCTATCAACTGCTATTGCAGCCAGCATGGCAGCATCTGGTGGTGCTGGTGCCTGGAGGGTGCTGGCTGTCTCCAGGTGAGTCCTGCCAGGTGGACCACCAACTTCATAACAACCTGAATCACGGTCATGCTGCCAATTTCCACCTGAGCATTGGTTGTTGAGGGCTTTGGCAGTGCTCATGCTGAGCCCAGGGTGGCATGGGATATAAGCCCTGAGCTCCCCATGAAAGTGCCAGCTTTAGGCACCCCTTCTCCCCTGGCAGGGCTGAGTGCATCCCTAGTGCCAGGAGATGGCCATTGCACTCTGAGCACATCCCCTCTTGCAGGTACATAGCATAACAATGCATAGACTGCAAAGGAACAGCGACCCTGCTTCCCTGGTATCCCTGCTTCCCCATCAGTGTCCCCTCACCAGCAGGATGGGGATCAGGGTCTCCTTGACCTCACATGCTAATCTTTTCCAAGGCCGATTCCCTACTCCCAGCTAGAGCCATGCAGGTGCTGTGGAGAAGGTGCTAGTTTAATGCTGCATCACAACCTGGAGCAAGCTACCCTGTGACAAAAACATATTCAGGGTAGTTGTGCACAACCTCAAGTCCTGTCCCCAGGCTCAGCCATGTTTATTGATGTGGCGGGAATGAGCATGCACAGCCTCCACAAAGGCACCCACGTGCTCAGGGTTCATGTCTGGGTAGAGGCCGTGACCCAGGTTGGCAATGTAGCGTTGGGTTCCAAAGCTCTCCAGCATTTTCTTCACCAGCTCGCCAATCTTCTCCTGTAGATGTCACAGGAGACCATGTATCAGTCTCAGCAGGTTGATACACCTGTCCCCACCAGTCCTGCCCCCATCAGCCTGGGACATGAGCCAACGTCACAAGAGGGGAAATGGGGGCAGGAGGCCCATGGCTCACCTTGGGTGCATAGAGAGCACAGGGATCCAGGTTTCCTTGCAGGGTGACACCTTTCCCTACCTGTGCACTGGAGCGGGGAGGAAACAGGTGAGTTGCTGTGTGTAATGCAGAGATCAGGGGCAACTGTAGGACCCCTAGTGCAGCTCCTGGCTGCTGTGAGCTTCACACAGCACTGGAGCCTGGCATCCCCTCCTCTGCACCAGAAAATTCCAGGCCTGCGATGCAGCAGCCAGACAAAGTGAGAGTGCTGTGCCAGACTCTTACCGAGCTTCCTGGGGCTGGATGGTCCAGTCAAGACCGACAACCTCGTAGCCAGCTTGTGCCAAATCACGCAGTGCGTAGTGTGCATCCTTCGCAAAGACAATCTGGGGAAGGAGGACATGGGCAGTAACTCCAGGGGATGGAATCCAGATGCCAAGGACAATGAGAGACACAGGTACAGACACTGTCACACTGCTACCTTGGTAGCAGCCCTTTGTACCCTCTCCCAGCCTCCCCCTCAGCCATAATCCTCCATGCACTCCCAGGAAACAGGGACATCCCAGGCAGCTTGGATTTACCATGGGCACCAGTGGCAGTGCCTCTGCTTTCAGCTTGCTCTTAACATCCCGGGCGATGTCTCGGATGTATGGCAGGGCGAACTCCTGAAACTGTTCTGGGCCTAAATGCCCTGCATGGGACTCAAACAGTTGGAGCGCCTGTTGGATAAAAAGGGCCAGGTGAGCTGCAGGTACCATGCAGCGCTTCGGTCCCTCATCCCACAAGCTGGACCCCTCTGCTTCTTGTCCCCAGTCCCTGCCCTCCTGCTAGGACCTGTCCCCATGCCCCGGGACACACCTGCGCTCCAGCAGCCACCTGCCCCACGAGGTAGTCAGTGACAACATCAGTCAGCAGCCGTAGCAGTCGGTGGCTTGCTTCAGGGTGACGGTACAGCCAGCTTTTGGCCTTTGCCATTGTAGCAGAGCCACCCCCTTCAACCATGTAGGACATAAGCGTCCACTGCAGGAAGGAGAGGAGCAGGGTGAGATGGAAAACATGTGAAGGGTTGGTTGTGGGATCGGTGCTGAAGAAGGACTTGGGTGCACGAGCAGCAGCGCTACACGTTCCCTGCCTACAAGCTGGTCCTTGCAGCTCTGGAGGTGCCAAGACCAGCATTACTCCAGAGGGAAGAGCAGGAAAGCCCACTTTGCAGACCCATATCACTTACAGGTGCCCCGGAGAAGCCGATGAGGGGCACCTTGCCCTCCAGGCTGTGCCGTGTCAGTGTGATAGCCTGGAAGACGTAACCCAGTTCTGCAGTCACGTCCACTTTCTGCCGTAGTTTCAGTAGATCCTCCACCTCCTTCAGGGGCTCTGGAAACATGGGTCCTTTGCCGGGGACCATGACAACCTCCATGCCCAGTGCCTGGGGACAAGGTAGAATGGAAGAGGCAGGAATATGGCAGTTCTGGATCCAGCCCCATACCCAGTCATTGCTCCCCACCACTGACTGTGACTCACCTGGGGCACCACCAAGATGTCAGAGAAAATGATAGCAGCATCCAGGGGGAATCGTCTGAGTGGCTATGGATAGTGGAGAGAAAAATGTAGAGTGGGTGAGGGTTTGAGTCCCTCTCCCTGTGAAGGCTGGGCACACACGTGGGGTGCAGTGGGATCCCCAGGGTGGGGCAGGGCCCTATCTGATGCTGGGGGTCACTCCGTGGATCAACTTGGGGACCTTGAGTCAGGTTTTGGGCTGCACAACTTACTGAGTCACTTGAGGGTAAGGGCCAGGCCTAAAGTTTCTTCCACCTCTATCCCAAGAGAGGAAATGGGACACAGCCCCTCCAGAGAACAATCACCTGCAACGTCAGCTCACAGCACAGTTTGGGACTCCGGCAAGTGTCAAAGAAATCCTGAGTGGCCCGGGTCTCCCGAAACTCTGCAAGAAACCAGCCATGGTGACAAGCAGTGTGCTGGCTTTCCATTGCCCCCAGCCCCCAGCTCTGTACACCACCCCTCACTCACCAGGTAGGTAGCGTCCCGCCTGCCGCATGCACCACACCGGGGTGTGCTCCGTCTCCTCACCGCGTGCCGCACGCAGGAACGTGTCATTCTTCAGCTTGGGGAAGCCCTTGGGGCTGCAGGAGGGACAGCAGACAGGGCTCGTCATCATGAAGGGCGCTGGGCACCCCAGAAGGTCCCTGGGGCAGGGCCGGTGGCTCCCCATCCAACGGCTGCAGGGAAGAGTTTGCTCCAAGCTGGGACCATGGTGACAAACGCTGCCTCTGTCACCCGCCAGGGCCTCTTCCGGGGCAGCAGGGCCCTGCTAGGGGACAGGCGATGCCTGGCCCGGGGCTCTGTGAGATTACGTTATCACTAGCAGCAGCTGCTCCCGTAGGGGGAGGCTGGGGGCCTGCAGGGCCCGGCGCTATCTGGGCTCACACGCCACACGTCCCCAGCCCGCTCCTGAGCTGGGCCCCAAGGAGGGGACGCACGTGGGGGTCGTACAGGGCTCAGCCCTGCCGCGATGGGAGGCAGCCAGAGGACAGACCCCAACACCTCCAGAGCGAGGCCGCAGCGGTGCTGGGATCAGCGCCCTCAGGGCCGCCCCGGGTGTCTCCAGCTCGGTGCCGCAGCACGGCGCTCAGGGTCGCTGATCCCGGTGCCACCCCTCTGTCCGCAGCGCGGGATCGCAGTGCCGCGCACAGCTGACCGCGCGAGGAACCCCGGGGCTACCCCGGTGACAGGCGCCCGAGCCCCACGCGCAGGCACCACGGGGTAACCCCGCGCCCGGTAACTTACAGGAGCCGCTCGCCGCCGTCCATTCCGCGTCGCTTCCCGCCCCGCCCTCGGCCCCGCCCCGCCTCGCCCCGCCCCGCGGTCGCCGCCATCTCACCGTAACCCCACCCCTCCGTACGCCGCACGGGCGCCGCCATCTTGCCCCGCCCTCATCCCTCCGTGCGCCGCCATCTTGCTTCGCTCCCCGCTTTTCCGTACAGTTCGTGGGCGCCGCCATCTTGCCCGCGGGCGCCGCCATCTTGCCTCGGCGACGGGCGGGGTTTGCCGTAAAGCCGCGAGTACCGACCACCCCCCCACCTTCCCTCACTCCTGACGCCGGTGCGCGGCTCGGAGGTGCGGAGCGCGATGCGGGCGGGCGGAGAGGCTCCGCACCAGGTGCTGGGCCGGCTGCGGTTCCTGCTGCAGTGCAGCGAGTGCTTCCGCAGCGCCCGGCCGCTGCCCGCCGCGCTGTGCTACGTGCCCCGCGAGGTGCAGTACAAGATCTGCAAGGACCCCGCGGCCGCCGCCTCGTCCCGCAGCCTGCTCAGCGTCTGGGACGGCCCCGGGCCGGCGCGGGGCTCCAAGCGGGCGGCGCGAGCCACCATCGAGGTGCGGAAGGGCGGCTGCCTCCGCGCTACGGGCGAGGAGTACTGCAACGGCGCGGGGCTGTGGGTGAAGCTCAGCAAGGTAACGGCCCCGCGCTGCGTGGCGGGGCGCCGGGCCGAACGCGGGGCGGAGGGCGGCTTGGGGCCCGCGGTGGCTGCGGAGGGGCCCGGCGCCCGGAGCTAGGGTGGAGGGCCGACCCCTGTCGGCGCCTCGCTTCCCCCGCCGCCTCCGGTTGTCCTCCGGCCGCCTCCCTCCCTGCATCGTCGCTCCTATCGCCGCCCCGTGCCCCCGTCCCTCCCGGGCGCAGGCCTTGGCGACGCCGTGAGGCCCGGGGCCCTGCGTGTGGGTTCGTTCCCGTGGAATCGTGCTGTCATTCAGGATGGAAACGATCTCTGAGATCTCCCAGTCCGACCCCACCCCTGCATGCCCAGTGAGCGCATCCCCGCGGTTGTGGAACACCTCTGGGTACGGTGACCCCATCACCTCCCTGTGCAGCTGTGCCGCTGCATCGCTGCTCTTTAAGAGCAGAAATTGTTCTTAATATCCAGCCTGAACCTTTCCTGGGGAGACTTAAGGCTACTGCCTTTCATCTAATTGCTGTTACCTGGCAGGAGAGCCCAACCTCCGCCTTACCACAACCTCCTTCAAGGAGTTGTAGAGATCCAGGGGTTCCTTACAGGATCTATTTTCCCCTACAGGAGCAGCTGGAAGAGTACAAGAGCGGCTGTGATCTGGAGGAAGGCTGGGTCCTGGTGTGTAAGCATGCAGAAGGAGGGGACAGGCTGGTCCCAGTTGAGTCCACAGAGAGGATCCAGAGGCAGCAGCAGTTGTTTGGGGTTGATTACAAACCTGTGATCAGGTATGGGGTTGTGGCTCACATCTACCCTTCCACATAGGTTGTGGAAAGTGATATGATTCCCAGGCTGCTTTATAAGCACGTGTCTAGCATCTTGCATTCCTTGTAGCTGGGAAAGGTGCAATACGCAGGAAACCTCAAAATCTGTCTCCAGAGTCTGACTTAGTCTGACTTAGAAAAGAAATCAAGGTTTTGCTGCCTACAGTGAGAAGCTGGAGAAGCCTTAAACCTGAGATCCCTATTTTAGAGCCTTGAGCTTATTTGTAATCTGAGCCTACTGTCTTTATTTGATGTCGGTTCCTTGCACGTGTGAGAGCAGAGAAGTTCTCATCTGCTCATATTGTGCTGCTTGAGATTTTGATGTATTTTCCCTCGGTTCTTTGTGTTCTGGACTGAAAAGTCCCAGCCTGCTTGGCCGTTTCTTGTATTAAAGTGACGCAATAGGGAACGCAGACATGGAGTTACTCAGTTCTGCTTGGTCATTTTCACCAATGCAGCTGGGGCTATTGACTGGAAGAAGTAAAGACTGCCTGAACAGAACAGGCGTGTGATAAGGATATGATGGAGGATGAAATGTGGTGTGGCTTTAAACCCGAATCTTCCCCTTCCAGCTACTTTTCGAGTACCTGCTTTTTTTCCCCTGGGATTCTCTCATTCCATCTTGTTTCAGGTGGGAGCAAGTGGTGGATCTGACTTACTCCCTGCGCCTGGGAGCAAAACCCAAGCCCATGGACCAGGATGAAGCTGCAGTAGAGAAGCTTCGGTAGGAGCTGTTTCATGGTGTCTGCACACTTCAGCTGTGGGTGGGTACAAGCTGCTTTCTCTCCCTTGCTGCTCAGACAGCCATCTCTTGTAAACTGGGGTGTGGAGCAAGACAGGCAGTGGAGAAGCTGAGCTCTGCTTAACACAGTCTTGTCCTAGATAAGTCAGCATGAACCAGAAAACAAGATGAAGATCAAGGCAGACATGGGCCTACCCATGTCCTGACCCATTCACCTGGCAGGGTTTGATACAGCCTTGCTGTCCCTGGGTCTCTAAGATCATTAACCTCTTTGTCCTGGTAGGTTTGTGCCTCCAACATGGACTTATGAATGCGATGAAGACCTAGTGCATTTCTTGTATGATCATATTGGGAAGGAGGATGAGAACTTGGGCAGCGTCAAGCAGTATGTGGACAGTATTGATGTCTCTTCCTACACGGTGAGCAGTTTGTAGGGTAAAGGGACAGGGCTTGATCAACCCTGCTGTGCCATGGGGCTGGGGAGTGTGCGTAGTGGGTGTGCTGTCCTTCTCTGGGATGGGCTGGTCTGTGTTATGTGGATGTGGGGGATAAGGTGGAGTCTTGGAAGGGGAATGCAGCCCCTGGATGAACTGTGCAAGCTGTGGTCTGATAAGTAAATACTAATGCTAGCTGCTAAGCTGATTTTAGGGAGAGTTTCATGCTCTTGTGCGTGTGACATCACAGCACCTTAGCAGGCCAGCCCCAATGTTTTGTGCTGTCTGTGCTCCCCGTGTCTACCCTGAGGCCAGCAAATAGGAACGGGCCAGTTTGATACCCTCTGGCTCTATGATTCATGACAAAAGTAGCCACTAAGGAGAAACAATCCTATCCCTCTCTGACTTTCTCCTCATTCACCGTCCTTTTCCAGGAAGACTTCAATGTGTCGTGTCTGACGGACAGCCATGCTGACACGTACTGGGAGAGCGATGGGTCGCAGGGCCAGCACTGGGTGCGGCTCAACATGAAGAAAGGCACCATTGTCAAGTGAGGCATCTCTCCCCTGTGTGCTGGCTCACTGCTGGGATGGGCACTGCAGCCCCTGCGCTGTGCATGAGTCCATCGTGGTGGCCCTAGGTTACTGTGCCCTCCCTGCTCCTCGTCCTGTGCTCTGGCTGTGGGTTTGAGCAGCTCTTAGCCAGTGTTGTCACAGGTTCCTAGGGTTCTCAGTGCCATCTGCATGTGCTTGGTACAGGTGTGGCCAGGCCGTGAGGGAGGAGCAGTGGTAGTTGTTCAGAAGCAGAGCTCTCTCTTCATTTCTTGTTTCCTTTTGCAGGAAGCTCCTGCTGACTGTTGATACCACTGATGAGAACTTCATGCCCAAGCGCGTCGCCGTGTACGGGGGTGAGGGGGACAATCTGAAGAAACTGAACGATGTTGGCATTGATGAGTGAGTGGATGGAGGTGGGAAGTGTAGTGTGGCCCTTCCGAGGGCTTGAGGCACTGGGCATCCCAACTACAGGTTGTCACGCCAACTGCAGCCTCATTTTAGCGGCTCAGGGCCTTGGGAGAGGCATTTTCCATCTCTCCAGTCTAACACTTTGAAACCCCATTCCCAGTTCCTGCAATCCTGGCCTTTCAGATGGGGGGACTTGCTGACGGTTAGCAACTGGCACGGCTGGGTTAATTCAGAGAGCTGTGCTGTCTTATTGAACAAGACATTGCCTACGCCTGAGGTAACAGGAGGTTTGGATATTCGTGTGAGCTGTGTGGCACTGCTGGTCTGGGTTTCTCCTGCAGCCTCCCGTTCTAAAGGATGCAACTTTTTCCTTACAAGCAGCCGAATGAATTTTGACAGGTTGGGCAAGGGAACAGCTCTGCAGCCTCTGTCTGTGCTGTGCTTGCAGGAGTTACATTGGGGATGTGTGCGTCCTTGAGGACATGACAACACACCTGCCTGTCATCGAGATCCGGATTGTGGAGTGCAGAGGTAGGGCTAGGAGTTATGGCCACATCTATAATGCACCTGTGAGATACTGTACAGTGAGCTTATTTCTGCAGCTTGTCCTTGGCCAAGTACTCCAGGGCAACTTGAGGATTTGCAAGCCTTGTGCTTTCAGCCTGTTTTTCTTTTCCTTGCCTCTGATTTTGTTGTTTTTTTTTTTTTCCTCTTCTTTAAATTCCTCATTTCCGCACAAAGGTCTTTCAAACTCAGTGCTCAGCCCCAGAGCTGGTGAAGCTCGTCATGCTCCTAGTGCTTCTACTTGGAGATGGTACTGACGTGCTGCAGCTGGAAGGCTTACTTTCTTGTAGGCTTAGCGTATTATCTGTGGTCTTCCTTTGGCAGATGATGGGATTGATGTTCGCCTTCGTGGCATCAAAATCAAATCCTCCCGACAGAGGGACTTGGGGCTCAGTGCCGACATGTTCCAGCTGGCCAATTTAGTACGCTACCCCCGCCTGGAAGGGACAGACCCTGACCTGCTGTACCGGAGGGCAGTGCTCATTCAGAGGTACTGTATGGGAGCGCAGGGGGCGTACGGTGGGGTGGTGCTGTCTGCAGTGATTGGTGCCCTCTGCAGTGCAAGTTAAGGCTGGGAGCTCAAAGCTCAGGGACTCCACCTGGAATGGGCATCCTGGGCCTTGGAGAAAATAGCAGAGGTTTTCTTGGGTAGCTTCCATACGTTTTTAAGAGGACTCTTGCAGCTCAAGTGCAACGTTCTGTGTGTTGCAGGTGCAGCATATCTGTGTTGTGGGGGAAATAGGGGGGCAGATGCACACAGAATCCCTTGCAAGGGGTGTGTAGTTGCTGCAATGGGAATTTAGTGCTACAGGCTCTGAGATTTAAAACATCAGTGACTTGTATTTGGATCAGTTGTTACTTTTCTGTTTGTGTCTGGAGTGCCTGGCCTGGAATAGGTTTGTGAAGGTCCCTTTCCCTTCAGGGTGTTGCAGTACCTTCTTCTTTGGGATTTAGGTTCATCAAGCTCCTGGATAGTGTCTTGCATCACTTGGTGCCAGCCTGGGACCACACTGTAGGCACATTCAGCAAACTCAAGGTGAGTTCCTCTGTGTCTTGTGAGGCCTCCATGAGGCAGAGCGATTGCACTTGGGCTGTGGCGAGGGAGACAGGCAGCGTTTGTTGCTTTTAAAGCAGCTCAAGGGAAATACCTGGCTGAGCTCCTTTCATTAAAGCTGTGAAAGGCGATATTGTTTTGAGACTGTTTTCCTGCTAGAACACTGATGTGGAAATGTTGTAGCTATGCAGTGAAAAGAAGAATGAAACCAAGGCTCTGGGGGTGAGAGCACATCACCCAAAAAAGGACTCAGAGCGTAGCTGCACTGGGTGTGTGAGCTGGGCATACGTCCCCTCGTAGATCCCAGCCCAGCACACTCTGTTCCCGCACTTGCTGCCAGCAGTTTTGAACTGGCTGTGTCTGGATGGCAGGGCTTCTTACCAGTAACTACTTTCTGGCTTTTGATTCGTGTCTTTCTCGTAAGACTCAATCATCCTTCCAGTTGTCTGTTTTCCTCACATTCTCTCTCAGAATGTGCCGGGCACTGCTAGGGTAGTCCAACTGTGTGTGCTTCCAGGCCTAGTGCTTTAGAACACTGTAATCCCTGTGCCAGCTTAGCCTAAAACCCAGAGTGTTTAAGGATTCTTGTTTGTCTAGCAGAGCTTGGTTTCATTACAAGTAGGAGGAATAGTAAGACTCTTGTTCTGGTGAAAGTGAGGGAGAGTCCAAGCAACATTAGAGTGTGAGTATCAGATGACTGCTGATGGAGGGAGAATTGGGCTCGGTCTGTCTCTTAAGCCAGAAAGGAAAGTCTTTGGAGACAGAAGATCAGCTAGAGAAAATACTGTTGAGGAGAAAGTGGCTGTGTGTGGGAGGTTGTGGTTCTGGGGAGAACCTAGGAAGTAGGTAATGTGCTTTGGGCGCTGGACACTTCTGACGTTTAGAACTTACCTGTTGGCAGCATATCAAGCAGTTCTTGTTGCTGTCCAAGAGGCGCACGGCTCTCATTACACAGTGTCTGAAGGATTCAGAGACAAGCAAGCCCAACTTCATGCCACGGCTCTACATCAACCGACGTCTGGCTATGGAGCACCGAGACAACCCTGCCTTGGATCCCAGCTGCAAGAATGCTGTCTTCACTCAGGTATTTCTCCTCCTGGAGAGGAGCTCATGCTTTGAGGAGAGTGGAGCATCCTGAAACCAAAATGAACCAGGGGGAGGTGGGTGGAGGGAAGAGCTTGGGAGCTAGAGTTACCTGGTGACTTCAGGTCTTCTTTATGTGACTCCTAGGCTCTACAATTACATGTGCTGATGATCTCTTATCCAGGAATATCTGAATATCAGAGCTGATGTCTTTGTTCTGTATTAGGCTTTGTTGTTGACATGTTGCTAATGCAGAACATAATGATCTTATTGCACTGAAAGGACAGTAGACACTTCTGTGACAATAATAATGCAGCTGCACACAGTCCTGTGGTATTACAGCAATTCTAATATTCCTCTTGTAGTTCTCCCTCTGCCTCCAAAAGATCTATTGCTCAATGTGTGCACAAACAGTTTTCAGTGTGCAAATGCATTCAGTGTACCTCTGAAGCTAGGAAGCTGCAAGTGGTGTAAAATACTGTAATTATGTCATGTTTTCAAAAGTGAAGGGCCCCTAGGCCTCTTAGGGATCAGCTTCAGTCAATATTTAAGGGTTTGAAACAAACGAGATTCCTTCCAATTTCCAGTCTTCACTTGGCACCATTTCTTCTGGAGAGGGGATACCAGCTTTGATCTCTACTTGTTGCAGGTGTATGAAGGCCTGAAGCCCTCTGACAAGTTTGAAAAGCCTCTAGATTATAGGTAAGCCACATTGGGTGTAGGGAGGGGATCATGCAGTACTGGGAGCATGTCCTCTTTAACAGCAGGGTGTTTGGCAAGCACCTGTGTGCCCTTTGTGCCCTCTGGAGAGGGTTTGCTAGGTCAGGAGCCAGCTCAGACATGGGATGAGGGCCTGTTCTCCCAAGGTGTTTCCTCCCTTCTGAGATTGCTGACTTGAGACTGAGGTTGTCTTAAGCCCAGGCTGCTATGCCCTATGCCTCTGGCTTCCTTGCTCTGCCTGCTGCCTCCTCAGTTTCTCCTTGGATCTGAGTGCACAGAGCACCCCCAGCAATTCAAGCCTGCCTGGTTTTCTACAGGTGGCCGCTGCGTTACGACCAGTGGTGGGAGTGCAAATTCATCGCAGAGGGAATCATTGACCAAGGTAGGGGATGTGTGGGCAAAGGGGCAGACTTGGGCAAAGGGGCAGACTTGGAGGTTGACGGTGCAGTTGTTGCTGCAGGGGCTCTCATTTGCTCCTGGTGTTATTGCTGCTGGAGGAGAAAGGGAAGGCAGGTCACCTTGTCCTGCCACCCTCTGCAGTGCTGTGCGTGAGGAGTACTGCGTGCTGACACTGGTGTCAGACCTCCATTAGTCACTAGCAGCAGCTTTGACAGTGGCTGTCCTGCATGGGCCAGGCAGTGGTGTTACTTCTATTGTCTTGTTTCCCCTGGTGCCTTAGGGCTGTGACAGGAGTCTGCTATTTAGCTCTGGACTTTGTTGGATCAAAACCCCTAATCTTGCTTCTGTGCTCCTGAGAGTCAGCACACAAGCAGTTTTATCACTAAAAATGCCATTCTTCTGGGATTGCAGGTGGTGGTTTTCGGGACAGCCTGGCAGACATGTCGGAGGAGCTGTGTCCCAGCTCAGCAGACACTCCTGTGCCCCTGCCCTTCTTTGTGCGCACATCTAACCAGGTGCTGTGGATTGGGATGCTTGAGGCAGAAAGTGGAAAGTGCCCAAAATTGTGCCTGACAAAGCAGAACTGTTCGTATCCCCCTTCATGCCTGAGATGTATATCTTTGCTAGTCCAAAGCCTATTCTCATTAACTACAAAAGACTGAATATGTTGCTTTGTGACATCTGGTTTTAGGACAAGTTGATAAGTGCCTTACTAGGAACATTGCCACGGAGATTGTGGGGTTTAGCCCTCTTCTGTTGTGGAAAATTCCTAGTGTCACTGCAAGAGCTGCTTGTAGTGCTTCATGCTGGGCTGAGTGTTGACCCTTATGCTTGTAGGGTAACAGCACTGGAGAAGCCAGGGACATGTATGTCCCCAACCCCTCCTGTAAAGACTTCCCAAAGTATGAGTGGATTGGACAGATCATGGGAGCAGCTCTGAGGGGCAAGGAGTTTCTGGTGAGTTTTAAACCCCATCTGTGTGGAGGTTTGCCACAAAGGGAATTGCTAGTCTTCTTGTGCCACTTGTTCAGCAGGAACATGGGAAGGTCCCTGTGATCATGCACTGGGACAAAAAGTGTCTGTCAGGGTTTGGGGCTGAGAGCTCACAGCCTGAATTTGGTGAGATGCTGCAGAGAACCTGAGGGAGGGGGTCTTGTCTCTGCTCAGTTCTGTGTAGGCCAAGGTACCTGATGAGCACTGCATGTAGATAGGGAATGTGATGGAACCTCCACCGTGGTTGAACCCCATCTCTATGCTTGAGGCTATCTCCTTTCTCACAAACTCAGCAGAACTGCCGTTCTCCTTCAGGTCTTGGCTCTTCCTGGCTTTGTATGGAAACAATTAACAGGGGAGGAGGTCAGCTGGAGCAAAGACTTTGCTGCGGTGGACTCGGTGCTGGTGAGAGGCTGGTGAAAGGCTGTGCCTATGTCTATTCCGTGTGACACTCTGCAAGCCTGTGATTTGTGTACTTGTTCCTGTGTTGTACTTGCATTTTCCAGTGATGCGTTGACGAAAAATGCACAGAGAGGGCATTATTAGCATTTAATACATCTCACAGCTGATACAGACAAAGCAGTGCTGACTCGCTTTCAGCACACACAATGCCCCAAGGTCTGCTAAAGCAGCAAGTGCAGCTGTAGGGCAGCATATCTCATGCTGCATTATTGTCTCAGTCATTCTAGCCCCTGTCTGGGGAAAGCAGATGATGAGGGACCAGGTATATTTCTGCCCACTGGGCATCTCTCTAACAAGCACTCATCTGGGCAGGTGAAACTCCTGGAGGTGATGGAAGTGATGGACAAAGACACTTTTGAGTTCAAATTTGGGAATGAGCTGACCTACACAACAGTGCTGAGTGACCAGCGCATGGTGGAGCTGATTCCCAATGGCAGCAACACCGTGGTCCGTTATGAGGACCGTAAGGAGTTCATCCATCTGGTACAGAAAGCTCGACTGGAGGAGAGCAAGGAGCAGGTAATGCTCTTCCATAGTGTGAGTGGCCACTGAATTTCCAGAGACAGCCAGTATGTGTAGTGCTTAATGTCCCTGTGCTCGTTAGTGCAATAGCACACAGTCCTTTAGGGTGGTGGATGGCAACATAAGAAACAGAATTTTATTCCCAGCTCCAATACAGGCTTCCTAATTGAACTGGAATGTGTTTCTTTGGGATCCTATTCCCCTTTGCTGGTCCCATGGAGCATGGGAGCAGTCACTTGGCTTCAGTTCAGTAGCACTTGGGCTCAACCCTGAACCAGGAAAGTAGGCAAGACACGCTGCTCACCTGCCTTGCTTCTTTTTCAGATCATGGCTATGCAAGCTGGGCTGTTGAAGGTAGTACCCCAAGCTGTTCTTGACCTCCTCACTTGGCAGGAGCTGGAAAAGAAAGTCTGTGGAGACCCTGAAGTCACAGTTGATGCCCTGAAGAAACTCAGTAAGTGAAGGCCCTCTGCTGAAAGCTCATTCCCTGAAAGCAGAATGACTGTCTTCCTTCCCATGCTGGGCCAAGGGGGCTGTGGGAGGCACATAGTAGCTTTTACTATGATGACAGAGTGGGTCTGTGCCCTTAGTTGAGTGCTAACAGGATCAGGAAGGGTCCATGGATATGCACGGGATGCCGTGCTCTAATTTGTCCAGGAGGAGCTGAGATCTCTAAAACTCCTTTTCTGTATCCTCTGGCAGCTCGCTTTGAGGACTTTGAGCCACTGGACACCCGCGTTCAGTACTTCTGGGAAGCACTCAACAACTTCACCAATGGTGAGTGATTTGCTCTGCCACTGCACATCTCCTCATGCTGTGACAACCAGGCTTCACAACCCCTAAGTGCTGGCTGGGAACTGAGGGATTGAAACCACCCTCGTTGCTGCCCGGGGAACAGATGGGAGCCAAGCAGAGCAAGCTGCTGGGACAAAGGAGATACCTGCAAGTGGCTGTGCTTGATCTCATATTGCCCTGGCATCTGTTGATACCTTTGTTCTCCCTTCACAGAGGATCGCAGTCGCTTTCTCAGGTTTGTTACTGGCAGAAGCCGCCTCCCAGCACGGATCTACATCTATCCTGACAAACTAGGGTGAGTCTGTTTCTTTTTCAGACTGCAAGGCTAATGGACCAAACGAATCTGTGGTCTGCTCTTTTCTTCCTTGTTGGTTTGTTGATTCTAACTAGTTTGTCACCTTTCCTCAAGCTCTGAGACAACAGATGCATTGCCAGAGTCATCCACCTGCTCCAGTACCCTCTTTTTGCCCAACTATGCCACGTAAGTGTTGCAGCTTCTCTGCCACTGGGGGATTCTGTGTCTGGGCTCTCAGCCTCTATGCTGACCCACAGAGCCCCATTGCTTTACCATGCAACAGCGTCATGTGGCTACTGTGATTTTTTTTTTTTTATTTTTTTATTTTTTTTGAGCAGCTTTTGAAGCATAGCCTTCATCTTGTCATCTCAGATGCAGAAAAGGCAACTCCTTCTTGTCTTTTTTTTTTTTTTTTTTCTTTCCCCTCATCCCTCCCTAGAGCCAAGGTATGTGAAGAGAAGTTACGCTATGCGGCCTACAACTGCGTGGCCATTGACACAGACATGAGTCCATGGGAGGAGTGATGTTGCAGCCTGACCAAGCAGCATGGACAATCACTTGACAAAACCATACAATGGGAAGAGCTCCCTTGTTCCCCCGGGTTATGTGTATATATAATAAACATCTAGGTCTGAAGCCTGGCTTCCTGCAGTGGTAACCAGTACCACTTTGGACACAGACATTTGGAACTGGCTTGGAGTGTAAATGTTATTGCAGTAATGAAACCCTGTTCCCAGCCCTCATTCATCAGAAAGGCCGGGTAGGCTTCATGCAATGAGTTTCTTTTCCCAGTGTTCCCATTGCAGCTCCATAACTTACTCTTGCTCTTCCCAGGCTGTGCTGTGCTCTGCTCCAAACAGAAGTGGGTAGGGCTACAGAGTTGCATGGCAGGTTGTGGTATGGGACAAAGAACTGTGAGCTGCAGCTGAGAGCATTTGGTGTACAGAGGTCACTGTGCCCTAGCCCAAGTGTCCTGACTGCATTCCTTTGCTTTGTTCCTGCTTTCCCATGAGGTCATGGACATGAGATCATTCATCTAGGCTTGAGAAGTGAAGCAGACCGGTGGTGGGTGCTGCAGGGGTGCCTTTGGCCACCAGGTGTCACGACAGGCTTGCACAGTGAGAATGTGGGTGCTGTGGGGTGCTATTATGTCACACAGAACCTGTCACCACCCGTGGTTCTCTGCACCATTGCACAGCAGCAACTGCTGGGGGAGCTGCTCCCCTGCAGGAGATGGGAATGATTTGCTTTTCTCCCTCTCTATAGTCTTCTGATTCTGCATTCTGCCCAGGGCATGCTGGTAGCCTAGCAGCTGTTCTCCCAGGCTCTTTGAGCCTAAAAGCCTGTGTTACAATTAATCTGTTACGGTTCTCATGGAGATGTGCAGGCAGGGCCAAGCTCTTCCAGACAGCAGAGGTGGAAGCAGTATCAGGCAGAGCAGCACGGGCCTCTGCTCCTGTCTGCCATGGGAGGAGAGGTGTAGGTGTGGGGGGAGACAGCCTTCACCCCAGGAAGAAGAAGAGAAGCTCTGTGTGTTTCTGAGTTTGGAGCAGGTCAGTATGTGACCAGGCAGTGGGCAATGAAAGCTTTACGACATCAAACCGTTCTTGGATTTTTGCAGCCCTGTGCAGGACTGGTGCTTGCCACTGTGAGCTGCCCATGACAGTCTGCTTTTACACCCCAGCTTCATCTTCAGTCTGAGAGCTGCTGGTCCATCGCTACTGAGAGCCACTGAGTCACTTGTGCTGGAGTGGGGCCAGTGCTGTGAGTTAGGATTTATCGTGTCTGAGCACATCATGCCTTACTCCCTTCTGTTGGAATCTGTCATTCAGAAATTGCTCCTGGTTGTAAATGAAGTCATTCCACTTACCAGTTTTCTTGGAAACTGCCATTATTCCCAGAACTGCTGAGGGGCTGCACTGAAAGGAATGTAGGATCAGCAGAGCCCAGGCTTGAGGTCTCCTTGCATTGCGGTGAGTGGAAAGAGCATAGGGTGAGTAGGAAATTCCCTTTTGGCAGCCCTGGCCTGTGGCAGAGCCTTCCACACATGATGTGCTGGGTGCTAAGCCCTGTCTGCTGGAGGGGTTTTTTTGTAAATCCTAGAGTTATCTCAAAACTGAGCTCTATGACTTTGCAGCTGATTGCAGCAGTAAAGTATGCACAGGGACGGGGCAGTGTGTGATACCCTTCTGCTTTGGTGGCTGAGTCACAGCCCAGCGTGTTTGCTTTTAAGTCATCATGAGTGAGCTGGTGGAAAGGCTCTGACCTGCTGCCTTGGCCGCGGGCAGGAATGCTGGAGAAGAAATCTTCAGCATCACACTAGGAGAGCAGCAGGGTGAGATGGGGTTTGAAGTGGGCCATCCTCAGTCCTTTCTGGATGCTGATGGGGTGGAATCCATGCTGCTTTCTCTGACTTTGCCTGCTTAGCAGTGAGAGAGGCCAGCAGGAGGGTGGGTCGTTTACCTAGGGAACTTGAAGAAGGAAAGGTGAACTCTAGTACTTTATTGCAGGGTGTGGACAGGTGCATCTTGGTTTTTATTTTGGAGGACTTGACAGTGAGGTGACATCTGTGGGGATGGTGAGGCCCTGTGGTATGGCAGTGTGCCCATTACAGCAGGAGGCCAGGGGCACTTTCATGAGTAGCACAGAGAGCTGTGAGCAGGAGCCAGAGCCAGTGCGTTCCCCTTCTATTGCTGAGACTGGATTTGGTTGAGGTCGGTGTTTGGGCCAGGAACATCCTGAGATGTTACTGGGCAGAGGCTATGTCTACAGCTGGTTAATAGGTGTGCAGGGAAGAAAGAGCAGGGGGGATCAGTGCTGTGACATCTCTGAGGAACCCTTCTCTTCCCCCAGATTTCAGCTTGCTGAATTGTCCTAGGATAGCTTCAGGTGATTAATACGCACGTGTAGACTAGCTGTTCTTGTTCTTCCACTGCTACCCTGAAGTATGACAAGCTATAAATAAGCAGATGGGAGCTGTCTGTCCCTACTAAAATAAAATGAACTAACCAACCCCTGGTGCTGCTTCTATTGATGTGTCTGCTGAGGGATCTGTGTAGTGCTGTTGTGTTATACGGTGCTGGAGAGGGATGTCATGAGCTGGAAGAGAAGCAGATTGTGGTCCTGGGGCCAGAAGAGCCCGGCCCTGGGGCAGCTGCTATTGGGTGACGCCCCAGGGCTGATGTTATCGCAGGCAGGGATGGAGCTGGACTATGCCCTGCTGTGATAGTAGGCAGCTCAGGGAGAGACCTTTGAGCTCTGCCAGCCTGTGCTGAACGCAGATGTTGTGTGCCCAGCCCAGGGAGCTCCGTGCAGGGTGGGGCTGATAGCTCCCACCACCTCACCCCGGTATGTGACAAGCGCCTGAACCACGATGTGAATCATCGCGAGGTGACCGAGTTCAGAGTTACAGGTGCCCCGGGGCGGGTTTCCGTGGTACGAGCCTCCGTGGGCAGCGCCGTGCCCACCCCTTACTTTCCCCTGTAGCGTGACCCCAGCAGCCTCTCTTCCCCGACGAGACGGAGCTTTTCCCGGCGTCCGGCCTGCTTGTGGGGCTCGGGGCCGGGCGGTGCGGGGGCGACGGGAGGAACGCGGCCGCTTCCCGGCACGGCGGCCGCGGGTGGGGCGATGACGGCGGCCCCGGGGACCGGAGGCGGAGCCGAGGGCGGCAGCGGGCGGAGGCGGCGGCGGCGGCCGGGGTTCCCGGAGCCGGGCGGAGGGGGCGTCGCGGTGCGGGAGCTGTGCGGTGCGGGGCTCGGAGGTGCGGAGCGCGATGCGGGCGGGCGGAGAGGCTCCGCACCAGGTGCTGGGCCGGCTGCGGTTCCTGCTGCAGTGCAGCGAGTGCTTCCGCCGCTCCCGGCCGCTGCCCGCCGCGCTGTGCTACGTGCCCCGCGAGGTGCAGTACAAGATCTGCAAGGACCCCGCGGCCGCCGCCTCGTCCCGCAGCCTGCTCAGCGTCTGGGACCGCCCCGGGCCGGCGCGGGGCTCCAAGCGGGCCACCATCGAGGTGCAGAAGGGCGGCTGCCTCCGCGCTACGGGCGAGGAGTACCGAAACAGCGCGGGTCTGTGGGTGAAGCTCCGCAAGGTAACGGCTGGGCGCCGGCCGGGGGCACTGCCGTCGGTTCCGTGCCCGCTTCGGGGCCGGGGTGTGTCACTTCGGGCCGGGTGTGCTTTAGGAGCACCTGGAGGAGAACGGGGTCTGTCATGAGCTGGAGGAGGGCTGGGTCCTGGCGCAGCGGTTTGGAGATGGGGGAGATAAGTTGGTGCCGGTGGATCCGGTGGAGAAGATCCAGCAGCGACACCAGACCTTTGGAACGGATTACAAACCTGTGGCTAGGTAAGGCCCACACAGCTGCATCCCGCTGCCATGCAGTGAGACCTAGAGAGGGACCCAACCATTCCAACCCCTTGGCTCCCCCAGACAGCCATCCCTGCTATCCCATTAGTCTATGGAGTGACACCAGTCCTCCCAGTGCTGTTCCCACAGCCCTTGGGCACTGCTGGCACCTCTACACCAGGCTAAGGCAGGAATCGCGTAGGTAAACCAAGCACTGACCCTCCATTTTCTTTTACATGATCCCTTCATTTAGCTGGGAACAAGTGGTGGACCTGACATACACCATGCAGTTGGGAGAGAAGCCTGTGTCAGTCGAGCCGGACGAGGCTGTGGAGCAGAAGCATCGGTACAAGCACAGCTCGCGGAGTGGTACCACAGTGCCCTGGGGGAGAACATGTCTGCAGGGCTGGGAGGGCGGGTGATGGCTGATGCCTTCTGCATCAGTGCCACCCCGCGATGGCCTTTGCTCCAGGGCCTGTTGGAGCAACTGCGTAGTACTATTCCTGCTGGGCTGGGGTGGCCATAAACACCTGGCATAGTAGTGGAGATGCAGCTGCTTGGGGCCATCCTGCGTGCTGACAGCAGGATGCTGGGGCTGCCTTGATTTGGGCCACGGCGCTGATGGGTGGGTTTGGGGCACAGTGTGGTCTTCTCATTCTGTTAGCACGGATTCCCCATAGGTCGATGCCTCCAAATTGGAGCTATGAGCGGGACATGGAGCTGGGGCGCTTCCTGTATGACATCACCGAGAGGGATCAACACTGCAAGGACTGCTTTATGGACCACCTCAACAGCATAGAGGTCTCCTCACAGCTGGTGCGTTGTGGGGCTCCATTGTCCCCTACACTCTGCTGTGGCACAGTTTGCCCAAGCATCCCACAGCTGCAGGGAGAATCACCTCCATGAGAGGAAGGGACAGTGGTGGTCTCTGCAGTTTTAATGAAGCTGCCAGGAGATGGGCATCTGCAGAGAAACCATCCTGGGCATGGCTGTGGTTTGCCCAAAGGTGCTCAGCTTCCTCCCTCTGCTCGTTGCGCTCTTCCAGGATGACTTCAAAGTAACCTACCTGACAGACAACCAGGGAGAAACCTACTGGGAGAGCAGCGGGTCCCCTGGGCAGCACTGGGTGCGGCTCCACATGAAAAAAGGCAGCGTCATCAAGTGAGACCTGAGGATGTCCCTTCCCTGGTGGTGGTTGTGGCAGGGACATAGTCTTCTTCTCGAGCGCAGCTTTTCCTGGGCTGCAGCTCGAGATGGAGGCTCCTGGAGGACACAGCCCCTGGGACGCCTCTGGGGGCATCTCTGAGCAGATCGGGATGGGAGGACAATGCTGCATCGTGCTCTTGTCCCCAGGAAGCTGTGGCTGATGCTGAACACATGCATCAACTCCTACGTCCCCAGGCGGGTGGCTGTGTACGGAGGGCCAGTCAACAGGCTGCAGCACCTGAGAACTGTCTTAATCAAAGAGTGAGTAACGAGAGAGGAGCAGCCTCGGCCCAATTCCACCTGCCAGCCCAGCACCTTCATTTCTGCTTCTGAGCTTCATCTGTGCTGTGTCAGCTGAGCTGCAGCTTCCTCCCAGCTAGGGGTTTTGGAGGGCATTCCTCGTCTTTCTTGCCTCTGGGGGTGCACCGCTGCTGCTGCCTGAGTGCTTTCTGAGCACCTCTGCCATGCTGTAGCTGCAGTGCTTTACCTCCCCATCTGCCCTGCAACCTCATAGTGCCTTTCTTGAGATGGGCACCCAGAAGTGTAAATATTTCCTTCTCCTCCTCCCCCATGACTCGCCTGTTTGTACTTTTTGGATGATTTCTGTTTGAAGAAACACCTGTGAGACCATCGAGGTCCCTTTCCCGGCAGCAGGAGCTGTCTCCACTCTGCATGCCGGCAGCCGCAGTTGTTTTTCCCTGCATACCCATCAGTCTTTGCAGGGACCTTGGCAGAGGCTTCGGAAACACCAGTGAATCACAAACTGACTCACTCGTTCTCTCAGATCACTGCTTCCTCCAAAAACGGACCACCCTCACTGTGCCTCACTCTTATTTATGTGGCCAGCTCTGCTCCAACGTCTGTGCTGAAGCAGCCGCTCATGGCCACTTTGCCTTCCTGCCCTGCTTTGTCTTTGCTGACTCTGTGCTCTTTCCTGGCTCTTCTCTGGATGCGGTTCCCACCTCCTTCAGGACGTCCTCTATGTTGTGGGCAGCCACTCCTCTCTGCTCCATCCCCTCCTGCTGCAGCCCTGGTGAGGCTTAGGGGCTTTCGCCACTGAGGACTTTAGGATGCTGGCATGCCCTTGGTGGGAACCCAGCTTTGTCTTCACCAGGGCTGTGCCCTGCAGTCTTGCCATTAATCCGTGCTGCCTGCAGGAACAGCTATCAGGATGTATGTATCCTACGTGACATGAAGACCCACATGCCAGTACTGGAGATCCGCATCTTGGAGTGCCGAGGTGAGCTCACGCATGGGGTGAAGCCACCTCTGGCTTTTTCCCAGCCCCACCAGCTGCTTTGTGGGGCCATGGGAGGAAAAGCTGGCATGCACCTACAACACTGCTGTCCTTCCCTGGCAGAACAAGGGTACAACGTCCGGCTGCGAGGGATTAAGTTCAAGTCCTTCTGGGAGAGGGACTTGAGCCTCAACGCAGACATGTTTCAGGCGGCCCAGCTGGTGCGCTACCCGCTGCTGGAAGGGGTGGATGCAGACGTACTGTACCACAGGGCCATAGTTATCCAGAGGTACAGCATGGGGACAGCAACAGGAAGAACAATGCTCTGGCCTCTAGCATGTGTCATGCTTAAAACCTGCAGGCTCCTTTCCTGTGTGTGATATAGACTTTGCCTTATGGTTCCCCATTCAAGCATAGCTGCTTTCAGTGCCTGGGGGTACTGTGCTTGTTGTGGGGCTTGGAGACCCTACACAGCATCCTCAACTTCTCTTCCCTGGTCTTCAGGTTCATCCAGCTCCTGGACAGTGTCCTGGGGTACCTGATCCCCATCTCCGATGAGAGTGACAGCAGCTTCAGTGTGCTGAGGGTGAGCATTCTCTGGGCTCCTTTGAGATGATGTTGGTAGGACCATAGCATCCTGGGCTGAGCTGGGTGGCCTGGGACATGTCCCCATTTTCTCTGCACTTTTCTTTGAGCCAAGGAAGACAGACCAGGGCTCACTCTGCTGTTCTATACTTCAGCTGCTGCTGGAGGGATGGGGGAGCTGAGCATCCCCTGTGATGCTGAGGAGGGAAAAAGAGGGCATGTGGGGCAGGATCAGGCCTCTCACCCCGTTGCGTATTCTCCATTAGGGCATGAAGCCGTTCCTGCAGCTGTGCAAGCTGGGCAAAACCCTCGTCACCCATTGCCTGCAGAGCTCGGAGAGCAGCCCACCTTGCATGCTGCCAGAGCTGCTCATCAACCGGCAGCTGGCCCGTGAGCACCGGGCTCACCCTGAGCTGGACCCTAGTGGCCGGAACACAGTCTTCACCCAGGTACAGCAGCAATCAAATCAAGTGCTTGATAATTTGGCATCATTCAGCATCACTGCCTCTCCATCCTCCTCCATGATGTTCTTCTGCAGGTGTATGAAAACCTGAAGCCTTCTAAAACCAACAATCATCTCCTAAACTACAGGTGGGTTTTCAGCTTCGTGTCACCTCCCTGGAGCAAGATGCAGGTGACCAGTGCTGCTGTTCCTCTCGGAGGAGGTTTGCACAGGGCTGTTGCTTCCCCACAGGTGGCCTCAGACCCACAGCCAGTGGTGGAAGTGTGACTTCACCACGGAGGGCATCATTGATAACGGTGAGAGCTCTCCTGTCCCTCCCTGAGCAGAGTTTGGGGGTCTCTGTTGTAATGGTGCCCTGCTCTGCACATGTGCCCCATGGGTAGAGGTGCAGGTAGTCAAATCCTGCAGGCTCACTGTGTCCCACACTGCAACCTCTGTCTCCTTTGCAGGCGGGGGTTTTCGGGACTGCCTGACAGACATCTCAGAGGAGCTGTGTCCCAGCTCTGGTGATGTCCCCGTGCCACTGCCCTTCTTTGTGCGCACATCCAACCAGGTTTGGCACCCCAGCCCAGCAGCATCCTCACAGCAGACTCTGGGCCTGAATTAGGCCCAGAGGCTGAATTAGATCTCGGTCTCCCCCCCACAGGGTAACAGCAGCAGCGACACCAGGGACATGTATGTCCCCAACCCCTCCTGCAAGGACTTCCCTAAGTATGAGTGGATTGGACAGCTCATGGGAGCAGCCCTGAGAAGCAAGGAGATTCTGGTGAGCATAGCACTGCCTGCCTGGCTGGCAAACAGTTTTGATGTGGGTCAAATCCATGCCATCGGTTCCCCTGCCACCATGTCCCTTGGCTGGATCATCCTCAGCTGGTGCTGGGGTGGACACATCTCCAACCCCTCTGCAGGTCCTGGCTCTGCCCAGTCTGGTGTGGAAGCAGCTGTCAGGAGAGGAGGTCATCTGGAGCAAGGACTTTGCTGCTGTGGATGTGGAGCTGGTGAGCAGGGTTGGGACCGTGCCCTGTGCTCCCATGGCTGCCTCCAGCTCTGCTGTGACAGCGTTGTCCCTTTGGCTGGCAGGTGAAGCTGTTGGAGATGCTGGAGGAAGTGGACAGGGAGGCCTTCAACTTCATGTTTGGCAAGGAGCTGACCTACACAACGGTACGGAGCGACCAGCGTGTGGTGGAGCTGATCCCAAAGGGTAGCAGCACCGTGGTGCGCTTTGAGGACCGCAAAGAGTTCATCCGTCTGGTGCAGAAGGCTCGGCTGGAGGAGAGCAAGGAGCAGGTAACGCCACAGTCCCGGCCATGCAAGGGGAGGGATCGCTTGTCAGGTCCTCCAGGTACTCTCTGTTTGGCCTGGTTGTTCACAGTGGGTTGGGGAACTGCTGCGGTAACATGGCTCTCCTCAGGTGGCAGCTATTCGTGCCGGGCTGCTCTGCGTGGTGCCCCAGGCTGTGCTGGACCTGCTCACCTGGCAGCAGCTGGAGAGGAAGGTCTGTGGGAGCCCTGAAGTGACGGTGGATGAGCTGAAGAAGTTCAGTAAGTAGCGGGCAGCATTAAGCTGTGCTCATGGCTGCTGCTCGTCCTCCGCCTGCGTTCTGCCCTGTGTGGAGACGAGTAGCCATCCTGCACCCTGGCACCCCACCTTGCTGTCCTTCGCGGAGCTCTACTCACAAAGCCCCTTTGTGTTCCTTGATACAGTCACCTTTGAGGACTTTGACAGCACCCGCATCCAGCAATTCTGGGATGCCCTCAAGAACTTCACCAGTGGTGAGCGACCACTGTCCTGCTCTTCACCCACTGGGCCGGGCCTGCAGGGTCACTTTTTCCCCTGGGAGTGTCCCTTGGCTTTCCCAGCTCTGAAGGTGACCCCAGCTCTGTTCCCTGTCCTTTCTCAGAGGACCTCAGCCGATTCCTCAAGTTCATCACCGGCCGCAGCCGCCTCCCAGTTCAGCTCAGCATCTACCCAGACCGAAACATGTGAGTCTGGCTGTCCTGCAGGCTGTGGTCCTGCCATGCGGACCCCTGACCCATCTCTCCTTTCTCCCAAGCCCTGAGCGGTTGGACATGATGCCTGAGGCCTCCACATGCTCCTGCTCCTTGTTCTTGCCCAAATATTCCTCGTGAGTTTGCCTGGGGATGAGGACGCTCAGCCTCCCCACCATGGGGGGCAGTGGAAGAGTTCGGGGACAGCCCCAACCCTAACCTGGTGTCTTGCCCTCAGGGTCAAGACATGTGAGGAGCTGCTGCGCTTCGCCGTGTATAACTGCATGTCCATCGACACTGACAAGAACATCTGGGACTAGTGGCAATAAAACCACTAATTGGTTACAGTTGTGTCCGTGGTGTGGAGAGCGCCTTGCGGGGGCTGTGTGTGTTGTCCTTTTCCCGGCCATGGAAGCACCCCCATTCTTAATTCTTATCCTCTTGTCTCCGTGATCCTTTGGGTTCACTGGTTCCCTCCCACCTCAATGCAACCAGATTGTGGCTTCCGGCTGCCCGGCTGGAGATAACCCCCCCTCCTCCTCTCCCCTCCCGGAAATTGTCCCCCTACAGACCACTCCCTGCATTGCATCCCGCAGCCTCCCTACAGTGCAGTTCCACTCCAGGCCGCACGGGGGCGCTGTGCCTCCCCGCAGCCAAACGGCAATCCACGGCTCGGTGATCCCGCGCTCCTCCCCTCGGTGCTCCTTTCGCTGACCCGGCCGCCAAGCTGGGAGGTGATCGATCCGATCGGCGCTCTCCCGCCGCTCTCCGACATCGATGCGCTCGGCTCTCCGGACGCATGCGCACTGCGCGCCGGCGCCGCCATTGTGGTTCTGTCAGAGAGGTGCTGGGCGCCGGCGGAGCGGAGGTAGCGGCGGGGCCGGGCGGGAGCGGTGCGGCGGTGGCGGGAGAGAAGGGGAGGCCGCGCACGCTTCCGAGCAGCCGAGAGGGGTACAATGGGGCCGGGCTGAAGCGAACCGGTGTAACCCCGGCTCGGTCCGGTGCTGCCGTGGGTGAGTGATGCCGTTTCTGTGTGGCAGATGGAGTTCCAGGCGGTGGTGATGGCGGCTGGAGGCGGCTCCCGCATGACGGACCTCACCTCCAGCGTCCCGAAACCGCTGCTGCCGGTGGGCAACCGCCCCCTGCTCTGGTACCCGCTGAACCTCTTGGAGCGCGCCGGCTTCGAAGGTGAGGCGGAGCCCGGGGTGGGGAAGAGGGCAGGCGGCCCTGCTGCCTTCCTGGCACCACCTCCGTCAGTCGTTCTTCCACCTGCGACTGGAGCCGCTGTTCCCAGTGTCGTGCCTTTTAGCTACAGGCTACATTCCTGTGCATGCTCCCTTCTCACCCCTTGTCATTCCCCTCTGGCCCCCCACCAAGGCTCTCCTCACCCATACACTTTTCCTAACTTTGGCGTCTTTGCTGATGTTGTTCATCAGAAGTCTTCTCTGCATTTATTTCTGTGAGTCATTAATAACAGTGGTGTGAGCTGCACGTCAGCTCTCTTGGATGGCTCCTGGTGCGTTGTTCCAGTTTGGCCTGAAGTTCAGGGTTATCTGCCCTGTGTGAGGCATTTAGTCATTGCTGCAGAGGGCAGCTCAGTGCTGGGCTTCAGGCAGAGCAGCAGAGGTGGAGCTGGCAGCCTTGTAATGCTTGCTTTTGTACTTTGCTTTTTTGCTGCTTCTTTTATTTCTCTAAAGTGACTGCGTTGCAGAGCATCTCTTTGACATTCTGTGCTCTGTGTTGAGAATGTGACTTTTTTCCAGACCAATGCTCTTTTCTTTGGAGATGTACCAGTTAGCATGCACGATGTATTCACATTAGCTTATTACTGTTTTGGTGTCTGAGAACAAAGGGAAAAATAAATGTAGGCCTTTGCCTTTATTTTGTCTTGTTAAGAAATCCTTGAGAACCTTCATGTGTCCTTTGAAAACTTGGCCACGTGAGGTTACACATGCAGCTTCAGTAAGTAACTAACTACCTCCTTGCTTTTCTTGCTTCTGCTCCCTGACCAAACAGCACATTCTTGTGTAAATTGTGCAGTAGTATGGATTCCTTCCCTGGATCATAATTTTTATTATTTGTTAGGTGGCAATTTGGTTCTTACTACTTGCTTGTGCTAACAAATAGGTATTCCCCAGTCTGATTCACTGCTTCCCTTTTGTCCCAACTGCAAGCATGTCATCCTTCCTAATATTTAGGCCTTTGTCCTCCTCACCAAATTTATGCTGAAATGTGGGCTTACAGCCTCCACCTGACACCAGTTCCTTTTCCACTGGTTACTTCTTGCCCCAGTTCTAGCTGGCATCCTGCACAGGAGTAAGAGGAGAGCCCTCCAGTAGCTCTGGTACCAAACTGTCACACAACTCCTATACAGCTCTCCTGTTTACAGTTCTTTTTCTGTTAACAGTTTCAGGAGGACATCATTTTTGACCCATGCAGATATATTCTTATCATGGTTTTGTTGTATGGTAGGAACTTCTTAGGCAAAGGGCTGTACTGTTTGCTGTACTTTGTTTAAAATCCTGTGGAGAATGCAATGGATGGGTGGTGATTTTTTAATTTTTGTTATTTTCTTTTTAACTTGAGTGTGTGCCTGCTGCTTTTTCTTTGAGGTGAAGGGAAAAGATTTCTCACTTTTCTGTTTTCTCATTCATTTTTCTTCCTACAAAGCTTCTGTTCTCATATTCTTCGTTTTTGAAAATTTGTGCATGCCACCATTGATGTTCTTCAAATACACTTTTGCCTTCTCTTTTCTAGGTGCAATGAGTTTGTTGTTCACAAACTACTCCATTTCTTTGCCAAGCTGGTGATGGCAATAGTTTAACCAATGCATTGCTATGCTGTGTTTGGTGGTGGTGTCCAGAGAACTATACAGCATTGGGTAGGGTGAAAGGCAAAGCTCCAGAGTGTTGCTGCTGCTTGATCTCATCCCGCTTTCCTCTTCTAGAGGTCATTGTGATTACAAGAAAGGAGATCCAAAAAATGCTAAACTTGGACACAAAAATGAAGCTGGATTTTGTGTACATCAGTGACAACGCGGACATGGGTACAGCAGATTCGCTGAGGCATATTCACCAGAAAATAAAGGTATTTGTGTGCTTTATTGACCTTGACTAGAACACATTTGTTTAAACTCACCCCTTTTTTTTTTTCTTTCTTTTTTTCCCCCATTACACTTTAATACCCTGAGAGCTGTGCCACGTAATGCTATTGCAGGTAGCTGAATTTCCCAATCTGCGGAAGCTCTGACTGCTGTGAGGTCACCTCACAGGGGAACCCAGACAAGGACTTGAGCAGAAATGATAGTTAGGAAGGCCTGAGCAAATCCAGGCTGGGCACTCGATGCGTTTTAGTCCTTGTTAGCTTTCTGGCAGGTTAATAAAGAGGTTGTATTTGCTCATATCATTTTTTATATGGTGTATGTTAGCTGTTGTCCAGTTTGTGCCTGGGAAAGCATTTCTGGAGAGGTGCAGTCAGTTTAGGCAAGGCACTGATATGTGAGGAAGCTTGGGCTTGGTCCTTTCCATTAGGCTTCAGTTTTCTGCTTGTAGCAGCTTGGTCATGTGATGAGCTCTTCGATAAACAAATGTGAAAAAGGGCTACTTACTGCAGTTGGATGCTGTTCTAATAAAAATGATTATTTTTTGAGTTTTAATTTCTAACTGCAGAAATAAAAATGCTGCAGTATAAGGCAGAAATGCTACTTGGAGCTCATACCAGGATCTGGGATGGAATTTTGTTTATGTGGTTGTCATATGCTTAATCTTTCTGATTTGTTCCCTGTCTGTTTAGGCCATCTTAGCCAAATTGTCTACTTAAACAGAGGTTGCAACAGAACATCAATGGACCATTTAAAGTCCGGAGATGTCTTTTGTCTTCTTCAGGCTCTGTTGAAGGTAATAAACTGCAGTATAGCAGGCTGTATACTTTCAAGGTAGACTCCAGTCAAGACAAAAAGAAACTTTCCAGACAAATATGGGTGTCCAGGTGGCACAGTGAGACAGGTTTTGTAAGGTATCAATGTACAGACTGTAACAAATCAAACTGCAAATGAGGTGTAAAGGGGTAAAACAAAATTAACAGAATTGTAGTTTAACTGAAGATTTCTGTCATGTGGAGAGCTGCACTCCATAATAACTCAGCTACTATTTTTTCACGTGTGTGTGCAGTAAGGAAGTCTCTCTGCATGGCAAATTTTGACCCAGGCCTTCCAGTTTTATTGCCTGATCAGAGCAGTCAGCCCAACAGGCTGGGTTTTTGGCAATGCAGGCAGTTCTGTTAGGGGAAGTCTGAGAGACAGTAGGAAAGTGTGCGGAGGTGAGAACATAGACTGTGTTGTTAGAGGAGGCAGTGTTGTGTTAGGGGTTAGAGAAGAAGGGAGGCAACATTCAAAACCAGCCATTTGCTTCAGTAAACTTCTGTGTGTGAATGGCAGCAATTGCTTCTCCCCTTTTTTTTTTCCTATGTCTAGCTTGACTGGCCAGAGAAAGGACATAGTGGTCTCTTATTTGAAGTAAGTCTGTACTAAGTTCTTGAGCAGATTGCTGCACTGTGTATTTTGGAGTCATTCCTCAAGCAAATACATACGGGCCCTTTACCTCTACAGGATGTGCGCTCTCCTGTGCAGCAGAGGTGAGGGAGCTGCATGGCAGGGGTAGCTGCCATGAAAAGCTGCAGTCTGTGGTGTGGCAGGAGAGGGATCTCGCTGCAGAATTAGTTTTAACCAGGGAAACAACTGCTGCTTGTGGCCATAGTTTGCTGGCAGGCTTTTTGCAGCCCGTGCCAAAAGCCTGATGAGGAGTTTAAACTGGTTGCTGAAACTTTTATTTGTCGCAAATTGAGTTAATTGCCCACAGACAGAAGAGCAAGTATGCTCAATAAAAATGAGGTAACGTGGCACAACGTGGACAGCTTGCCTGTGTGCAGTGCGAGTGACGTGCGGTGAAGCCAGAATTATCAGTGCTCTGTGAGCAATATGCCTAAGGCTAGCTGAACAAATCCCGAGCATGGAAACGTTGGGCCGCTCTGAAGCATGAGGTGTCATGACGTGCTGCCTTGTCTGGCCTTGGGCTGAATTCCACCACGGAGTGTTGCTGCTTGCTGTGCTGTGCAGCCGGTCTTTTTGCTGTGCTACACCTTCGCTAATAAGGTTTGATGCTGTGAAGTTTAGTTGTCAAAATTAGATTGATAGAATTGCATTCAGATGTAACGTAAGAATGCATGTGTGCAAAGCCTGTAACGGCTCAGAGGAGGTGGTTTTCGTTGTTCTGTTGCTTTCTCAGTGCTGGCATTCTGGGACGTGGGTAAGACTGTCCTGTGCATGGAAGCAAGCAACTGACTGCACCAGTCTTACTCTTTCCTGTTGTTCAGTGGTTGCATTCAATCACAAGGAAACCAATCAAGCTTTTTTTGCTGTTCACCTACTCTGTGCACATCTTAACTTCAGGAGCTGATACAGTAGATGAGTACCCTTTGCTGTTCTGGAACTCCTCCTGTTATTTTTGATTGTCTCAGCCAATATCAGATGGGTGAGGTACCAGCTTTATTAGGCATTTGATATTATTGGCCTGAACGTATCTTTTTCTTGCGTCCTTCCCAAAATAAAGACAACATGCTGAAATTGATTCCTTCAGTGGCTTCTTTGAGAATTAACGCACAGCCCTGTCCTGTTGTGTAAGGGTACGGAGCAGTTTGTGTGAGATCTTTGTGATAACAATCCATCTGTTCTTTCCCTTGCTTCCCTGTAGACAATCTCAGCCTTTCCTTAGGATGCCCTCGGTTTCAGGATCCTCCTGCAGTAGTTGTACATTGTGACAGTTTCCATGGCTGCTGTTTTAATGTCCACACTTTTGTGGCTTTTTTTTAACGTGTTTCATGTTATTGTTACTTTTATTCATTTGCACCCTTTAAATCCTTGGTTTTCTACTAATCTTTTGCCAGAATGCTAACGGGTACCTGTTCAAAATATGGAGATGATGGTGAAACTGTAAAGTCTTAATTATTTTCTTGTTTATATAGAGAGTTGGGAAGGGTAGAACACAGACTGTGTAGACTTGCTTGGTGGTATTATAATAATGCTTGTGTTGAAACTGCAGTTTTACTACCATGGGGGTGTTTACAGGTCTCTGTCAGCTCACAATCTGTGCTGGTGGGAGAGCCTGAACAAGTTAAACAAAGAAACAAACTACCTTTCCACGCTTCTGGTTTGGGTGACAGATTGATGACCTTGTTTGATTGCAAAGAGTAAAGGGAGCTTTGCTGCCTTGGCAAAAGAATGGTCTATAGAATAATTGTAAGTAAGATTTGGGTTTGCCTGTACCACTGAGTAAATTAGTGACAGGAACATTGATTTCTGTGCCTTCTGACTTCCATTTTTCTTGCAAATGTTTGCACATGCAAGTGTGCCAGAGTAATTCTGAAGTAATTTATTTAGTGGAAACTCAGTACTTTGGGAGCTATTGCCTTACCCACAGCGTGGAAGTAAGATAAGTCCAGCAAGGCTTGTAGGGTGCAGAAGGTGGCATTACAATAGATGTCTGATGCTGTCTGCCTGTGTGGCTTTGAAAAGCTGTGTGAAGGAAATGTTGCTGTATGTTCATGCCTTTTTCTGACAATCAGCATCAGCAATGACTTTGAAATTTCAGAACATGATTTTTGTGGATACGCTAACAAAGTCAAATCACTGAATTCTGTATTAAGTAAATACCACCTTATGCAGTGTTTGTTAGTAGAAGTAGACTCTGAAGTCTTTAGGCAGTATCTGCGCTTTCCTCTGCCTCTGGAAGGCGTGTGTTGTCTGTGCTTCTGTTGGAATCTTGTCTTCATTGATTATTTGCATTAAAAAATATCCTTTGTGACAAGTTATTTTCACCTGAAATGTAAAGCAAACTCCCTCCTTCAGGAGATCAGCTTTTCCACATCCTTTACTCTTGTCACTTCCTGGTTCTGCTCTCCTGGTTACCTTTCTTGCTTCCATCACTCACATGGGCTGTTAATTACATGTAGCCTTGACAGTCTTTGCTGGGGAATAACAGAATGCCTCTTCTACAGGTGGTGAGAAAACACCAAACTGACTATGGCTTTCAATTTAACTTTCCTCACTCACGATGTTTCATGTTTTTGAATGAGATCCATGTTAATGAAGTTTAGTAAATCAGTATAACTTTTCAGCACTGCTGCAAACTGGGAATGGCGCTGCAGATGTGACAGCAGGAGTAAAGGTGTGACGTGATAGCTTCCATGTTCCTGTTTGTTTTTACTGAGCATCCAAAGCTTGGCGACTGCCAGGGACAGAGCGGAAGGTGGGGAGAGTCTGTAAGAAATGAAGAAATGTGGGTTTTGTTTTGTTTCTTTTTTTTCAGTCATGCATAATTGCTTTCCCCTCGGTAACTGTCTCCAGTCCTTGGTTCTGGTTTTCATTGGCAAGCAGCACTGCCTGAGACATTCAGATGAGTTGTTCAATCTGAACAGTAGGGAAATTAGTAAGAAATCCTGTTTCAGTGACATTCTGATACGCTGCCTAGCTAGAAGAGGTGTCTTTGTGCTATCTGCTGCATGCAGTGGATAACGATGCTGTTTTGTATAGGCAGCTTATCTCTCAGTGATGATTTTTATTTTTGAAATATTTTGAGAATAGTCTGCCCGTTACAAAGGCTAACTGCTTTTGGTGTCTCACTAAATCGCACGTCATGTAATCCCCTCGCTCACTTAGGAGGGCTTTTCCTCTGTACCTGGTGTCAGTAAACATGCTTCTTTCCAAGTTGTAATGTAAAGTCTTCTGTTGTGTCTGTCAAGGCCTCCCTTGGGATCATTCTCCCCAGAACGTTGCTCTGTGACTTCTTCACTCCAATTTTATGTCTCTGTTTATTCTTGAAGGGCTTCTCTCACAGTTTAGTAGCCCTCCTTTGGGTGATTCACAGGATCGCTATGCAAAGCACAATGCCATGGCCTGCCATGTTACAGCACAGCAGCAGTGTCAAGAACTTGGTAGCACAGAACTCAGGATTTGGGGGATTGGTAACAAGAAATTTGACTGGAAGCAGATTTATGATGTCTCAGAATGTACTAGTTGAGTTAAGATGACAGTGAGCAGCTACGGTGTTAGAGGAGGTAAGTACAAGAGCAGAATGTATCAGGTATTTTTCAGTTGCAATGAGAAATTAATTGCTGAAGGCAGTGGGAAGATTTTTGACTGGAATACTGCACAGGTGTGGAACTTCTGTGTCAAATGTAGAGCAGACACTAAAAAGGAAGATAGAACATTCAAACTGAAATGTGACTGTGTTTAAATGTGCCACAAGAGAAGGCTGAGGGGCTGAAGGGGTAATCAAGACAACCCCCCTAGTTTTATACTGGAATGAGAAGTCTTAGTTTAGTTAAGAACAAAGAAAGTAATGTGACACCTGGGATGGCAGGAGGCGATTCTCTGACTCAGGAAACCTCTGTGAGAACTCTATTTCTGTGACCTTCTCTTTGTGCTATTCATCAAACTACTGGGGCCCTTTTGCGACTTGCAGGTTATTGGTGACAAAATAAGACAAAGGGGGTGTCAGTGCAGTTTAAAAATGCGTTCTTTAGGCATCTTTAATATTTAGCCTTTTTATTTCTGTGCCAAATTTTCCAGACCCTCACAGCTGCTGTCTGGCACCACCTCTTGGGCGGGGGGCCTCTCCAGGCGGCAGGTTGGGAAACCTGGTTAAATCATGGAGCTGCACTTCCAGCTGAGGCGGGAGGTGTGCCTGGATCAAGCATTTGTCTTCTCTGAATCTGTCTTATTTTCATCCTCTGTTAAGCATTTCTCTTCCTCGTGTCACTCAGCTGGACTCCAGCCAGTGATTAAACGGTGGCGTTCCAGCAGGGCGACAGCAATGGAACAATTTCACATTTTCCTTCCTTGATGAGCCCTCGGTTGTGTTAATGGAAGCCCTGACTAACACGCTGTGAGCTAATCAGCATGCCTTCTACTGCTATCGCTGGTGAGTGCTTGCATGTGACATGTTTCATCTCAGGTGGTCCACCTGGTTTTCCTAGTTTCAAAAAGTAAGATTTGAAAGTAACGCAGCTCTTAAAAAGCAAAGCAAATTCTATAAAGCTACCAAGGTGAAGAAGGTAAAAACCAACTTTGTTTGAACAAATAAAGATCGAAACTCCAGATTCTCTTGGTATGTGCATCTTTGGGAGCCATGTTGTGGAAAGTGTGATGTCACGGTGGTGGTCTGTCTGCTGTTGAGGGTCACTGATCCGTGTAGTCTTGGACGGCATGGCTCAGCGCTTCACTTCCTCTGTTGAAAAATCTCCTTTCCAAACACATGATGTAAGTAAGCTTGCTGTAACGGCTGGAAGGTGGAATCTGAATCCTTTTGGTACAGCTGAGCAGAGTGTTTGAGCACGGAAAGAAAGACCTCAGTGCCCATAATACATAGCTATGTACTTTTTGTACTGCGAGTGGAAATAAAATAATAATCTCTCTCTCCCCAAGACTCAGTTGAATGTTCTGTTTATCTGTTTGGAAGTAGTAAAAAGAATTGCATCTTTTTTTTGGCAGACCTGACAGAGAATACTGCTCACTGTTCAGAATACTGTCTGAAATGCAAATAAAAGCCGCCCTCTTGATGCTTTTCTGATTCTGCCTTTTACAATGGTGTCAGTGCTGCGTGAGAAAAGCAGCTGAATCGGATGGCAGCTCGCAGAGTGTGCAGCATCTTGTTTCCATCCCTACCTCCGACGCAGGCAAGGAGTGTGATTGAAAGCTACCAGCGTTGCAGTGCTGGGCAAAATTAATTATGGATTGCATGCCTGAGTCCCATTCCCAAAGCACAGCTGATTGTCTTAGTAAAAACAAAATCAAACAGCTGTACTGGCAGGTGCTCAGGCTGGCGCTGGTGCTGGGGGGGGTGATACAGTGCTGCCTGGCTGTGTGCTTGATGGATGTGCTCGAGACTTTGTTCTGATCTTTATTTTTCCTGGCAGGATGAGAGGCAGAGGATTCAACAGTTGTCGGGGTTTTTTTGGCTTTTTCTTTTCTTTTTAAAGTTACTCAGGTTGAGAAGTACGTAGCTAATTAAATTAATTATTTTGCTGCCAGGGTTTACTGGAACAGGGTTTAAACACCAAAAGTCTGAATGAGGCAATCAGCTCTGAAGGTTAGGCTCAGGAGTGGTCATTGGGCTGTTTGCTCTCTTGTACGCCGTCAGCCCATGAGGATGCCTTCTGTTATATACAGAGGCAGACAAAAATACATGAAGACCTTACGTGTTTTGCAGCAGGAGTCGCTGACCAGCCTGAGATACCTGTCAGTTTCCATCATTGTATCTCTCTCTGTTCCTCCTGTCTTCTAGGCCCATGCTCATCACATTGACCAGTATTTCTTATTTCCCAGTGGAGATCCATTGTCAGCATTTTTCCTGTGTTACAGAATATGTTTTCATTCAGACCCTCTGTGGTTTCTGATGAATTACGCGCAGTGAACGTATTTTAGTTGTAGGCATGGGAACCTTTTTGCACGTGTGTACAACTGAAATAATTTAAAAGCATTCTGGTAAAACACTGTTTTGCACTTTTTATACTTGACACTTTTCATATGCATTGATGTGCCTATTAAAGTCCTTTATTATCAGCTTGCTTTATCAGGCATAGGAAGCCTTCTACATTGATAAACTCAAGTTTGTAGTTTTCAAAAGTTGTTCTGTGATGAATACTTAAAGAAGCGATGAGTCCATGAGAAATGAACTTGTGCACCTTTTGTTTGATTTCCAAAGAGAGAATGAAGTATTGCAAGTGGGAAGTCTGCAGACTTCCTTCAGCTGCTGCCTGTCGTTGGCGCTGTCAGTGGAGAAGCCAGCACCTCTCCACGTCTGAGCCTCGAAGGTGAGATGTCCCCTGTGCTTGGCTGGAGGCACGATGGCTTTGGTGCTGTCAGTGTCACCCTGGAGCAGAGCAAGGAGGAGTTGCGTAGAGCTTTGTCTGGTGACAGCGCTGTGCTGTCTGTGTATTAAGTTGCCATCTGATCTGATGTTTTAGTCATTTTTGATGTTGTTTCCACCCTCCTCAGCCTTTCCTCATGAGAGAGGCTGCTCCGGTTTCTTACTTCCAAGGAGACGTTTTCTTACCATTCTGGAATAACGTTCCCTCCTTGTTTTCTGCAGCCTTTCCCCTTTGTTTCAAGCCTTGAAGGTTTCAGTGGCGTGGAGTCTTCTTGGTTAGGATCTTAACAGCCCTTCCTTCGTGAGTGCTTGGGTCTTTTCATGGCAAGGGTGGACTGTACAGCAGTCACAATTTCTCTACTGAAGGTGATGTTCATTAGTGAGCATTCATCCTCCAGAAGAGGGTATAAAATTGCTTAGATAAAACACAGATTCATGTGTTCACCTGGGTGCATGTTCTACTTATTGGCAAGCGTGGGAGGAAACAGATGCTACATGTCAACCCATGGAGTTACTTTTGAAGGGTTTTTCCCTCTCTGTTTCCGCAGCCTGGTGCAGAACCGTAATCTTGGTAACAGGAACAGCACCTCCTTTCCCAGAGACAGGCACTCTTGCTATGCTAAGCTTTTTTTTTTTTTTTTTTTTTTTTTTGCTACAGTTTGTTGAAAGCCATGGTGAAGATTGGTGGACGTGTAGGATGTCTGAAGCTTCGTTTTGCATTTTTGTCTTACCATGTTAACTGGCAAACCCGCTTAGGTTATGTAGTTTTTATTTGGTTCTGTGCTGAAAAAGGAAAAATAATGGTGTTCAAGTTTTCTTGAAGCAAATTTGGAAATTCTTCTGTAATGTAACTTCTGTCATCTCCTTTGGGAAGGTGGTTAATGTTCTGGATGGAGGTTGGTAGTGGGAAAAGCAGAGATCTCAGAGTTTTCACTGTATGTTTTTTATGCCACTTGCTGCACAAGTATCAGTGGAAAAATTGCATAGCTGCTAGTGGAGACAATAGTATTGAAGAGGGTATCCTACAGAAATATAGGATTCAGAACAGCATTTTTAGATATCATAGTATACCTTGTTTTTACAGAGGAAAAAAACCGCATCTGAACAAAGCAAGTAAGATTTGAACTGCATGTGGATATTTGTTCAGTGCAGGCTACAAGGAAGCAGCAGTGCCATTGAACTGTGTTTCAAAAGGGCTGAGCCTGTATTTTGCAGAGTTGAGTGATGTTCGGGTTTTCTATTAGAACAGAACTGGAACCGAGCGTTGTGTACTATCTTGGTTTTACCTTGGAAATCTTGTTTCATGCTGTTTGTTTATTTAAGGACGCACTGCTGTTAGTTACAGGATGGCAGGGCGATTCCTCAGGACCTGTGCTGTGTATGCTTGGTGTTCTTGTGCTACTTTGTTGCAGACTGCTACAAATTGTGATCCCGTAGTCTGTAAGGAGCTCTGCACGAAGTAGTTTCGGCTGTTACCCAAAGCTTATGGATGACTTGCTGTGTTTCAGAAAGAAGGCAAGTCTTCATTCATGCATTCTCACTGATGATGAATCTGTTGTACCAGCTGGTCACTTATTCCAGGTGATACTTAAAATACCTTTCTTTTTATTCCTGCATTTGAGCCACTGATGCCTGCCGTTTCTGCTTTTTGTTGTGGTGCTGAGCGATCTTCTGCTGTTTGGGTAATTGCGGGCTGTGGGCAAAGGCCATCTTTCTCTTCAATAACTTGAGCCAGTTGAGCTCCATTAGGACTACTTTTTATTATTATTGTTTGTGTGACTACAGCACCTGACTGCCTAAGGCTCTGCTTGCATTAAGCGTTAAGCCCGGGCTTGAGCTCTGGGCTTTGGCAGCAAGCCTGCTGCGCCGCTGAGATGGGAGCCCGGCTGCGGCGTTCTCCTTTCTGTCTGTGGGAGGCAGAGTCCAAGAGAGCCGCACAGCAGGTCTGGTCAGGTAGTCCTGGAAACCTTCCTTCCAGGAACGCGAGCGATGAGGAGAGAGCCATTTCTTTCTGGAGTGCTCCTGCCTGGGAAGAAGGGATCTGTTAGTGCAATACGTTGAGCCAGGGGAGAAGTCGGCTTGCCAGGCTCACCCTCTGTGAACTGGTGAATTCGGGGCCTGGCTTTTGGGATGTTTCCCTGAGCTTCAGCACGTGGTTCTCGTGAGTTACAGTGCACACGTTCTGGATGCCTTGTTTTAGATAGGGAAAGCCAATCTTCTCTGTTCACACTTGGATTTTGGACATAGACACAGGAGAGGATACCTGCCCTCCAGCAAATGAGCTCAAATTTTGTGTCAGTCATGCACACTGATCTGATGATGGCCAGATCTCTGCAGGTACAATGATAGCAGACTTCTAACAAAAGATTTCCATGACAAATACTGTGACAGCCTGCAGGGGAATATGGCATGTGTCTGGGGTGTAATGGACAGCTTTGCTGAGCATAAAATCTCCTCCTTTAGAGAATGCAGGTAGTAGAGCTGGCATCCTCTGTTGATTTAAGGCAGAAGTATGCTTGGTAAATGACTGGTGATGGAAGGAATAAGTTATTTAAAAAAAAAAAAAAAAAAAAAAAAAAAAAGCAGACAATTTTTGCTTGGTGTGACAGAAAAGGGGAACCAGTGAAGAAAGGTAACATGGTTGGAGGAGGAAGTGGGGAAAATGATTTTTTGACTACTCAAAGCTGCAATGCATGGAACCAAAGGAAAGACAGATTGCAAAGCTTGCACCTAGACCAGAAGGTGTGCTGTTCAGTAAGCATCACAGTATCAAAGTCCTGCTTTGAAAACATTCTTAATAAGCTCATGAACTTGCGTTCATCTCTAAACTTCTGCTTTTGGTTCCTGATAACTGTAAATTACCCTTTTCCACCCCACGTGTCAGTTTCAGCAACAGGGAAGGAGACTTCCTCCTGGGAGGAGACAGGATGCCTCGAGGGCTTGAATATCTTTCCTGTTCCTACCTTATATATATGTAAATTAAAAAATATTGATTTTGGATGGTAGCTCTTGAGATGCAAAGATAACGTAAAATGGGTGTTTTTGTTGTAAGATCCCATCTGATATAATGCATAGGATGAGCCGTGTGATAGGACTGGGGTTAAGTCTCCTCCCCAGCTCCTGGCATCTTTCTTCCAGCTTTCTTTGAGAAGATAAACAGTGATGCTGACAGGTTGTGTGTGTGAAGGCATTCGCATTGCCTTAAGATATCCTCACCTGATGAATTCAGGGCCATCCAAGAAACAAGAAGAGACTCCCTTGGCTCCCAAATTGGTTTTTATTTTATGTTTATTTTTGGTTTTGGTGTGGCTTGTTTTTGTGTTGGTTGTTTTTGGTGTTTTTTTTTTTCCTCTTTAAAGTCTCTTTCACCTTACCACCATCTTTCAAAGAAAAAAAAAAGCTTTATTCCTTCTTTTTCTGAGGAGAGATTACTGCTGGATTTCAGGCTGAAGGATGCTGTGTTCCCCTGCTCCATGTCTTTAGCAGTTAGGAAGGTGCTAGCCTGCAGCAAGCTTGCTGTTGTAGGGTGAGTGTGCTGAAGGGAAACGCTTCATGTCTGTTAAGAAAGCACTAAATCATGCTTTTCTTCTGAATCTTGCTATCAAGGGCATTACAAAAGCAGGGTGGGAATTCCCAGCCAAAGGCGGTCATTTCTGTTGGTGCTTAACAAGATCCTACAGACATCCAAATAAAATAAAAAAAAAAAAGAGGTTCCCTGCTCCAGTTACAGGAGCAGCCATAGAGCTTCAAAGAGGTCACAGGTGTGGAAATTGGAGGACTCTTAATGGAGGCTGAGATAAAAAGGGATTCTCTGAAGCCTTGGATGTACGTTTTCTGATCTGAAGAGCGGTGAGTAATGCAGTTGCTCCGAGGTACCCCTGGCTTTGCCTGGGAGCGTGCTAACAAGCAATCAAAATGTTTGCCCACAGCCAAACTGTTCTCTCCCTTTCCAGTCTTTAGAATAATAAAAGCATTACACACAAACCCCACTGTTACTGCAACATATGGGTGAAGTTCCAGGCTATTGTGTTGAGAATTCTCAGTCTCGATTCCAGCAGTAATTATAACTCGTTCCTCTCCCGCTTGCTGTATGGTGAACACCACAGGAAATGATGCAGAGTTCTCTGTGCGTGTGTTAACTTAGGCTGAGCGCAGGCACAAAGTCTATCTAATCTCTTTATTTTCTTCTTCTCCTGTCAAAACTTCGACATATAACACTGTGCAATTGGAAGCTGCTAGCATTTGACTTCAGTGCTTTGTCCATGTTTGGTTCTGTTAGAATGTGGTTCCACTGCTTTGCGGATACTTTGCTTCTTTTCTGTTTATAATGCAATCTGACGTTTGTTTTCCTCTTTTTCTTGAGGCTGATTTTGTTCAAATTAGAGATTTCCTTGCAACACATGTTTCCTCATTTTTCTAGTCTGCAGTTTTTGAGGCCTCAGCAGTTGAGGCTACAAGGTCCTGCCCTTGTCTATACTTGACAGAAAAGGCATAGTGAATACCATTTAAAAAGTCAGCATTTGCTGCCAGCTAGCTGTGGTAACCCTGATATCTCCTGTTTGAACAGAAGGGGTCCAGCAATCATAACTGAACATAAACGTTTTTCATGCTGCCTTTGTATGCAGGGTGTGAGAAAGTCCAAGGCTTTTTATTTGTGCTGTATATTACAGCATATAATTGCATCCATCTTTTGATCTGTGGTATGAATTAGCTCCATTGAAAGCATGTTTTCTATTTTTAAATCGGTCATCTTGAACTGAGCTCTTGAAACATTCTGCCTTTTGGTTTTGTTTTTGTGTCGATGTTCCATATTGTGCTGGGCTTTGTATAATTGTTGACACGTTGGCTCCGAGTTCTTTCTCTGCACAGCTTTGCTCTGTTTTATGTGACTCTCTTGATGTTTTATGTTAGGCCGAGTCCGTAAGCTATCTCACCTCGCATTCTGGGCACTCCTGACGGTGCTGTGCCATTACCCAGTGTTAAGAAGGCAGAGCTGAGCTCCAGGTTGCTTACTGACTGAGCAGAGTGTGCAGTGTGGGCTGAGCTGGGCCCAGGGCTCCTACCAGGGGCACCAGGGCTGGGTGGTAAAGCACCTCCTCGCAGCTCACATCGTGGGTGGGATGGAATGACCTCTATAGGAGCTCGTTCCTCTCTATTGATTGGATGCCGAGTCTGAATTCCGACCTTGAGTGCATAAAGTGCAAACCTGAATAAATCAGTAGTAAACAAGAGGTTACCTATCAACGTTGGCAGATCTGAAAAATGACAGAAATTTCAAGCATTGCTTTCATGCCCCGTCCATCAGATGGTCCTTCTTGATTTAAGAGCGCTGCTTTGTCCTCCCCCCAGGTTGTAACAAGTGGCAGAGCGCTGTTAGTAAAGATCTGTGCGTGCCTTATTCTTCCTTTGCAGTGGTTCTGCTCGGGGTGTGGACTTGCTGCTTTTTTTAATCAGCTCATGTTGATTCTTATCGTCTGTTTGTATAATAGTTGAGGGTTGATGTAATCATTGTGAGATGTATTTCATTAAGGGATGTGTGTATGTGTGTGTACTGAGGTGTTTGCATAATTCATGAAGTCAAGTATGTTCACATCCCCCTTTGTTAGCACAGGAGAGCAGGCAGTGAGCACATACCTCTTTGTATCAGCAGGGCATTGGGAAGGTGCACCGTACTTATATGGTACGGATAGAAGCTGATACTTAAAAAAAAAACCACAAGCTCCACCATTTATTTTTTCAGGGTGGGCGTAGAAGAAAGAAAGTAAAGAAAAACACACACTTCTGCTAGGGTTCTAGGATAGTTTATTTTTTCATTCAGCCATTAGTTTATTCGTTCAGGAGTTGTACACTGGAAAAAAGTGCATCCATTAGACAGTGAGGGCTTTATTTATGAGGGTGGTGGTGTTTCAAGGGGGAGGCTGTCAAGTCCCAAAAGAGCCTTTCATGGTGTATTCTCAGCATGCTTCTGAGGCCGCTGCTCTGCTCATCAGGAGGAGAGGCAGAAATGTGGGCTTTACAGAGCAACTGTGTGTTTCACTGGTCCCTGTGCTCACTGACGTTTATTTACATATTGGGAGAGTAAATGGGTAGAACAGATGGCAACCAGACATTTGGTGGTTCTGTTCCCGTATGCTCCTCAGGGGTCTTGCATTCAGTTTTTGCAAAAAGCTTGTCCTATAGTGAGGAGAAAAGAAACAGGAGCCTGTTCGCAGCTATGAAGCGCTTGTTGCATTTTGCTGCAGTGACAGATTCGAGCATTTGGTAGATTGTGAAACAATTACAAAATTTGCCTTACAAGTCCAACTCCTTAAAGTACATCCATCGATGTGCCTCTGAACATCTCTTATATTATTATTCCTTTTTTACACCGTTAGAGTGGGTGCATTTAGATCTGGAGGCAGAGAGCTATTCCCTCTGCAAATTGAGTTTGAAAAGCGTGGGTCTCTTTCAATGGCTCTCACATACATTTTGACCTCTTCTGAAGGTACTGTAACTCATTCATGCTTGTGTAAAAATGCAATATCTGAACATTTTTGTAGGATTTTTCAGGTTGTTCAGTATATGCTTCTCCACAATGTACGGGTATAAAACGGAAGATATCTTTCTACAGCAAGTCAGATCTATTTTCCTTTCTTTTTACACTCAGGGATGTCAGTGCAGCTCTGTTTCCAGGATGCTAGGCAGCTTGCATTTGTGGTTGGTTGGATTTTGTTCCAATGTGTGTGTGTTGCTTGTTTTAGAGAAGTGATAATTAAAACACTTCTCTTGGGCAAAACCATAATATAGAATACATATTTTGCAACTATGTTAAAAGGGGAGATACAAGTTAGGTTTTGGATGTGTGAAGTTTCTTAACCTGAATATTACTGCTTCCTGTAAAGCGTCCAGGTGTTACTCAGTAAGGGAGGGGGAAAGCAAATGAAAACCAAAGAGCTTGACCTTCTGTGCAGCATGCCAAATCAGCAGCTCCCATAGTTTGTGACACAACGAATTCCAGTGACTTATTGGTAAACACGTGAAGCTGCCTAGCATTTGTAGGAGAACCTGTCAAATAATGGAAATACCAGACCTCCCTTATCTCCACCTACCGTGCAGAATCTCCTAATATTAGATAGATTGTAAGGCAGAACTTGATCCTTTATGAAGAGAGCAACTGTGATTGCAGCAAGTCTTTGCTAATGCCCTTTATAAAAGATGAAAGTCGGGTGCCACGTTCTCCTGTGCAAGGAGGCTTACCATAGTGAATGGCAGCACTCACAGTGAAAGCAGTGATGTCGAGAGAGAAACACTGTCATTAACAAAAAAGGTTATTCATTAACAAAAAATAAAGCAGAAACTTGCTGGTTATTTGTAGGTCGTACTGCTGAGATGCTGTATTAGGATTAATTTAAATGAAGATAATTGCCAAACTAGTAGATTTTTGGCAGCGTGTTCTGCAGCCCATGGGAAATGTAGAAAATGTTTTTGAAGTGAGGGATTTTAGTCAGAGTGCCTCGACAGCCTGCGTGCTTAACGAAGCTGATACGCCTCACTACTGTGTGACTGCATTTCTGTGATATGTGCAGCACTTCCCTTAATTACTTTGTACAGCACTTTGGAATCCTTTGAGATCAAAATTAAATACGAGCCTGTTATTAAATAGAACCAAGCTTCCTTGTTGTTTTTTATATGGGATATTGCTGCTTTTAGGAAGTGTGTTTCTAAACTGAGCCCACCATCACACTGCAATTACCGAGTAAATCACATCCTACATAGTCTTTGATTTTTTTTCCTGATAAAATAACATAGTTTAAATATCTTTTCCAGTGATTTGTAGCCAGATGCAAAGTCAGCTAAAAAGATTTCTTCAGGAAGCTTTCTTTTCTACATCATTATGCAACTGGAAGTAGTGATCGTAAATGCAGCAGATTTCCATGGCAGTCTTGAAATCCGTGGGTACTGTTTCCTCCTGCTAGGGGCTGATGATGGCAATTTTCATGCTCACATTCTCTACGACCTGGAGCCAAGTCATCAAATGCTGATCCATATGTGGTCATTTGTATTTCTGAGGGTTTCCTTTTTTTTTCTTCCTTGGCAGACTGACGTTTTGGTATTGAGCTGCGATCTGATCACAGATGTCGATTTATATAAAGTTGTGGATCTGTTTCGGACACACGATGCTACTCTCTCCATGTTGATGAAGAAAGCTCATGAACCCACAGAATTGGCCCCAGGACAGAAAGGGAAAAAAAAGCCCGGTATGTAGATAAGAGTATATAGAGTAATAATAGTGAGACCACTATCTTTTGGTACATATATATGTATCATAGATGTATAATTAATCAGAAAGTGAAAGGAATAAAAAGGTAAGATACCTTGTTTTTCCTCAGATTCCCTGGTGGGGGTGTGACTTATTTTTTTTCCAGCACAGAATTAAGTATTACAGTGGTGTAATCGTGCAGGCCGAGGTCCAAAGCTCACAAGAGCTAAGGGAAAAGCTCCAGGTGACTTCAGTGAGTTTTGGATCAAACCGTAAATTTTTGCTACATATGAGCATTAAAAGCATTTCTTCCAGAGCACTCTACATCAGTCAGATTGTAGCTGGGAATTTTACCATTGACTGCAGGGACCAGTGTTAGATGGACAGCAATTCTCCACTCTCGTCGTATGTAGCGAATTATTCTGAGATCACATCCAGGAGCCTTTCACTAGGCAAAACTCCCACTGATTTCAAGGATTTGGTTAGATCATTATCTGGTCCCTCTTACCATAATATCTCATGTAATCTGTAATGTATCTATTCTCACAACAGTGCTGTAAGGCAGGGCAGGGTTATTATCCCTGTTTTACTTATGTGCTAAAAGTACTAAATACCATATGGTTGTTTCTATACCGTACCTCTCATTTTCTTTTAATGATATCTGCTAAATTGCTGAAGCTTGATTACTGCCAGGTTAGTGGGCCCTGGTCTGTGATTAAAGCTCAGAGGCATTACGGTAATACAAATAAGAAAGCACAGCTTCAAACTGTTTGAGAGGAGTGAAACGCAAGCCAGCAGTTGGACTACGTGTGTGTCTGAAAGTGGAGGAAATGTGTTTTTAAAAGAAAGCTGCTTGGACAAAGATTTTCTGGAGCAAAATACAAGGATAACAAGGCTGAGAGCATTTTGGACTTGGACTCTTAGGCGGCTCTAAACGCCCTTGTCTTTTAAAGGCAGTCATAGTGAGAATGGCACAAAAAACACATAAAAAAAAATAGAGAGAATTACTACAATTGTGAAGCTGAGTGTTCAGAAGATATAAATGTATGGATCTATGGTTAAACATCATTAGCCCAGGAAGCTCAACTGAGCATGCAGGGCAGGGGTGATGAGGTATATGAGGATAAACAAGATCCTCTGAAGACTTAGCAAGTATAAACACACTGAGTCGCACATGCTTTCTTAATTTACTTATTTTTGCATGTCTGTGTGTTTGACTTTGCAGCAGTACTCCTCCTGCATTACTGTTAAATGTTGTGTATGATTTCTCAGGTCTTGTAAAAGGCTGAACTTGAAAACACTGAAATTCCATCATGTGGAAGCATTTTAACACCCACAGTGTTTATCTGTGGGAGCTAGATGTAAAGGTCTCCCACTCGCAGCTACTCTACTTGAGCTGTCATGGATAACACTAGTAAGTTGTTTTCTCTGTGTGTGAACTGCCTCAGATGAGACGCAGACCCTACTAGGCCTTTTCCAGTCTTTTTCTAGCAGCAGGGGAGTGGTGAGACTGGAGAATTTTGGTTTCTTCTCTAGTCTCTGGATAGGGATGGTATATTTTAGGGAGTACAGAACCCTCCTGCCTTTCATTCGTTTGATTGAGTGAATCCTATTGCTGTCAATATTGTCCTAACTTATCCCTGTCTTTCCATGCTGGCTTCTTGCCACTGTGTACCTCCCCTGCTTATCCTAGTCAGTCTCTTTGCTTAGTCTTGCCCTTCAGGATCCCTGTCAAGAGTCCAGCTTCTCTTTCTCATATCTTACTCTCATCTCCTTTCACCAATAGTCCCATCCCCTTAGTCCTCTTCTGACTTCTCCCATCAGCATCCTTCATTTATCTGTGGTCTGTTGTTCTTTCCCAGTTTCTGTCTCCACTACTGCTCAGGAACTGCTTTCTCCTCCTTCCAGCCTAACTTGCAGAGTCCCTTTTTCTATGCTTTTCTTTCCCCTCCCCCTTGTGAGCTTTTTACATTATTATTTTTTTTTATATCAAAAAAATAGGTTGCAAAACCACAGCAGATCAAGCACGGCTGTGGAGCCTCCTGTGGCTTGTATGCCCTGCTTGTGCACCTCTTGGTGATACAGAAGACTTCAGGTGGCACCTGATATTTGATCAGGTCTAGGAACTGAGCCTTCAAAACAGCTTTTCCTTAAGAATAAAGTATATGGAATTTTTTTGCCAAAAAAATAGAGGACTTGAAAAAGTGTGAAAGTGCATGTTTTTCAAAGATTTACTGTGGAGTGAGATGGTAGAAGGTACGCTCCCGAGCCACAAATCAGCAGCACTTAGGAGGAGCTGAGATACCAGAACTTCTCAAGACAATTGCCACCCAACTGTTTAAGCTTAGGTTAACCACTTTTTGTTTTATTTTTAATTTAACATTAGAAGCAGATGAGCTGTTTTCACTGAAGCTTTCCTGCTCTGCAGGCAGGCACCTGATGTTAGAAATTTCATTCCAAACAATTAACATTTAAGAAAGCTCATTGGCAGCTGAAGGCTGGATATTTGTGTGGAAGTAGAAGTCAGTCTTTCATAGGATGTGGCACTATTAGCTTCTTCTCTGATTCATGGCACATACACAGTTCTGTGTACCTGTACTGTACTGTGAAGTGTTATTATTGGGAAATTGACCCCTCATCCTGACAAGCCACTAAATATATTTCTGACTTTATTTATTGTTTCTTTTCCTACAAATTCATTAAACTTTTGAGAAGGAACCATGTCTCATAGAACGTGATGCAGAGTCCTTACTTGTAGGACATTATTAAACGTGGAAGATGTGTGATAAAGGAACAGTTCTTAAATTATCAGGAATCACACTATTAATCAGTCATAAATTGATACTGATAGTTCTCTGCAGTGCTTGATGTAATTCAGGTGCACGTTACAGGAAGAAGTTTGTTGGCTTCTGCACACTAAGAGGATCATCTGTTGGTTATAATTGTCTCATTGGCTTTTAGAATTGATTAATAAGAGGCATGGGAAAAAGAAAAGTAGAATGTTAGGGAACGGTGCTAACCCAAATAAACAAAATGTGTCAGGAGCTCTTGCACCTGGAACGGAGCCATGTGCTTAAAGGTGATGTGCAAGGGTTTGTGGGGTGGGGGAAAAAGAGAGTGAACTTTCCTGTGTATCAAGGAAGGCAGAAGAGATGGGGTTGGTGACTCTCCTGCTTGTTTTTCTTGTCTTGAAAGCAGCAGGCATGTCGTCACTGGTATTCTCTGTGTTTGCCAGAAGACCTCTTGGTGGTCTTGCAGGCTGCGTCGTGTGAATCCTCTTCCCTTAATTGAAAGGGTGGAGGTTCTGAATCTTTAACAAAGGTGTATTTTTCCCAAATCTCAATTAATTATGTGATTAAAAAGCGCTTTAGAAAACCAGACTGAAAACTTTCTGCTCCTTACTGAATTACTTCATTTCTATTCTCTTGTGATATTGTGATTTCATTAGGTCATTAAAACCCTCAAAATTGATGGGATCTAATTTTTAGTGTAATTAACAAATTGCAATACTGTGTCAAATCCTTATTTAACTACCAGGAAGAGGCAAAACACATCCTGTATTCTTTTTTTTTAGTACTTTAAACCATGATTTAGTTAACGTCAGTGCAGCTTTAACATTTTTCTCATTCTTCCCTCCCAGGGATTCAGTAAGCTAGTTATGTATTCATTCTTCCCTTTGTCTTTCCTTACTGAGCACTGCCTGTGTGAAGGGTTCTTCTATCTCTAGCTAATAGATCTTAGCAATAAACGTTGTCTTTTCTAAATTACAAGTGTTGCTAAACACTTGTTGTAGCAGTGCTACCCTTGCTCTCTAACTTCATTGCTCTCCTTAAAATGAGGACGGCTTTGAAGGCTTATTTCTGATGTTCTGCATCAAATGAGTTTTATCCTTGCTGGCACTTGATTTGCCAGTGTTGCGTGTTCAGGCCTACTTTTGAACTTCTTTGCTGTATGATTGAGTTCTGAGAAGAGGGCTTGCTTGATCACTTGGATCAAAGGCTGCCCGTAGGACAGCTTCCAACATCTGTGTTGATTTGACTTCATTTTGATAGTGGTTATTACTATGGTAACTCTGAAGGAGTAAATAAGAAAACAAGGACAGGGTTGAACTGGGGAAAATGGAGTTAAAAATGCAGTTTGGGCCAGGTGGGAATAAACTCCACCACTGTTATTCAGAAGCTGTAGAAAACCGTTCGAAAATAAGTCACAATTGATGTGCTGTCACTGGTTGCAGCTGACGGGAATTGCCCTGGCAGTGCAGGTAACAATTCAGTAGTCTCTTGCGTGGCCGTTTTATGAACAGAAGACCTTCTTGGAAACACAAGTTTCAAAACCTGCCTTTATATCTGTGTGTGTGGTTTCAGATAAATACAGACAGAAATAGAAATCTTAAGTTGCGGATCAGTTGCAAACATCTTACCTGAAATCATAATCCTCTCCAGACTACTTAATTCTAATGTGGTTTGATTTAAGATGGGGAGGAAGAAGTTGGATTTTGAAGAGCTCTCTGATTCCTGTGGGCTTGTTGTGTAAATTCAGGTAGCATTTTAAAGACAGAAAGAGAAGGAAAGCACAGTTTCTTCATAGCTCAATACAGAGTGTTGCATGTCATGACCTGTATTTGGCATCTCCATAAGAAAGATGCAGAAAGGAAAGTGTTTCCAGTGTCAGAATAGATGTATATCAGCTACTCTGTCTGAAAAGAAGTAAAAAAATTGATAATAATAATAATTTTTTAACATTTATTGTGCATTCACTGATTTACTGGGTGAGTCTGAAACCTAGTGTTTTATATTTCAAGGGTGGTTGGTGATCCGTTTGTCTTTCCAGCCTACATTAAGACAGGGTTCAATAATGATTGTTTGTTTGTTTGTTTTAACTTCAGTGGAGCAGCGGGACTTCATTGGAGTGGATGACACGGGAAAAAGATTGCTCTTCATGGCTAATGAAGCTGACCTAGATGAAGAACTTGTCATTAAAAGATCCATCCTGCAGAAGTAAGCTGTAATAGAAACAGAACTGGGAATGTTCCTACTTCACTCTTAAGGAAAGGTTAAGATGGGAGGAGGAAGACGACCTTTTGGAATAGGGAGTGAACAATACCTTATTACTTGTTACAACACTACAACCAGTTAATAAGCTTGCCAATACCTTTGTTGTGAAAAATTCCAGGGTAAGCATATGGATGAAAAAGAAACTTTCCATGAAATGAATCCAGAGCTGTGATAGAGCTCAGGTGGGATTTAGATTCTGCTATTCAGAAGTGATAGACCTAAATTCAGAGAATCTGAGAAGGGCTCTCAGGATTTCATGAAACTTTCTGCATAAAAGGCACAAAACTTCAGCTGTATTTCCAGCCCTAAAAAGATTCATTAGAAAATCTGTGTTATGTCCAGCATTAAATTGCACTGAGGATTGGGATAAATTTATTAAAGATGTCAGATTTAGCTGAGGTTCCTGTGCAGTATAATTCATATCCATTATTAGCAAAATGAAGGATGGTTTGTTGCTCTCTATACTCTTCTATACGGCGACTTTAGCTCTCTAAGATGCATGGTGTCTGACATCTTCTGTGGAAAGCTCTGCTGGCTCCTTCAGAGGCCAGCCTTTGTAGTCTGTCCCAGGCTGACAGTCAGGCTTTCACCTCTGAGATTAGACACCTGTGGGGCAGCCATCTAAGAGCTGAAAATTCGTCCATGTGGACCTTGTAAGTCAAGGATGCAGACATCTGGGGTCTGCTCCCAGATAATCTCTCCTGTGGAAATGCCTCTGGTGTACGCTGTAGGCCATATGAAATATTTGGGCTTCAACAATTCACTGCTAGGTGTAATCTTTCCTTTAACATCCTGCTACCAGATGCGAGGGGGATGCTATGTGCCCATGGAAAAATGACTCCTCTTCTGCCAAAATTGAAGGATTACCCTTGATGATGGTGGCCAAGAGAGAGCCACGTTAACTGCTGTGATGGAAAGAGTCTGTCCCAGGATTCCTCATTGTCTCTCTGCTATTTTTTTTTTCTTGGACATGACAAGGATTGAGCTGCAGGTGTGTGTTCTGTTCATACACGGCACTTATCTGCACAGTGCAGGAAATTCAACACTGTTGCATTCTGTAGTTTTGAATAAACAAACACTCATGGGTCTATTCTGAGCGAGGGAGGAATGTTTTATCTACTTAGGCTTTTCTTTATGGCTTTCTAGCAGTAGCAACCCAGAAATTGCTGTAACACATGTGAGCTTAGCTGACCTCTGATTTTACAGGTTCATCTCAGCAGAGGTTTTTCATTCCTGTTAGCCTATAGCTAAATTAATCAGGCTTTATCCTGCAAGCCAAACTTTGCCTTCAGGAACACCTGTTCTGTTACGTTGTCTTCAGCAGACCTTCTTCTGTGTGGCAGTTTGGGATCTGGTAAATGTAATGTTGATGATAAGTGGATGCGATAAAATCTGTATCTCTGTCTTAGTTAGCTTTGATAGCTGTGCATATGTAAATATAATGCAAAGTGTTAACCATCCTCCAGGTGAAACTCACAGATGATAGTCCAGAAGCACAAGGAGAGAAGATGTGGTAAGTTTAGAAAAAAGTTAAATGAAAATAAAATATAGGCACATACTGTGAAAATTCTCAGGTGAAGTATAGAAGTAGCCAAGACCTTGATTTTGTGTTAAGATTCAAAGGATAACATCTCAAACAACCTGGTAGCTTGAAAGCATTGGGCCACGACCTACCTGGCAGAGCCTCTGATGTTGCTGCCCTCTGAAACTGCCTGTTGTGGGTGCTGTGCTGTGGGTGCTAGCATGTGCTCTGTTCTACAGCTGCCATCTTGGAGAAGTTCTGAGGGAGGAAAAATACTATATGGATATCCTCAGATATTTTCTGGTGAGGCAATTCCAGGGTAGCAACAACTGTGGGAGCTCTAGGAAGACAAAGTGTTGGCAGATAATGAAGTTTTAACCACCGTGTTGTCTAGACCTGCTCAAGCTCTGGCTTTCTCATGTGAGAAACAAAGGCAATGCTTAAAACTATCTTTGAAGTCTTTTTTTAAACATCATAGTAAAGCAAGGAGAAAAAAAGAGCAAGCCCGATCTCGTTTGTCTTCATGGATCACTTGATGTGACTGACTTTCAGCTACCATGTTGGCCGTTTCTTGATCTCTGGACTTTGTTTTAATGAAATAACAGACGTTGTGGCAAGATGGGAGAATTTCCAGTGCACTCAATTCATTCCTCTGTAAAATACAATAGACATCTTGAGGGTATTGCTTTTGTTTGTTTTGCTTTTAATGGTCTCTTTGAAGGGTTGTGGTGGTCTTGTTACATGAACTCTAGAACTCCGTCAGTGCTTGGTTTGCTTTTCAGATCCTTTTCATTTTGTTTTTTTTTTTTACTCTTCCACCCCTCCTTGCTTTTAAGGAGCAGGGAGAGGAGTGGTGGAAGGACTGGGAAGAGAGAGGATGAGATTTTCTTTAGAGCTAAGACTCTTGTTACTGGTAAAGATCTAGATCCCGTACAGAAGTGGTTCAAAGGACCTTTGGCTTCCCCTTCTCACAGGAGGGAAGTCCTGTTGACAAAACATCCAAAGCTGTAGAACACTAATTTAAATCCTTGAAGAAAAACCTTTTTCCTGACCTTTGCCTTCTTCCTATCATTGGATTTCACGCTCTTCACTTTTCTGCCATAAAAGAGCAGCTGGTGAGGAGGGACAGGGGAAAATACACATTCTCTTGTGTACCTGTTGAGTATTAAATATTTATTTGCTCTTGACTTGGGCATTCTTATAATAATAAAAAGTGTCACAGAAGGAAACAATAGGATTTCTGAGTTCAGGGTGTAATGTGTGGCTCTGTTTCTCAATTTGATTAGAATTTCTTTTCAGGATTTGTTGCTTTGGTTTCGTTTGTTGGGTTTTTTTGTTTATTTGTTTGGGTTTTTTTGTGAGTTGTGGATAGCAGCTTTGGTTTTGAGAAATGATTCTTATTGTTATTGCAGAGAAAGGAGGTTTGGGTTTTCTCCTTTGATTGTCAGAGAAAATTTGGCAGAAGCTTTCTGTTCATCATTTACTTATTTATTTCTCCATTCTTACCATCATCTTGATGACAGGTCCTACAGGTAGCATCCTTCCTGTAGTATACAAGTGCAGAGCAGCATCAGATACGTCTGTTCAGGCACGTTTTGGTGTCCATTAGGATGGGCTGAGAGACACATTTATCGACAGTGCCTAGAGAGACTAACGCTGCTGGGGAAGGCTTTGTGAAGGAAATGGTTCCTGTTTGGGTAATGAGAGCTTATAAAAAGCCCTGAACAGCCTGTGCATGTCATTCATTCAGGCAAATAGCTGCAAGATGAGAGTGAAAGAAATACAGTATGGGGAGGTTTCAGAGCCAGTTGAGGGCTCTTTGAAGAGGAAAAAAGAAAGCTATGTGCTCATCCCTGGAGCCCGGTGTTGCCGGTGACATCTTTGACTTAAGGCTTGGCAGAATGAAGGAGTGAGGAAATGATGAGAATTCCATAGCTGCCTTTTTTGTTTTCAGAGAGAGATGGGGCAAAAGTATTTGTTTTCAAAGCATGGTTACAATGGACGGGAACTTTTTGCTCCACCTCTGATATTTATGGTCGTGCAAAGCGAGACAGTAAAAGACACCTGTTGGAGCAGGTCTAAATTTGGAGCATTTCCTTTTAAGATATTGTGGGCTGTGTAAGGGTGAGTTCAGTCTTCGTGGGTGTTCCATCTGCACAGACGCAGGTGCAGAGCTTCTCCTAGAGAATATGTTAATAAATCACCGTGACAATTCCAGCTACTTATTACCTCATGCGCTGCAGACAGAAAGGAATACCTCATCTATAAATATATGCAGTACTAACATTAGTAACCTTGAAGTAACAATGCAGATCTGTTTTTAAGATATTTTAGTAAAAAGGGGGGAGAGAGGGTAAGACGGGAGAGAGTCTTCTCTTCCCTTTCCCCTTGTATCAGGAGACTAAAAATGAACAGTGTGGTATAGCTCTGAATGTCTGCGTTGCCAAGTGTGTAGGTAATGGGAGTTCTGAAATAGCTTTGATACACTTGATTTCCTTTCAGTCGCCTTGGGATATTGCCTCCTTTTCTGCTGATAATTTGCCTTAAATAAGCAGATCATACATAAACTCAGCAGCTTCCTAAGTTCCCTTTCTGTTCTGCAGCTGCCCTCTTTGGGAAAATGACATCTCCGAAATACTCTGCTGCCCTTGGGGTGGCTCATTTGTTTTTCTTTTGTAAAATGCAGTTCCATGAGAAAGGATGGGAATGACATAGGTAGAGGCTGATTTTCCATTGTGTAAAGCATCCTAAACAAGATCGTGGACAGATGTTCTTCTGGATAGAGTACTTCATCAGCCACGTGTCAGAATGAGGTGGATTACCTCTAATAGATGGAAAAGCAAGACTTTGATAACCTGGTCCGTTCTGCGCTGTGCTGCAGGGAGCGGTCCCACAAGCAATACCTCTGGCAGATCTGAAAGGAGGGTGATGATAACCCAGCTCAGTAGGGAAACCCAGAGGAGCAAGTCAGGGCAGAGCAGGGAGCAATAACTCTTAGCTGGGCTTGGCTGTCTGCAAGACTATGATGTGTATGGTAGCTTTGGTGTTGCTCCTGTGCTGGGAAAAAAAATGATAGTTTTCACTAGTAGAAAACTTGAAGGTTTTCTCTGCGTTCAACTGATGTTTCACTGTGTGTGGAAAGATGCTGGGTGTTTCTCTTTTCTCTGAAAAGTGACTTTCTGAAAGTGATGTGTGGATCTTAATGTCTTTGCTGTTAATCTATTTTTGCAGTTATTTCAGATCTGCTCTTTTCATAAATAATATATTTTTTTCTGATTAATGCTAATATCGATTATTAATTAATAATGATTAATGCTAATAATCAGAAAATAAGTGAGGTTTGCTTTTGGCTCCTCCGACAGAGAAACAGGAATGGCATGTGTCCATTTGGGTAATAGTCCTCCTGCAGATGCACAAGCCTGATTAGAATCTGGCTCTCCTTTTCAGAACTGAATTGGTTTCACAGTACTAGTAGGAATTTTAAAAGTTGTAAAAAGTTATTTTCGCCAGTAAAGCAAGCAGATCTGACTCTGAGTCAAAACAGGAGAACTAGCTCTATTGGATAAGAGAGTGTGATTTTTACACACTGACTTCTCAGACTATAACTGTGCTTTAAAAAATGCTGTAGCTTCAATCTTATTTCTTTATGAAAGAAGACTTTGCTGAATGCTTCAGAAAAAATATTGGCCCTTGAGTTTCTGAGATGTGAGCTGAGAGTAGATGTTCAAAAGATTCCCTTAGAGGTCCTGCTTGCCTGTTGAAAAATTTCTCTGGTCACTAAAAGTAACTGCTGTAACCTAAAAAGCATTCATTTTCATGGAAAGTTGGCCTTTATTATTATGCCTTTAAACTTTGGCCAGCTTGCTCTGCTTTTTCTGCAAGTATGTTGGGGATGAGTATAGCCTTCAACTTCAGGAACCAAGTATTTTTGAAATTATGCATTGTTTCTATGATGGATTTATCCAAATACATTTATAAAACATTTGATTTGGTGCTTTTATTTGCTAATGCTTGTTATACGAACAGGAATATTCTATTAAATTCTGTTCACAAGACATCGACCCCTACACTTTAAATAACGTGCTGCTATAACTGATTTTAATGCAGTTGCTTCCACTGGACTGTATTGTGTGTTGCTGCTGCCATATTATTTTATTCATTCAGTGAGAGACAGTAGGGATGTGTAATATACCCAGATCTTGTTTGTAAAAGAAAGATCATAACATGTCTTGACAGCTTGTACAGGTAAGAGGTCACGGATCTTTGGAATCTGGAAATATTAGCAAGGACTTCGTTGAATTTAGCTGTTGAAAGAGTTATTGGCAATGGGTTAAATTTTACTGCAAGAGTCTTGCCAGCTTTACACTAAGCATAGGACTAAAAGCAGAGAGCACGAGGCTCAGCATTTGGTTTCTAAATGTCAGTAAATGCACGTTGTGTGGCTTGTCATTAGTCATCTGTCTGAAGCTGAGGTCTCGGAGCAGCATTTAGCCCATGACTCAGTTTTACTTTTTGAAGGTTTCAAAGGAGGAAGAGATGACCGTGTTGTTTGGACGCTGCAGGGTGCGTGTGACTCTGTAAGTGCAGTGCTTTGTGTGAGTCATCAGGTTGGATAATACTGAAGTTGCATCTCACTGTTACTCCGAAAGAGGCTTGGATCTTGAAAAGATGACAAATATTCTGTTCATTTAAAAAGGAAAAAAAAAAAACAAACCCAAAACCTTAGTATTTCAATACAGTTGCCACTATGCAGTTTTAGCAGTGCAGTGCACAAAGGCAGGAAATGTAGCCATTGCTGGTTGTTTTAGTGGCGTTTTTACCCCCGTTGATCTAGATGTTATGTGTATGGTGTAGAGGTTCCTATGGATGGTCTGGTTAGAGGAGAGGCACAGAATGATCCGTGTTTTGCTCTCGACATATGTTTTCAGCCACAGTGTATATTTGGAGAGGCACTGTGTAGCTGCTTGTTGAAATCTTAGGATTTCACCTTGTGTCCAACATCCCCAGAATGACCAGGAAGCCACAGAGGGGCACAGACTCCTTATTGTGTGGCTGGGATGGTACAGAGAAGAAAAGCCAAAGGTCAGAGGAGTTATCCCTACTTGTGTGAGTGCTGTCAGGCTCTCCCCACCACATGTCAGCCATGTGTTCCTCATCAGCGGGATGTGGAACTCCATGACGCAGAGCAGACTGGAATGCGGAGTTAGTTAACACCCGCCGTTGGGGAATTTATCAGCCAATGTGGAATACTGGGGGGAGGAAACAGCCTAGTTTAAAGCAAAGTAAGGGTGAAATGAGGCATGTGACTGTTCCTCTTCAGTTAAAAGATCTGATTCTGCGTGGGGCTAAGGCCCTGATTCCTGAGCTCAGCCAGTGCTTATGGTCGTGGTTTGCTTACTATGCTGCTGCTTGTTTTTTGGTCTGTGTTTTAATCCTTTATGTTGTCATGCTTAGCAGAAGATTTCTGCAGTGGGCTGGAGGCAAATACCCTTAGAAATTTCATAAAGAACTATTCATCTAGATCATGTGAGAAAGCCCGGGCTTAGAAGAGCCTTCCCTTCATTCTGGTCATACAAATGATCATCTCTCTGTGCAAATGGCTATACTTGGTGTCAGTCGAACTTTAGTTGCATAATTTTTTTTAATGCTGTTTTATTCCGTTTACTCGTAGCTCCTGTGAACTCTAGCTTGGATGATTTATTGCAATTAGCAATTCTAAAAATGTTGTGGAAGTCACAGCGGAAAGAGTGAGGATATCAGTGAGCTAGTTGGAGGTGTGTGTGTGCCCGGGATCTTTACTGGGTTTGCCTTCTTACTTTACTTGCAGTAAGTCTATATCTTTCAAAATGTTTCCATTCATTCAGAATACAATGCTGAATTCCCTCTTGAATAGCCGTTGTGTGGTTCTCCCCAAACAGCATTGTGCTGGCAGTTTCTGGAATTACACAGGAAATGAAGAGCATAGCAAACTTTCCTTTCTCTTGCTAAGACATGCTCCACAGGAGTTCTTCCAGTAGATCGAGTAAATAGCAGGGATCTGTTCCTAAGGGCACCATGTCCTCTACATTTCAGCTTTGAAAAATCCTGATTTTCTCTGGCTTTAAATCCTTCTTTTCTCTTCAGCAAATTTATTGCACCATTTCTCCGACTAAAGAAGATTAGATAGAGATCCCTTTTACAAGCAGTAAAACTTCTTAGCCAGTTGTCGTGGAGATTTCTTATAAGACCCTCTGCTTCCTCAGTCATCAAATGTACACTTGTCATGTTAGGAATTATGAGAAAGTGGCAATTGGTCCTTGATATGCAAACTGTCAATGCAGAATGCTGTACGTAGCACAGTTACTCATTTTAAGTGTCACTTGCATGCAGCTGCGTTGTGCATTGGCTACCTGTGCATTGGCCAGCAATCACTGTTTCTTCTGCTTTGGTGAATAATCTTGAAATCCTTTGTCTAATTTTTTTTTTTTTTTTTTTTTCTTTTTAAAGAGGGGGTCCTGGGGAATATTCATAATCTGTGCTTTTCAAATCTGAGTAAGTTGATATGAATAGGATTTTAAAAGAAACAATTTGTGGCCTTCAAATGGAAAAAAATAAAAAAAAAAAAAAAAAATTGGCTGATGGACTTTAATTAAACTCCAAGGCCTGGAAGCAAATCAGTAAGAAAATGAGGGAAATTCAAGTTAAAGCTGAACTTCTAGTTTTTCTGCATACAAATCTTCCAGCAGCTGGTGATACTTGCAAGAGCACAAGAGAGTGCTTTTCAGTATTCCCTTTGATTTTTTTTCTTGCTTTATTATTCCCAAGCTGTAGCATTAAATATCATTTCGGAGGCCATGCCTGTCCCTAACTTCTCGCTGTCCTGTCTCTATGGTGTGTGCAAACACATGTCTGCAGATGCGTGTATTATATAGCTTTGCTCACTCACACATTGGTACAGCATTTATAGAACTAGGTATGTATTTTTGTTGGTTTTTTTTTTTCCCCAAATGAGCACTGCATTGCTGAAAATACCTCTGAAATTCCCAGTTCTGTGACTTTGAGCCTTCGCCAGGTAGAACAGCAATAACAGAATCACAGCCAGCGGTGCCATAAATTTCAACTGAAGTATTGGGTAAGAAGGCTGATTTCTGTTTGTACTGTTGTTAGAGATATTTATGCAGGGCAGGTCTTTCAGCAAGTGTGATTATTTTCAGAGAGGCCCTCTCCATTCTTGCATTAGAATGTGCTGGGGATGTATGCAGGGAATGGCACCTGACTAACTGCAGCCAGACGGAAGGAATAAAATCCCTTGAGTGTGAGACTTCTCTTTATGACCATTTTTCACTTCTAAAGCCACTTGAAAAATATTGTTCTTCAGGTAGATTTCTTTCCTAGATCCCTGTGTTAGCATTTGGGTGCCTGCCATTTTCCCAGACCAAGAAGCTACTGAAGACTTAAGCTTTTCAAGTAGGAAAGTATGCACACACACAATTTGCAGCACCAGACGCTATTGAAAGAATAATGGACCATTCCCACATTCAGTTTCACTCTTCATGAGCTCCCTCCCAGACCTCTGGAGCCGCTGTGCTAGCAAATGATTACATTCTGTTTCTGTTCTGTAACTCTTCCTAAACAAAATGTTAATTGAGACGTGGATTTATACAATTTAGATTCCATTGTTAGATCAATGTGGTTAAAGGTAGCCTCTGGTTATTGAGGGAATGGATCACTGAGCCAAATTAATACTTGCTGTTTTGTTTTTCTATATCCTACCGTTTGGGAAAATAGTATATGTTTAAGATTTAAGGAATACATCTACTGAATGTGTTTGTTTTAGATCTGTGCCGTAGTAGCATAGCTCTAGAATGCAGGATTCTGTGTGTGTTCTGATTTGCTGTGTTATGTGAAGGAAACAACCTGGAAAAACAAAAAGCAAAACCAAAAAACCCCTAAACTTTGGCATTTTTTCTTAGTATTTGTCAGAGGAAGGGGTTATGATGCTGGAGTTGTTCATGTAGATGATGGGCCTTCACATGTGTGTGAGGTGTAACCTTGTGCGTGGGATTTAAAATGACTTCTCACATTCTGGACATCTGTTGACCTGAAGGGTTTGCAGAAATGTTGTCTGACCTTACTTTTCACTGATCTACACTTGTCTTTGAGGTAAAAAAAGTAAAATATTAAAATGTTGAAGTTTGATTGTTGTAGAAAACCACTGAAATGAGCTACCTTTCTGTTCACAGCAGTGTAGTTCTCTTGTCTTCTTGGTGATCTGATGCTGGAAAGGTTGAAAGATACCATGTCAATTGATGTGCTATCACCTGTTTGCATTACAAATATCTTGTAAATAATGTCCAGAGATCTCACTTCTACTTGCCTTTGTGGCCTCAAGAAGTCTGCTTCATATTTGTCTCTCATAATTTCTTCACTTTTTAAAATAAACACAACATTACTTCTCCAGCCTCATAACTCATGAATGTTTATGTCAGTAACATAAATGTAAAATGCTACTCTGGGTATGGGGTATGAACTGTTGCCTTTCCTGCATTTAGTTCTTGCTAAAACAATCTGCAGGAAGCAGCTGGTGTAACATTGCATGCAGCGTGAGCTCATGTTTAGATCATGTTTATCCCTAGATTTTCAGTTTCAGCACTCACGTTGTTTCATCCCTCAGATCCCAGTAATGCTCAAATGTAATACTGTGTATAATACTACTCGTTCTCCAGTTTTTCATGGGAAAGCATTGGACATAGAGTGAAAAATGAAATACGATTTGTTTCCTCTTAACAAGCCACTATTCCTGAGCGCACGCTGTGAAATTTGCGGATAGGTGGTTCCTTGCCTGCATGTGACCTGGTTTTACAAATACTGCCTTGAGTCTGGCACTGCACCTGAGCTAACATACAAGCATCTGTGCTGCTGCCAGGGCTGGCTGGCAGCGTGCAGTGGGCGTTGGTGCAGCTCCCACGCAAGGAGGAGCCGGGGGCACTCGGTGGGAGCCAGCCTTGGAGCCAGGGCAGTAGTGCTGCCAGGGCTTCCTCAGGTCTGTATCACCCAGGATAAAGGAGGAAAGATGATGCTTTTGTTTGTCAATCCCTGAGTTTGCTTTGCTGATGGCCACTTCCAGTTTGGCCATCTGACAGCAGCTTCAAAATTCCAAGAAAAGAATTGCCTTTTTCTATCCACATTTACAGCTTTGGTCATCACTTTGAGGCTCCGCCGAAATGCAAATATCCAACACTTAGTCTTTTACAGTTCTTCATATATAGCTTACTTTCTGTATTAGAAAAGTAATGCCCTCTAGAAAGCTATCACTCCGAAGACTAATTGCTTTCATTTTGTCTCAATGTTTTTAAAATTTTATACGGTGATCTGCTTTAAAAAATGCTTTTGGGGTGATTCGGGTAGCCGTGTGTGATCTGCTTATTCAGTTCTTAATGCATGCTTTATGTGTGAAGACTTGATTGTTTCTGAACCGTGGATTGTGGTGATATAAAAGGTGATACTGCTCTGTTAAATACTGACCTCAAAGATCATAAATGATTATGTAGGACGTGAGGAAACAGTCTCCAGTTGTTCCAGAAGAGGTTTAGATTGAGTGTCAGGAGGAATTTCTTCTCAGAGGGAGTGTTGGAACTGGCTGCCCTGGCAGTGGTGAATCCCCCAACCTTGGCAGTATTTCAGAGACGTGCAGATGTGGCACTAAGGAATGGGACACTGTAGGTCAGGTTGATGGTTGGATTTGGTTATCTTGGAGGGCTTTTCCAGCTTAAATGATTCATAACTGTAACGTAAGGCAAGAATGCAGTGAACAGCAGAAATGCCAGACATCAGGGCTGAATAACAGGTGAGTAACCTGCTGCAAACAAGTTTGTCCCTTTATCCGTTTCCTCATTTCTATTTTTGAAGTCATGAAAGATCATTTTACCACCTTGAAAGCATTGGTAGTTTGATACAAGGAGATGAATTCGTGCATCTCAGAGAAAGGTGTTGAATCCTAAGCAAAAATCTTCAACTGACAGAAAGTACCGAAAGCTCAAAATTCTAGAGTACTCTGGGGTTTCAGTCTGATGGGATGAAGGACAGCCAGAGACAATTTGTGTATGAGAAAGTGTATGAGAAACAGTTCTTAGTAGTCTTGTTCATGACTCTAAGCAACATCTCCCTCACTGTTACTGTTTGCTGCGATCAGAATCAATCCTACATTCACACCTCTGAGGAATTAATTATGTCAGCCAGTTAGTTGAGGAAGGCCCAAAATTGGGATTAAAAGTTTCAAACGGTAAGGAGCAAGTGTTCTCCTGTGACATGATCATTAAATGCTGACTTGATAGGCCATGATTTTCCCCAGAGAACATTTCTGAATGATTTTGGAGTGTCCTTTATTAATGGAACTGTTTCCCTGCCGACCTGACAATGTGTTTTTAAGCACTGCCGTCACTTCCAGAGGCGCTATGAAAGGAGAGGTGATTCTTCTTACCAGAAATAGAACTGCTACGCTGTACAGTTTATACTTCCAGAAATTGCTTTGAGGCTTCAGTTTGTATTTGATTTTTGGCTGGTTTGCAAGATTGTATGATTCAATCGATCTGGTCATGTTTTAAATTGAAAACACACATACTTTGTATATACTATGAAGTATCATTTGTATGTGAGGAGGAGCCTGGGAGAGTGTGTTTGGAAGTTTTTAAGCTGCACCTGGGCGTAGAGAAGGCTTAGCAAATGGTTTTCTGTGTATCCGTTGTGTAGTTGTTCTTTTTGGTTTTTTAATCAATGAACGTCAGAGATCCAAATACAAATAAAGTGAGCTCTGTAGGCTAATTAAATCAGTGCCTCTGTGGAAGAACTTCGTTTCTGGAATTCCTCTTGTAAATCCAAGATATAAACAAAAACCTGGTTACTTTTATATCATTTCCCTCTGCCTCATGTATGCGATTCTGGAAGTTGGAGAGTTGTATGTTTATGCCTTGTTTTTATAGCAGAATATTTGTGTGGCTGAGTTTTTATTGAAGCATAATTCCTGGTTTCCTTGCAGTTGAGCAAGGCTACTGTACAGTGGGAACATACATTAACTCCAGTCGCTGTGTAAGGCCGTTCAGTTTGAAGCTGTTGAGGCAGCAAATCGTTCTCCAGTATCTCCTCATTAGAAGTTGTTTGCCATTTCTCTGGAGATCCTGAAAATAAATTGGAAGCATTTCCTGAAAGAAGGATGTGCAAAGAACAGCTTTGTAGGCCACGGATCTTCTGTCCCCCCATCTCCTGCCCCACCTGTGGCTGGGACAGGTACCCTTACGTTCTGTTCTGCTTTGTTTCACCTGCATGGCTGGCTGAGCAGCTGCCAGAGCCTGCCTTTCAGCTGAAGTTGGCTTCAGTTTGTTCCTTCTTAAGGCTTTACAGTTTGCTTATAGGCTGTGAGCTCTTGGTTTTCTACATTTTAAACAAACTAGTGCAAAGATAGTACCTGCCTTAAGAGTTTATAATGTAAAAAGGCATCCTAGTGTGATACTGTCCTTGCCGTGCGTCAAATGTGAATTTGGGGCTTTTTATTATCAACGTATTTTTAATAAATTCCAATGTAATCAGAAAATCTACTGTTTGTGAGGAGTTTATATTCGGTGAGTGTGAATAATCAGACCCACTGCTTCTGTTAAGTACAAAGCCTCCCTTTTATTTTTAATAGCAAAATACTTCCAGAACGGAGCCCAGAAGCTCACACTGGAAGAAGGAAACGTAACACATCTTTTAAAGCTTCCTGTTCATTTTGGTTGTGCTTACTGCTTTTCTTACCTCTCTCTGATATATATATATA